>NW_027187281.1:855884-949516 GCF_028583685.1 Petaurus breviceps papuanus | reverse complement strand
ACACACACACACACACACACACACACACACACACACACACACACACATATACATCTCAGAGGGCCGGATTCCACAGCTTCTGAGGTCTCCACCTCTCTGTAGATGATCCTTCCATCCTAAATGACTTGCTCAAAGTAGAGTGAGATTCAAACCCGGGGTCTCGGTTCTCTTTTCACTATATCATGTGGCTTCTCTTTTAAAGATTATTGTATCTCAAGTCTCCTCCTCTTCAGTGCTTTCAGCTGTTCCTGACCCCCACTACCCTCTAAACAAGCCCCAAATTGTCAGCGACCTTCCAGAACTGAATACAGTATTCCAACTTCTTTTGATTGGTCTGACCAAGGCAGGGTCATTTGGAGTCCAATCTGATAAACAGGGTGGGTAATGAAGCTGAGCAATGCAATTTAGAGGAACAGGAACTTCTTTCCAACAAGATGCAACCCTAAAATAAACAAGGCCTATTTTTCTGCTGTAGCTTGCAAACTGGCCCTGAAGATAATAAAATCCTCACATCTATTATTATTGGCTTTATAAATATATACAATAAATATATAACATGATATATTATACATATTATAAAATACATAATATATAAATATATATTTGTCACATAATTATACAGAATTAATGTAAACTTATAGCCTTGCTCTATAAAGTCCAGTTTAATTCCACAAAGTAGACAGTCTCTCGAGTGGAGAACCTGCACCCCCTAGGTCAAGTGTGGCCCTTTGACTATTCAGTTCCCCACCCTGTACTCTGGGTATTGAGGTCACAGGAGAATGGATTTAGACTTCAGACATCATCTTGTCCAGTTTTATAAATGAGGCCACGAAAGCTGAGATGGGTTAAGTGACTTGCCAAACATCCCATAAATAGTAGATTCATAATTTAAACCCAGATTTTCTGACTCCAAACCCATTGCTACTAAACCTTGCCATCTCTCATTATTTTACCCAATATGCAGGTATGAAAAAGGAGGCCCAGAGAGATTTAGTGGCTTGCCAAAGTAAACAGTCAAATGAATGGCAAAGTTGGGCCTTAAACCCAGGTCTTGTGATGCTAAATTCAGTGCTTTTCACACAACACAATGATTCTCTCATAACACTTATCTGGATACATGAGCTACAATATAGTTTTTGTTTTTTAATTTAGGGAATAGCATATAGTTTTAAAAAAATCTGTCAGATGACAAAGTCACACCCAATATATAATAGCTTTCCTTCTAAAGTATAAGAATGGCAAACCTTGAGTAAAATTCATCTCTTGGCTTACCGCTGTCACACATTACTTAAAAAGCCCTCTGAGCACATTTTTTGACAACCAAGACACTGGAAACAATACCGTACTTAAAATCTCTGAGCTAGAAAAATCTTGGAAATTATTTGGCCGACGCCTTTTATTTTGGCCGAACTCTTTCATTTTACAGGTAAGAAAAACAAGGCCCAAAGGAACAGCCTCACCAAAGGTTGCAAAGTGAAATTCGTGGCAGGACCTGATGGGGTCCCAGAGGTTCAGAGACCCCCCCCCAAAAAAAAACCAGGGTACGAGATAGGGTAATCTGACATGAATTCAAGGAGCTACACTTTAAAGCGGACAAGAGTTCTTAGGGAACCTGGGACCTAAAAGGGGTACATGTAAAGTTTATATAAGATATTCAATAGTAGAGTATGTGCCAAATATGCTAACTAGGAGATTCAGGACAGCATTAGGGAGTGGTCAGTTCTTAAAGGAACATGCACTTTTAGTATCTACTGTGCATTTTACCCAGAGTTCACGGGAAAAAGCCCAAGATGGGGACTACATGGAGGTATGGTTTTCACTAAGTCAGGGCTGACTGAGAAATGCCCAGGCTGCCATCCATCAATTTCTTGTTAGACAACATAGATGTAGGGAGTATACATGTCTAAAGGCTAGAATTGGGAGGGTAGTTAGAAGCACACATTTTTGAAAAGGGACAGGGTCAAAGTAGAGAATAGAACAAGTGGGGGGTGGGATGGGATGGAGGGAAATACAGTCAAGTCTTTCAAAATATATCCACTATGGAAATGTTTTGCATAGCTACACATGTACAACCTATGCTGAATTGCTTATCTTCCCAGTAAGGGTGGGTGACTAGGGAGGAAGGGAAAGAATCTGGAATTCAGAGTTTTAAAATCAAATGTTTAAAAAAAAAAAATATATATATATATATATATATTAATAGTATTGTTTTTTTTACATGCAACTGGGAAATAAGATATACAGGCACAGGAGATCTATCTTGCCCTAATGGAAAGTGGGGGTGGGGGGGAGGGATGGGGGAGGCTATAGGAAAGAGCAGATTGGGGGACAGGGTATATACAGTGGGATCGATGTTTTGGGGTGGTGGGTGGGGGAAAGATGGGGAGAAAATTTGTAACTCAATCTTGCGTAAATGAATGTTGTAAACTAAAAATAAACATAAAATGTAATTTGAAAAAAAAAAAAAGACTAGGATATACATAATGAGGAATCCCAGATGCCTATAGGGTAGAGAGTTAGTAATACTCCAGTGGGTACTGAATATCTGGTGTTTTTTTTTTTTTTTGGAGAGCAACTGGGGTTAAGTGAATTGCCCAAGGTCACATGGCTAGTAAGTGTCTGAGGCCGGTTTTGAACTCAGGTCCTCCTGATTCCAGGGCCAGTGCTCTATTGACTACATCATCTAGCCACCCCTGGTATTGAATACCTTTATGAGCTAATGCAAAGCCAGTTCAAACTAATCATTCCTCCAGGTATGGTTTGTTACTATACCAGAGAGAGGGGTAAGTTTTTTGCTGGGGTCCATTCATGAGTAATTGTTAGGCGTGCTGGCCTTGGGCCGGGAAGAAACTGCCAGGGAATAGTGTTTTGAGGCTAAGGAAAAATGTGATCTTGAAATTGGGTCTAAGTACAGGCACCCAAGCACCCCATCAAACCCAAATTGTCTCCTAAACAGTGTTCTTTCCTTTCTTGCCGTGCTATGCAGCTGCTCTGCCAGTCAGCAATATTTGGTTAAGCAGTTTGCAACCTTAAGAGGGAACAGGTGCCATACAAATATAAGCTCTTTTACTTAGCAGGCATTTAATATTAATATTCACACTTCAACACTTTTGGCTCAGCGCTTCTAAGACTGCTCAATAAGCTTTTAGATTATTGACTCAGTAGGCCTCTGAGGCCAAGGGCGAGCCAGACTAGTAGTGAAAATAAATGTAGTTCATGGGTGTGAAAAAACTTTGAAAGGAAAAAAGATAATTTAGTGCAGAAAACATTCAGGTGATTTACTAATCCCACCTGTAGCACAGGAAAGTATTTATTAAACCACAGAATGGTGAAGGCGAAAGGGGCCTTTGAGATCACAGGCCAACCTTATGTTCTGGAAGATGGGGAAACTGAGGCAAAACAAAAGGAAGCCTGTTGCCCAAGATCATACAGAGTTTTAATTAGGAGAACCAAAATTGGAATCAAGTGCCCTTTCTAACACACCAAATTCAATGCCTGGCATATAGTAAGTGCCGATATAAATATTATGTGATGACCTTGGTCAACTACTTTCAAATCTAAAAGTACACAATATGGTTGATGATTTCAAAATTTGAACCGAGGGCCCTTTCCAATCCACCACAAATTAAGTGACTGGCATACATCAAGTGCTAAATAAATATTAATTATCATTATTTTGGGGTTCTTATTGAATGAGATTGGCTAACCATTTTCATACCCAGAAACACATAGCAGGGATGATTTCAAAATTTGAACCCAGGTCTCTTTCCAATTCACCAAAAAAAGTGCTTTACAAACGTTAATTATTACTTTAAGTTATGAGTCTGGCTGTTTTCATATACAGAAGCTGGCATAAATATAAATTTATTACTATTAAAGGCCCTTTCCAATCCACCACAAAATTAAGTGCCTAGCACATTGCAAGCACTATATAAATGTTGACTGATATTATTATCATAATGGAGAAGCTTGGCCAACTGTTTTCACAACCAAAAACACACAAACCCAGGAGGTGAAAAAACAACACGGATACTACGGGATGACTTCCCCTCTGCTCCAGATGTCCAATTGTGAAGGATGGTTAATAAGGCAGGAAAAGGAGGAGCAGCCAGGACAGGATGCCCTCTTCCTCCAGCAGCATCTCCCAGCACAAACACACATGCACATGCACACACGTATCTATGCACAAACACATGCACGCACAGACACACGCTTTCCCTGTGCGTCTTCACTTGTAGGGACCACTCTTCCTCCAGGATGCTTTTGCAATGAAAAGAAAACAAAAGTTGCCCCTGCCTTCCTTGCCTACTGTGGCTTAACCTCAGTACCCCACTTGACATCAGCGCTGCCCCTCGGCCCTGGCAGCCCAGCCTTGGCTCCGGGGCAGACGTCGGGGCTGCCCCTCCCGTCCAGCAGCGTACTACCCAGGGCTAGGAGGAGGCGGAAAGTGGGGCGGGGAAGAAGAGGACCTACTTTTAAGTAGACGGGGAAGTTCAATTCTTGATGCAGCGGGGCCAGGATCGTCTGCTCCACCTGGATAAGCTGCGCAGTGGTCTGGACGACGCGGGCCAGCACGGTGCGCACCACCGCTCGGGCCAGAGAGCACTGACTCGGGTCCCAGGGCTGGGGGACGGCGTTCCCTTCCTCTCCCGGCTTCTCCTCCGCGGGCCCCTCGCCCTTCTCCGGCTGCTCTGGGGGGCCGGCCTGCTCCGTGGCTACGGACACATCCTCGAGGGTAGGCTGGCCCAGGTCCCGGTCCCTCTGCTCCTGCAAGACCCGAAGGGTCTGCAGGGCCACAATCTGGTGATTGATAGCGGCCTGGAGGGACAGAGAGTAAGCCATGGCTGCCCGGGTTTTTCCGCCCTACTCCTCACGCAGGTGGGGCTAGAGTGGCGGAGGGATTGATTAAGGTCAACGAGGTCACATTTTCCGCCGGTTTCCTTCCTCTCGCTTTTCCGGGCACTCCCAAGTGCGCTACTTTTCTCCCTGCCTGGGGCCCCGCCCCCCTCCACCTGCGATCAATGACTTGTTGGTTTCAACTCCACGCAGACCTAAAAGCCCCTGCAAGGGAAAGCTTTTCTTCCCTCCCCTTTCTTTAAGAAATAGGTGTGCCCCCTTTGTTATTTGTGCGCGTCTTTGGAGAAGGGAAAAGAAAAGAAAAGCTTCTCCTTTGGGGAGAATTCTTAAAGCCCTGTAGAGTATAAAATAGAGCGCAAAGCGCCGAAGGGAAACTCTGAGAAGCGTTTCTAGAAATAAAAACCAATATAAGCTATCATTTCTCTACTAGCTACAGAGGCTTTTTTTTTTATTTTGGCGGGAATTATTTGCAGTAATGCAACATTGCTGCAACTTGTTTGCTTGTTTCCAATAGATGGGCTTTCAATCGTTTTTCTCTTGGGTGTTTCATGCTCCATTTGCAACTGAAAGCCAGATTTCGCTTTAGTGCAAATCCGGAGGTTAAGGAAAGACTAGGTTTGAGGAAGAAAGAAATTGGAAATCTAAAAGGGGAAAGAGCGCACCTGAACTAACTAGAAGAAGCTTTCCTGGCACCACAGAGTAAGCCAGAGGAACCTATATGTTTTTGTAAGAAGCTCCCGGAGGACTTAAGACAGCAATATTTGATGCTAAATCCATTTCAATGCTGCGAACCCGTGGGCAGCTGTACAAATATTTGCTGTTTTTAATTAAATCTAACATTGCTACTTCCTTGATTTAAGTTAGGTCAAAGGACCGGCAATTTTATGCTTTGGTAGATGAAGGAAACCAGTGGTGTGTATTGGTGCTTAAGAAAGATGATAGAAAGTAAGAAACACTTGGAGGAAATAGACGTCAAGCCCCAACTCGCGGCATATCTTTCCCTTTCTTCCTGGTTCCCTGTTTTTTTTTTTCCCCCAGCAGCTTAAGTGTTCAATTTAGAAAAGGACCTTAATGGTCTTTGCTTGGAATAATTTTATCTAAACTTGCAGCTTGCTCCCAAATTAAATTTTAAGGCATGTTTTTCATGTTCTTTGAAAAGGCCAAGACCGTTTCTTTGATCAGGGTTGTCGGCTCACATTACCATTTTAATCACATCACTGCAAAAGTCCCTTCTTGTTCAGAATTAGGCTGGACAGATTCCGATTTGCTGACTGTGATTACAGGGCAGTTATCTTTCATGGGATCTGTATTTGCAAAGCCACAATTTTGTCTATGGCACATCCCAAGGTCCAGATTGTGCATGTAGTAGTTTTCAGAGGAGTAGCACAAAATGTTTCAAAGTAGCTAATTAATCCCTACAATTACAACCACGTGTGTAGTTTACAATCCCCCTCCAGGCACAGCAAAGCTGGAGTAAAAAAAAAAAAATGGGATGAGCAGATTTAAGGCTTCATGCAAGGTAAAATTTTCTTTAAAAAAAAAAATAGAAAAAAAATTAAAACGTGAACAGGAAACACTTGGAAGGTTTCTAGCTGAGGCCTTGTGACTTCTTGTAGATGTTCATAGTTTGGTGTTAGTTGGACTAGATGACCCTTGAGGTCGTTTCCAGCCCTCAGCTTATTTAAGTAAAGGAGGAAAAACTGAAAAAGTCTCTTTTTCCATTAGGAAAGATAACTGGCCTTTGGGAAAAAGAGTGATCTCAAATGGAATCTGAAGACAGCTGTGAGCAGAAAAGGCCCAGATTAATGAGTGTAATCAATCTAGTGAAACTGCCATTTAATATGGGGGAAGCAGCTGTGAAGAGGTTACCCACTAAGAGGGTTAGGGTTGCTCTGGAGACCCCAAAAAAACCAACCCACCAGGTCCCACCAAATGAATTTGACTTGAGTTTTCTCAGCCAAAAAAAAGTAAAATTTATTAAAAGTTCCCTTGCATTAGACACAGAGTAAGTCTGTACTAGAAAATTCTATGGCGCTTTCCCTCTTCTATGGCATTCTTGGCGCTCTCACTCTTCTATGGTGCTCTCACCCCACATGGTGTGAGGTGGAGTCTTATATACAGAAGGTTGTGGGAGGAATCGTAGTCCAGAGCAGCAGCCCAGGGAGGGTCTTCAGGAGGAGTTAATAAGGTCAATGAGTGATTAAGGGTGGGAAGTAGCTGGAGACTACAGACTATGGTGGGCTAGGCCAGTTCAAGGGTGGGAAGTCCAGAAACAGACCTGCCTCATCAAATGGGATGATTCAATCAAGAGTCCAAGGGAGGTTCCCAGAGCCTGTACCTCAAGGACTCAAGGGGAGTTTGAGGGGGCTCCCAGAGCCCATACCTCATCAGCTGTGGGACATCAAGTGTGCCTGAATCACATACTAGCTGAGTAATCTTGGCAAATCAATTACTCTCTATGATTCTTAGTTTTCTCATCTGGAGTGGGGAGAAGGGGTGATAATTATTCTGCTATCTCTGTAGCCAGATTGTTATAAGGATAGCCCCTTGTGAATGAGGCTGGGCTGTTGACCTCCAGCCACAAACTTTCTAGCTCACTGAACTAAAGTGCCAGGGTCAGCTGCTCACCAGAAGAAAGCACAGATGGGCAGATGAGTGTGTCCCAAGAAAAAGAAGATGTTAATGAGGTAACAGCCCAGTGGGCCATGTTCTAAAAGCTTCCAGACTGCTGCTTCTAGAATTACCCTTCTCTGTACTCCCGTATCACCCCCTGGTAGAGCAAAAATGGCTACAGATTACTCTCTGTGGGCTATCCCACTAATTTCTAGGGTCTAGTTTCCTGGCATGTTTCTAGAACTTAGCAGGAAAAAGGAAAGGGATTGTGAGATGATTGAAGGAAAGAGAAAAGGAATACCTGAAAGAATGAAAGCCCTCAAAAGTGAGAAACTATTCCCAGTCATTAGGGAAGTGAATACAGTGACAAATCCCTAGCTCTCCTAGGTACGGCAGAAGGCCTTGCTCCTTGTAATCCAAAGTGACAAGTGTATTAACAGAGGGTCATGGGGGCCTAATATAGTTAAAAAAAAAAAAAATAAATAAAAAAATATATTATATATATAAATATATACACACACACAGAAATTTGTATTGTAGGTGTGGTATAGCAGGGGACTCTTGCCCCTGGGGCAAATTCAGTTGAGATGGGAGGGAAGGGATTACAGTGGTATAATGGTAGTTTGACTGAAGCCAGTCATTCAAAGAAAGGAAGCAGGAGCAGCTTATTTATGGCCCAGAACTTTAGCTTCTCACCTCTACCCCCTTCCCCCAAAGGAAAAGGAAAGGCACTAGAAGGGAGGTGTGTAACAGCAATGGGATCCTAGAGTTGGCTGCCAGAGGCTGGTGGAAGACCATAAGGTGAGACCAACAAGCATGTATTAAACACCACTGTGTTCCAGACAGTGTGCTAGGCACTGGGCATGCAAAACCAGAAATGAAACATTTTCTTTCTTTAAAGGAGTTTATACTCTATCCAGGAAGAGAATATGTCCACATAAGCAAGTATGCAGCAGTGTAGCATGGTGGACAGAATACTAGATTTAACATTTAAAAAATAAAAAATACAAAAACAATTCAAGGCCTACCTCAGAAACTTGCTAGCTGTGTGACACTGGGCAAGTTACTTTATCTCTCTCACCGTCAGTTTCTTCATCTGTAAAATGGGGAGAATTATAGCAACTACTTCTTAAGGCTGTTTCAGGGATCAAATGAACTGGGTGGCAGATTGGATAGAGCGCTAGGAAGTCCTGACTTCAAATTGGGCATCAGATACATCAGAACTGTATGATTCTGAGCAAGTCACTTAACCTCTCATCAGCCTTATTTTCCTCATCTGTAAAGTGAAGGTAATAATAGCACCTGCCTCCCAGGGTTGTAGTGAGAAACAGATAAGATCATTGTAAAGTGCTTAGCACAGTTTGGGATAGATTGTGTGCTATACTAATGTTAATTATTACTCATTATTGTTATTATTATCATTATTTAAAGTGCTTTGTAAACCTTAAAGTACTATAGAAATGCTAGTTATTACTAGCTATTAAGTGACTTTTGAGAGTTCTTTGGACAGCAAGGAGATCAAATCAGTCAATACTTGAAGAAATTAATTCAGGTTATTCCCTGGAAGGTCAAATACTTTTAAAGCTTATGCATATATATTTTGGCCACATTACGAAAAGATGGGCTTTGGAAAAACCCTAATGTTGGAAAAGATTGAAGGCAAAAAGAAAAGGGGATGGCAGACAATGAAATGGATAGATAGTGTCATGGAAATGATGAACATGAACTTTGGACCGAATTCGAAAGATAGTAGAGGATAGAAGAGCCTGAAGTGCTATGGTCACAAAGAGTTGGACACAACTGAACATAAAATATGTATGAAATAAATAAATACAAGGTCATTTGCACATGGAAGAGAGCAGCAAAAGGCAAGGCGTCAGGTGGAAGGTGCTACCTGAGCTAAATTTTTAAGGAAATGAGATTATAAGAGGTGATAGGGAAGAGAGAATCATTCCAGGTATGGAGGATAGATGGCGAATACAAAAGAAGGTGGAGATTCTGTCTGAGGAATAGGAAGACTAGTCTGGCTATTATCATAGAATGTGGGAAGGGGGAGAGAGGTCAATATCCATCTAGATATAGATGTAATATATATTACATGTATATATGTATCCTTCCTACATTCTACAATTCATACATATTATTACATATTTGTCAAAATATTAATATGCTATGTATACGTATACACACGTGTGTGATTATATTATATACATAATCATATATATTAAGATTGAAAAGGTAAATTGGGGACTACTTGTGAAGGGCTTTAAATGCCAAACAAAGCAGTATATCCTTTAATCCTAGGCACACTAGGGAGCCATAGGAAAGTGACATGGTCAGACCATTTTAGAAAAATCACTTTGGCAACTGTAGAAGATAAACTGGAGAGTGGGAAGAGAAATTTGAGGTGAAGAAATCAATGAGAAAATTATTGCAAATGGTCCAGGTAAGAGGTGATAAGGACCTGAGCTAAATGAATAAAGAAATGGAAACAGACATGTAAAATATTATGGAGACCAACTACATGATAGCGTGGCAATTGATTAGCTATATAAAGTGAAAGAGAGTAAGGAGTCTAAAATAATGCAAATATTCCAAAGTTGGTTAACTGGAAAGATGGCAGTGCATTCAAGTGGATTTGGGGGTGGAGTAGGAGAGAGAATGATGGTTCCGTTTGGACATGTGGAGTTTGAGATGGGCTATCCAGTGTAACATTTCTAGAAGTCAATTGGTGAAATAAAACCAGAACTTAAGAGAATCAAGCCAATAAACATTTAAGTGTCTACTATGGTCCAATCACTATGCTAAGTACTAAGGGTGCAAAAAAAGGGGGGGGAATAGACTCTACACTCAAGGAGCTCACAGTCTAATGAGGAGGCAGCATACAAAGATCCATGTACAAACCAGATATATAGAGATATTTGTCTATATCTGGATATATATGTGTGTATCAATATAAATATATAGAGAGATATAAGATATATATGTCTAGGATTATCTGGAGATAATCTCAATAATCATGAAAGGAAGGTATAAGCATTAAGGGAAACCAGGGAAGGTTTCTTGTAGAAAGTGAGATTTCATT
This sequence comes from Petaurus breviceps papuanus, assembly GCF_028583685.1. Classification (NCBI taxonomy): domain Eukaryota; kingdom Metazoa; phylum Chordata; class Mammalia; order Diprotodontia; family Petauridae; genus Petaurus; species Petaurus breviceps. The sequence goes on along the minus strand of NW_027187281.1, from coordinate 938,961 downwards.
TGAGACTTGAAGGAAACCAGGGAAAACAGGAGATAGAGATGAGGAGGGAGAGCATTTTAGGCACGAGCAACAGCCAGCGAAATTTAATTAATTCAAAAGATACAATGTCCTGTGAGGAACATCAAGAAGACCAGAGTCAGGGGCAGCCAGGTAGCACAGTGAGTAAGAGCACCGGCTCCAGAGTCAGGATGACTTGGGATCGAATCCGGGCTCAGATACTTAGCACCCACCCAGAAACACCTGGCCGTGTAACCTCCAGCAAGTTACTTAATCCCAATTGCTTTAAAAAAAAAAAAAAGCAAGCCAGAGTCAGTGGATTACAGAGTATAGGTAGGAAGAGTAAAATGTAAAACATACTCATGTCTGCCCCATCCTCGATCCATCCATTCTCACAAACTTTTGTCCTATAGCACTCTTGCCTTTGGTGGCTAAACTCCTTGAGAAAGCCACTTACAAGAGGTGCCTCTGCTTCCTTTCTTCTCACTCTGTTCTTAACTCTCTACAATCTGGCTCCTTATCTCATCACTTAACTCTCTCCATAATTACTAACAATAACTTACTTACCAAATCTGCTGACTTGTTCTCAGTCCTCATTCTTGACCTCTCTGCAGCCTGTGACAATGTCAATCACTCTCTTTCCTTAATGTTCTCTTCCTTCTAGGTTTTCGTGATAGTACTCTCTCTTCAGGTTCTCTTCCTACCAATTTCAGTCACCGTTGTTGGATCATCGTCTGGGTCACACCTGCTAACTGTGGTTATCCCGAAGGACTCTCTCCTGGTCCCTCTTCTCCCTCTCTACTGCTTCTAACTAGGTGATCTCACCAACTCCCATGGATTCAATTACCATCTCTTTGCTGATGATTCTCAAAATCTATATATCTACCCCTAACCTGTCTGCTGATCTCTAATCTCCAACTGCTATTGGACATTTTGAATTAGATGTCTCAGTAAGTCTTAAGTTCAGCATATCAAAGATTAAATTCATTACCTTTTCTCCTAAACCCTCTCTGCTTCCAAACTCCTCTGTTACTATCAAGGACACCATTGTACTTCCGAACACCCAGGCTCACAACCTAACTGTCATTCTTGACCTCCCACTCTCTCTCTCACCACTCCATATCCAATCTGTTGTCAAAGCCCTTATATTTTAGCTTCATAATATTTCTTGAATATTATTCAACCCTTACCTTCTTGTCTCCTTTGATACTACTACCACCTAAGTGCTGGCCTTCATCACTTCATACCTGTACTATTTCTTTTTTCAATAATATTTTATTTTTTCCCAAATTACATGTAAAAACAATTTTTAACATTTGGTTGGGTTTTTTTAAGTTTTAAATTCTGTCTGTCTCTCCCTGTCACAGTAAGCAAGTTGATATGGGTTACATGCATGCAATAATAAAAAAAATTTCCATATTAGTCATTTTGTAGGAGAAAACTCAAGAAAGAGGAAGGAAAGAAGGAAGGAAGGAAGAATACTTTGATCTGTATTCAGATACCACCTGTTCTTTCTCTGGAGGCAGTTAGCATTTTTCATCATCAGTCCCCTGGGATTGCCTTGGATCATTGTATTGCTGAGAAAGGTAAGTCATTAACAGTTGTTCATTGTACAGTATTGTTACTATGTACAATGTCCTTCTGATTCTGCTCCCCTCACTCAGTATCAGTTCATATAAGTCTTTCCAGGTTTCTCTGAAGTTCCCCTGTTCATCATTTCTTTCTTTCTTTTTTTTTTTGGAGGGGGGAAGGCAAGGCAGTTGGGGTTAAGTGACTTGCCCAAGGTCACACAGCTCGTAAGTATGCCAACTCATGTCCTCCTGACTCCAAGGTCATTGCTTTATTCACTGTGCCATCTAGCTGTCCCGTTCATCATTTCCTACAGCAAAATAGTATTCCATTATGTTAATATACCACAACTTGTTCAGCCATTCCCCAAATGATGGGCATCCCCTTAATTTCTAGCTCTTTGCCACCACAAAAAGTTGCTATGAATATTTTTGCACAGGATAGGTGCTCAATAAATGCTTATTGACTGACCAACTAATGGCAGAAGGGCTTATGAAAGGCTTTAAAAGCCAACCTCAGGCTAGGAGTGGGTATATAGATCTAGGAGTCATCTGCATAAAGATGATAATTCAGTCCATGGGAGTTGTTGAGGTCACCAAATGACAGTGTATAAAGGGAGAAGAAGAGGGTTTGAGACAGAATCTAGAAGTATAATGACAGTAAGAAGACATGGTTAGACAGTTGCTCTCTGAAAGAAGCAGGAAGAAAGCACAGACCTCAGGTGTTGATGCCCTGGGACAAGGTTGCCCTGAAGTAATTATAGCTATGGAAAGGGCAGTTTGAAAACTGCATGCCAGTTATCTAAAAGGATAAATTTGAGCAGTGTTTATGTTTGGAGGATCACCTTCCTTGTGAAGAAATCCAAGAAATTCCAGAACTGCAGTCGTTAACTGTACCCCAAGTGAAGTAAGCTGAATGAGAACGAATAAAAACACAACCAGTGAAACGGGGTGGGGGCAGGGGGGTAAGTAATTATTACTGCTTCAAATTAGCATTGAGGAAAAACATGCTTAAAACCTGTAACTGGATAGAAAGATGGAGAGTAAAGCAGAAAATAGCAGAGTTAAGAAAAGATATAAACTCACCAAAATATTTATAGCAGTGTTTTTCGTAGTTTCAAAGAACTCCAAATAAACTAGATTCCCATCACTTGAGAACTGGCTGAACAAATTGCGGTGTGTGAATGTAATGGAAAATTGCTGTGCCCTAAGAAATAATGAATATAATGAATACAGAGAGATAAGGGAAGACCAAATGAACTGGTAAAAATAAGTTTAACCTAGGATGAAAATATGCAAAATAATTGCAACAAAATAAATAGAAAGAATCAAAAAACAATTGAAATGGAATGTCGTGACATTACAAAGAACAAGCTTGATCCCAAAGAGATGAAAAGATAGCTCTTCCTTTTTCTTCGGCATAGGTGGGGGTTTGCAGGTATGGAACATTGCTCATGATGTCAGATTCTTTTTTTTTTTGGTGTGTTGATTGGTTTTACCGAAATTATTTTCCTCTTCCTCTTTTTATTCTTATTCTTTGTTTTAAGGAATGGTTCTCTGGGAGGTAGAAGGACATAGGGACAAAGATGAGTAATGTTAAAACAAAAAATATCAATAAAATCTCAGGGTTTTTTTATTTAAAAAAACTGAAAAAAAAAAGATTCAGATCAGAAAAAATCACAACAAAAATCAAGGTCATTTTTAGTTTTCTTACTCAACTATTTTAGAACGTGATGCTAATTCAGAGCAATAAAAACTTGACCTGGTGGGTGTGCTCAAACATCTTTGGTCCTGCTAACCTTGTGGGTACTTTACACATTGTCTTTTTTTTTTTTAACTTTAATTTATTAATTTGTTTGTTTCCTTTTAGTTTACAGGATTCAATTCCACAATTCCTTGAATTTCACATTTTGTCCCCCTCCCTCCCCTCCCCCCCATGGCGGCTTATTATCAAGTATAGGATCTGTAAATACTTTCACATTATACAATGGTCAGGTTATAAGGATGGATTGTACCAGCTGGAATGAAAAATGGTAAAGAGGACATAAAATCAAATAAGAGAACGAAAAAGATCAGGTATTTTGCTTCCACCTGGATACAAATTTAGTTCTTTCTAGTTCTTTCTCTGGATGCACGTTTTTCTCTCCATCATGCGTCTTTTGGGATTGACTTATATCCCTGTATTGTTGAGAAGAGTCCAGTCTATCAAAGTTGGTCATCACACATACGTTGTGTCTGTAATTGTGTACAAATTCCTCCTGGTTCTACTCTTCTCACTCAGCATCAGTTCTTTTAAGCCTCTCCAGGTAAATATGAAGACCGCCTGCTCCCCATTTCTTATGGCGCAATAGTATTCCATAACATGCATATACCACAACTTGTTCAGCCATTCCCCAATTGATGGGCACCCCCTTAATTTCCAATTCTTTGCCACAACAAAAAGAGCTGCTATAAACATTTTTGTACATATGGGTCTTTCTCCCATTTCTATGATCTCTTTGGGGTATAACCCTAGGAGTGGTATTGCTGGATCAAAGGGTATGAAAGTATTTATAGCCCTTTGGGCATAATTCCAGATTGCTCTCCAGAAAGGCTGGATCAGTTCACAACTCCACCAACAATGCATTAGTGTTCCAGTTTGCCCACATCCTCTCCAGCATTTGTCATTTTCCTGTTTTGTCATCTTAGCCAATCTGACTGGTGAGATGTGGTACCTCAGAGTTGTTTTGATTTGCATTTCTCTAATCAGTAGTGAATTAGAGCATCTCTTCATGTGCTTATAGATAGCTTTAATTTCTTTCTCCGAAAACTGCCTGTTCATATCCTTTGACCATTTATCAATTGGGGAATGACTTGTATTCTTATACATTTACACATTGTCTTGAGAGAAGCACCATCAGACAAAACAAAGGCTGAATCAGAGGGCTAACAAAGCACCCCACTTTTTGTTAATTGTACACTTGATTTTGATGCATGAGTACAATTCTGCTAGGAATGCCCCACATTTGACAAAATTGCAAGTTTATATAGGAAAATGTATATTTCAGTCATATAAAATTACAGTGCTAGAAAAATTCTTAGACTTCTATTTTAAGACCTTAAACCATATAGTGAGTACCTTAACCTGATAGACAGTTCCTCACAATGACCTTCTTCACAAAGCCTACTATATATAGTGCCTGTGAAGGAAATAGTTTGAGGACAATTAGTCCAGTACTCCCCTCTGACAGATGAAGAAACTGAGGCCAGAGAAACTGTGACTTTAAGAATATACGGCTGTGTCTAAAGCTCCTGATTCTTGGCCTCAAGTGTATTTATTTCTACCTATCTCTAGTTAAGGTGAAATAAAAGAAAGCATTGTTGATAGACTAGGGATATGGAAAGAAGGGAAAAAATTGTCAGTTGACACTCATCTGCTAGTCCAATCAATGATTATAATTTCTCTGATGTCATATGTTTAATAATAATAATTAACAAATTGGAAACATGGGATGCTATAATACAAAATAAATATTTGCTGTGAACAGAAACCATTTTACTTGGCATTGATTTAACAACCAAAAAAGATTGCCTCTGAGGGAAAATGTCAGGGCTACCAGAAGATAATTTCAAATTGGACAGATTTTTGTAGTTTGGGAAAATAGTTAAATTTAGCATGCATATCCTGTCTGAAGTTTTCCAGGTGTTTCAACTTAACCATGATGCAATTCAACAAAGGTTTACTAAATCTCTGCTGTGTGTAAGGCACTGAACTAGACTAAGTGTACAAAGATAGACTTAACACAGACCTTGTTCTCAAGGAGCTTACAGTCTAATAATTGAAAAAGACACGGACATAAATTACTAATGGAAAAGAGCAAGTAAGAAAAATGTCAAATATGAATGCATGTAATAAAATCAGGGGAATAAGAGAGTGTTTTCAGGAGGAGAGAGGGCAGACTTCAAGCTGATACTAGCACCAGTCACTGTCTTAAAGGAAGGAAAGTTCCTCAAGAAATGGAAATGGGGTGGGATGGGGTTCATGAGTACATGCCTAGCAGAGAGAAGAACAAAGATTAGTAACAAGAAGAGGACATTTTGAGAGTGAGAAGGGGGAATAGAGTACAATATAGTTTGGTTGGTTCTTTGTTTGGCTGACTTTAAATAGGAAAAAATCAATATGAAGTGGTTAGACAGACAAATTAAAATTCTCAGCCATTTCATTTTTAAGACTACATAATATGTCTAAAGATACCCACTTAAGAAGGAGGGGAGTTTGCTTTGAAGCCTTAAGACACTATATTGCTCTTCATAGATATGGTCTTAGTATTAAGTGAGAAAAAGAAACATATGGGAATAAAATGGAGAGAGACGAATTACATCTCTGTGTCATTCCACTCCCTTGCCCCACCACATCCAGTGAGTTATCAAGTCCTGGCAACTCTACCTCTGAAATATTTCTCAAATCATTCCCCCATCTCTACTCACACTGCCCTTCACCCTAGCTCAGGCCTCCATTAACTCTCACTTGGACTAATGTAATAACTTCCTAATTGCCTGTGGTCTCCTGCACTTAGCCTAGACCTCTCATCTGCCCTTATCATATCATTATATTATACCTGTGTATTAATAATTCACATTTATATGGCACTATAAAATATGCCAAATTCTTTTTTCACAACAGTCCTACAAGGTATGCAGTGCTGGTTTTGCAAGGGTAGGAGTTTCCACCCCCAATTAATGTAATCACATAAAATACAGACACCTTCAATGAACGAAACATCAATCTAAAGAGTAAGCTATGTATTAAGAAATACTGTCTCTCCCATTTGCCTCCATCCATTTCCCTTCTCCTCCTCCTCTCTCTCTCTCTTTCTGTCTCTTTCTTTCTGTCTGTATCTGTCTGTCTCTCTGTCTCTTTCTCTCTGTCTCTCTATCTCTCTGTCTCTCTGTCTCTGTCTTTCTCTCTGTCTCTGTCTCTCTCTGTCTCTGTCTCTCTGTCTCTCTGTATCTGTCTCTCTGTCTCTCTATCTCTCTCTGTCTCTGTCTCTGTCTCTCTCTGTCTCTCTCTCTGTCTTTCTCTCATAGGAAACAAAGCATCCTCAAGAGCAGGGATATGCCAAGGGCAAATAGTCACCCAAGAAAGGAGAGGATATACTGAGGAATAACCACCCAAGGAAGAAGCAGCTTCAGAGACTATGGTCTTTTGCACCAGAGGAGAATATTAACTACAAGCCCAGGGGTGTGCTGGTAAATGTTTAACAATCTGCTCAACAAAAATAGATGGCACATTTTTAAGTTTAATCTACGTTATTAACATTTTCTCCATTACTTTTATAGAGTCTAAACCAGAGATTTCAAGCTATTGCAAATCTCCCAGTGGCAAAACCAGATTAAAATATAATTGGGAAATATTAAATAAAATAAATAAAAATATAACAGATAGTATTAATTGGTATTTTTCTAAGTCACCAGTGATCTTTCTTTTTTAATTTGACACCGCTGGTCTAGACAATCAACAAAACAATAAGTCAACCCCTGATTTCTAGAATTTGCTGATTTCTGAGGTGTACATGCTCATGCTGAAAAATTAACAATTGGCTTTTAAGAGACAGTAGGAGCTGGCTCCAGCCTGGACCTGCTATGCCCTAAAAAGGCATTTGTCTTCAGAGTCCAGCAGAGATCCGTACTTAAGAGGAACTTTGTGGGCACTTCATGAAAGGAAAGTAGAACTTCTAGAACATAAGGAGTCATGAGTTACTCTTTGCCACGTGTGCCCTCTACACCTGTGCCTCATTACCTTTGTACTTTAAGTTTGAGCCCACTATCCCTAGTTACCCTGGATGTGCAAGGGGAGTGTACGTTCCCAGATTGAGGAACGTTTTTGTAACTATTCCTCTTGTTATACTGGCTCAGGAAATATCTTTTCTAAAATTTAAGTATGCCTGATTGTTCATGGGGGTTTCTGAGCACAAAGCTTAGGAATCTTGGCCCTTCAGTATTTCCATAGATCTGACAATAAAAGCAGAATCTATTGTCTAGAAATCTGACCTACCAAAGTGAGTGGAAGTTGGATTAGTGACCCAGATGGGGAACTACAGTGTTATCTCAGTTTTTTAGACTAAGAAATTGAGGCTCTGAAAGGTTAAATTTCTTGTTTGGGGATCATACAGGTAATAAATGTCCAAATCAGGATTCAAACGCAGGCCTCCTAACTTCAAGGCTAGCATGCCATCCATTACTCCATGTTGCTGCCTTCCTTCTTAAACTATAAACTCATCAAAGACAAATACCAGGCTCCCTTTTTAACACCATCTTTGTAGAATATGATACAGTGCCTTGCATACACATAGTAAACACATACTAAGTGCTGTTGGTTGAAACAAGTTGACTTTGAAGAAATATTTTAGTGATCTGGATAAGGCAAACACTGAGACTATGAGGAGCAAGGTAAGTTTCAACATTCTTTTAGGCCACTTAAACTCTAGTAAACAGGGACAGTTAGGTGGCACAATGGACAGTGCTACCTCTGAAGTCAGGAAAACTCATCTCCCTGAGTTCATATCTGGTCTCAAACATTTACTAGCTGTATGGCCCTGGACAAGTCTCTTAACCATATGTGCCTCAGTTTCTTCATCTGTAAAATGAAACACATAGCAAAGCACTCCAGTATCATTGCCAAGAAAACCCCAGTTGGGTCTGAAAGAGTTGGACACAACTGAAATGACTGACAACAACGACGAACTCTAATAAAATATCATGACCCTCCCCTCAATTCCACTGGAGTTCTTTCTGCTTGCATGTTCAACTCAGCACCATTTTAATAGTGTCAATGGAAGAAAAGATTATTTGGATTGTATCCAGATACTTAAAGACCATTTTCCTATTCCCTTTTCTTCCTTTCATCCTCTTTTTTCTTTCCAAGAAAATTTCTCCTCATGTGCTACAGTGTAAGTCTCCCCTGTCAGTCTTTACTGACTGAACAGACATGTGAATTTTATCTACCCTCTCATTATGAGAATTATCTGCCTCCCCTACTCCCCTTTGATTTCCCTGAGCCCTTCTCTGTAGCAATGGTAATGAGAGATGGGCACATGGCTCCTTTGTTTAGTTTCTGCTACAAGGCCACAACAGGGGGTGCTTCCATGAGATCCAAATTTCATACTGAGGGATTCAATAGACACCTTTGTAAGTTTCTGGCTCTTAAACGCTGTTTGCACCGAGGGAGAACTGAATCAGTCTTGGAGACTGGATTAGTGCCTCCACACCAGTCCTTTGTGCTAGGAAAACAAGAAAGACTGACAAAAAAAATGCTTATTTCATTTGTCTGATCTTTTTAATCACTTTTTATCAAAATATTGCTAAGTGCTTGAAAGAGTTGAAATCAGGGAAGTACACATTTTGAGAATAAACATGTTTGTAGGAAAGGACAGAGATTACCCCCGTTTTACTGGAAGAATAATTATAAGATATTTGAAAATGTATCATGTCAAAAATCAGAAACAATGATAGTTTATATTTTTTTAAAAACTCAAAGTTTCTCTAGCATCTTCCTTAGTGACCTCTTATTGTTTACTAATGCACATGTGAGCCCTTGCAGAGACTAAGCTGCCAACCAGAGCTCACCAGAGAAGAGGCCATGTAGCAAACATTGGCTAAAGAAATTATATGATATGAATCTTTTTCCTGTTCCTTGTTCCCATCTGAACACTAAAACTACAACAACAAGAATTTTAATTTAGTAAGTGTATATGGCCTATTGTAAAAGGTAACCATTGTTATCTCATTTCTGATTGATGATGGAAAAATAGACGTTTATTAGTAAAACAATGAATTGAATGTTAAATATTCTTCTCAGGTTAGGAAAGAACAGACTCTGCCATTCTTAATGAAAATTAGTTTTACTGAAAAGTTCTATTTAGGAATATACTTAAGTGAGTATTTTTAGAATACTTTGAGTAACTAATTTTAAGGAGGCATGTCAGAAATTATAATAAATATAGAGGATACAAAATTCAGGCATTGAAATCCTTTATTAAAATTATCAGAATTTATACCTTCCTCAATTTTTACCTTTTTCTTGGCCCCATCATATATTTTTTTTGTTGCTAATGTTTTTCAGTTCTCACTATTTACACTCATTTCTCTTAACTACTTTGTAAATATACACATTGTTTACAAAGGAATTAGCAATAAAGAGAAGAGTTTCACATACACGTGTATATAAAATATATATTCAGTGCTTTGCTTAGAGATGCAGATACAATTTTTTCTAAGGAATTAAATTGTTCTAAACAAGCTCTACATAAGACATGTTTATATAATGTGACTAGGAGTTCTGGAAAAGCTTTTTTGTGAATTTTCATAGACCATAACTTATTCAAAGAAGGATTATATTCCTGGAACAAATGACTAACAATTTTCAAGTGGACTAATTATCAAATTCCCTTTCTCACTCAAATAACAGGTAAAGAGTCAAAGTTGAGGAGAAAGTAGGAAATCTTGGCAGATGCAAAATATCTTCAGAGACAGAAGCAGATAGCAGAATGGGTTAAAAAACAGTATTGGACAATATGTTTTTTATAAAAAACACACGAAGCAGAGAGACACACAAAATAGAGCTAGCTAAGGAGCCAGAGCAGACTCTTTTATACATCAGCTAAAGTAAAAAAAAAAAAAAAGCAGAGGTAGCAATCATGATCTCAGACAAGCAAAAGCAAAAATAAATCGAATTAAAAGAGATAAGGAAGGAAATTAGATCTTGCTAAAAGGTACCATAGACAAAAAGTACCATAGACTGTAGACAAAGGTATCATAGTAATATCAATACAAAACTAAACATACATGCACCAAATTTTAAAGAAAAGAATTACGTGAGGAAATAGACAATAAAATTGTGCTAGTGGGAGACCTCAACTTTCCCCTCTCAGAACTAAGTAAATCTAACCACAAAATAAACAAGAAAGAAGTTAAACAGGCGAATAGAATTTTAGAAAATTTAGATATAGAAGACCTCTGGAGAAAATTGAACAGGAATAGAAAAGAAAAATGCCTTTTCTCTGTAATACATGATGCCTACACAAAAATTGACCATCATTAGGACATTAAAACCTCACAACCAAATGCAGAAAAGCAGAAATATTAAATGTATCCTTTTCAGATCATAATGCAATAAAATTACATTCAATAAAGGGCAGTGGACATGTATTAAAAATGGATTAAAAATTAAATAACCGAATCCTAATGAACAAGTATGTCAAAGAAAAATCGTATAAACAAGCAATAATTTCACTAAAGAGAATGACAACAATGATACAACATACCAAAATCTATGGGATGCAGTCAAAGCAATATTTCAGGAAAAAAAAATTCTCTCTAAATGCTTACATCAATAAAACAGAGAAAGAGCATATCAATGAATTATACACATAAAAACAACTAGAAAAAGAACAAATTAAAAATCCCTAATTATTATTCCCTCCCTCCCATAAAACCAGCTTCTAGTTTTATTACTTCAGTGGTCTTATTATTTTCAATTTTATTAATGTCTCCTTTGAAAACATTAATAAAATTGAAAATAATAAGACCACTGGACTAATAAATGAAATGAGAGAGATTAATAACATTGAAAATAATACAACCATTGAACTAATAAAGCTAGAAGCTGGTTTTATGGGAGGAAGGGAATAATAAAATAGATAAATCATTGGTTAATTTGATTTTAAAAAGGAAAAAAGAAAACCAAATGACCAGTATAAAAAAAAATGAAAGTGGTGAATTCACCACCAATGAAGAGGAAATTAAAACAATTATTAGGAGCTATTTTCCCCAATTATATGCCAATAAATCTGACAAAGAAAAATAGATTAATATTTACAAAAATGCAAATTGCCCAGATTAACAGAAGAGGAAATAGAATACATAAATAACCTTATCTTGGAAAAAGAAATTGAGCAAACCATCAATGAACTTCCTAAGAAAAAATCCTCAGGGCCAAATGAATTCACAACCAAATTCTACCAAACATTTAAAGAACAATTAATCCTAAATCTATATAAACTATTTGGAAAAATAAGCAGAGTCCTACCAAATTTCTTTTATGACACAAATACCTAAACCAGTAAGAGCTAAAACAAAGAAAGAAAATATTGACCAATTCCCCCAATGAATATTGATGCAAAAATTTTAAATAAAATACTAGCAAGGAGATTAGAGCAATATATCACAAGGCTCATACTCTATGACCAGTTGGGATTGATGCCAGGAATACAGAACTGGTTCAATATAAGACAAACTATCAGCATAATTGACCAAATCAATAACAAAACCAACAGAAATCATGCGATTACCTCAATAGATATGGAAAAACCCACGCCATTTCTATTTAAAAAACACTTGGAAAGATAGGAATAAATGGAGCTTTCCTTTAAATGATAAGTATAAGTATCTATCTAAAACTATCAACAACCATAATCTGTAATGAGAATAAGTTATAAGCCCTCCCAGTAAGATAAAGGGTGAAGCAAGGATGCCTATTATCATCACTATTATAAAATATCATATTAGAAATGTTAGCTATAAAAATAAGAAAAATTAAAGAAATTAGAATAAGCTATGAGGAAACAAAACTAATACTCTTTGCACATGATATAATGGTATACTTAGAGAATCAAGTAAAAAAACTATTTGAAATTATTATCAACTTTAGCAAAGTTGCAGGATATAAAATAAACCCACATAATTCATCAAAATACCTATGCATTACTAACAAAGTCCAGCAGCAGGAGATAAAGAAATTCCATTTAAAATAACTGTACATAATATGCAATGTTCAGGAGTCTACCTGCCAGGACAAACTCAGGAACCATATGAACACAATTGCAAAAACACTTTTCACATATAAAATCAGATCTAAACAATTGGAAAAATATCAATGACTCATGGGTAGACCATGCCAATATAATAAAAATTACAATTCTGCCCAAATCTGCTTATTCAGTTGCCAAACTGATCAAATTGCCAAAAAATATAGAGCTAAGGAAAAAAGTCATAACAAAATTCTTTTGGAAGAACAAAAGGTCGAGAATATAAAGGAGGTCAATGAAAAAAAATGAAGGTGGCCTACCTGTACCAGATCTCAAATTGTATTATAAAGCAGTAATCAACAAAACAAGATGGTACTGGCTAAGAAATAGAGTAGTGAATCAGTGGAATAGATTGGGTACACAACACACAGTAGTAAGTGATAGAAATCTAGTTTTTGATAAACTGAAAGATACAAGCTTTGGGGACAAAAACTCACTATTTGACAAAAACTGCTGGGAAAACTGGAAAGCAATTTGGCACAAACTAGGTATAGACCAACTATTCACACCATATACCAAGATAAGGCAAAAATGGGTTCATGATTTAGACATTATGGGTGATATCATAAGCAAATTAGGGACACATGGAATAATTTACCTGTCAGATCTATGAATAAGGGAAAAATTTATGACCAAACGAGATAGAGAGCATTATGAAATATAAGATGGATAATTTTGATTACATTAAATTACCATGGTTTTGCATAGGCAAAACCAATGCAGCCAAGATTAGAAGGAAAGCAGAAACTGGAAGAATAATTTTCACAGTAAGTTTCTGATAAAAAGTGTCATTTCTCAAATATATAGAGAATTGAGTCAAAGTTATAGGAATACAAGTCATTCCCTAAGTAATAAATAATCAAAGGATATGAGCAAACAGTTTTTGGACAAAGAAGTCAAAGTTCTCTATAGTCATATGATAAAATGCTCTTAATCACTATTGATCAGAGAAAAACAAATTAAAGCAACTTTGAGGTACTGCCCCACACTCATCAGATTGACTAATATGACAGAAAAGGGAAATAACAAATGTTGGTGGGCATGTAGGAAAATTAGGACACTAATAACACTGTTGGTGGAATTGTGAACTGATCCAACCATTCTGGAGATCAATTTGGAACTATTCCCAAAGAGCTATCAAACTGGGCATAACAATAGCACTACTAGGTCTGTATCCTAAAGAGATAAAAAAAGGGCAGGGACCTGTATTTACAAAAAAAAAACATATAGAAGCTCTTTTTCTGGTGGCAAAATATTAGAAATTGAAAGGATGTCCATCTATTGGGGAATTGTTGAACAAGTTGTGGTATGTGATTGTGATAGAACACTATTGTCCTGTAAGAAATGATGAGCAGAATGATTTCAGAAAAACCTGGAAAGACTTACATGAACTAATACAGAGTGAAGGGAGTAGAGCCAGTAGAAGAGTGTACACAGTAACAGCAACACTGTATGATGATCATCTATGAATGAGTTCGTTCTGAGCAATGCTGATCCCAGACAGTTTTGAAGGACTTACAGTGAAAAATGCTATCCCCCCTCCAAAGAAGGTACTGATGCACTCTGAATAAAGATCAAAGCATACTCTTTAACTTTATTTTTCTTAGTTTGCTTTTTTTGTCTCTGTTTTCTTTTACAGTATGACCAATATAGAAATGTTTTACATGACTGTACATGTATAACATAACAGATTGCTTGCCTTCTTAATGAGGGGGAAGGACAGGGAGAGAGGGAGAGAATTTGGGACTAAAATTTTTTTAATGAATGTTAAAAATTGTTTATACATGTAATTGGGAGAAATAATTTTTTAAATTTTATATATATATATATATATATATATATGTATCCTCAGAGAAACAAGTTTACCAGTAAATATTTAGGATTTCCCTATAGCAATCTCAGAAAGAGTTCCTGAGAAAAGTTCATTAATAAATGCTTAACATCTTTAAATGTGGCCCCGATAAGTGATACCTTGAAAAAAGAAAACGACATTTGTTGTCTTGCTAAAGGAACCCAATAATTAGCATTGAAACCTACTTGAAACCAGGCTAAAATATATAGTCTCAGATTGTTGCCTGAGACTTAGAGAGGGAAATGATTTTCCCATGATGAATCAACTATTTGGTGTCAGAGAAAGGATTTGGACTCTGGTCTTCCTGACTTCAAGTCCAGAATTATTCTTCTACCATGGAATGCTGCTATACCAGTTGTTGATATTAAAGTATATACATACATATACACATTCATATATACATACACACATATATACACTAGCTGTCAATAAGCATCTTTACAAATATCATGTTATTTGATCCTTACCACAACTCTGGGAGCTAGGTAGTCTCATTCCCATTTTCCAGTTGAGGATACTAAAGCTGACCTAGATTAAGTGACTTGTCCAAGGTCACAAGATAATATGTGTCTGAGGCCATATTTGAAGTCAGTTCTTCATAACTCCAGGCCCAGTGCTCTATCCACTGTACCACCTAGCTGCTTAAATTTTAGATAATTCATTTTCCTGCAATTCATACTTTTCCAATTTTGTAATATCTCTTCTACCCCAACTTGATCCCCAGAAAAGTATAAGAGAGACTTTTTACTATAGATCTTCCCCCGCCTCAGGCAGGAATAGTATAAGAACCTAAGAGGAAGCTAGAGAACAAGAATTTGCTGAAAGGAATTCTAAATCTCAGAGTCTTCAAGGTGGAAGGTAGCTCAGAAGTCATCAAGTCCAACCCTTGCCTCTAATTGTCAGAAAGTTTTTACTAGCATCAGATCTAGATTTCTTTCTTTGCAACTTCCATTCATTTCTTGATTCTGTTCTTTGGGGTTCAATAGAACAAAATTGACCATTCTTCCACATGACACATCCCATTAAATGTCTGAGCACAGTTATTCCACTTCCTTTTCCTCTCCTCACTCCCACTTTATTGTTTATGTCTTCTCTTCTCCAGGGCTACCCATACCCAGTTCCTTCCTATGATTCTCTTATGACTTGGGTGTAAGGCCCTTCACCATTCCAGTTGCCCTTCTCTGGATGTTTTCCATTTCATCAATGGCCTTCTTAAACTTTGGTGCCCAAAGCTGAACATAATATACCAGATGAAGGTTAGTAAGAGTGGGACTATGACCTCCACATTCCTGAAAGTTATGCCTCTCTTAATACAACCTGAGATTACATTAATTTTCTTTTTTGTCTGCCATATTGTACTGAACATTCTTTTTTTTTTCCTTTTAGAGGGCAATTGAGGTTAAGTAACTTGCCCAAGGTTACACGGCTAGTTTTTTTGTGTGGGTGTTAAGTGTCTGAGGCCAGAACCAAACTTGGGTCCTCCTGACTCCAGGGCCGCCGCTTTATTTACTGCGCCACTTAGCCGCCCCTGTACTGAACATTCTTACTGAGTTTTCAATCCACTAAAATGCCTAGATCTTTTTCAGACAAGCTACTATCTAGCCATGCCACCTCCGTCTTTTATGTGTGAAGCTGATTATTTTTGTACCTAAGTTCAAAACTTAACATTTATTTCTACTCTTCATTTCATCAGATTCAGTACATTATTCTAGCTTATCAAGATCTTTTTGGATCCTAACTCCATCATCCTGTGTGTTATAGAGCACCAGGCCAAGCACAGATTCCTTAGGAATTCCACTGGAAACCCCTTGCCAATTTGACATTGAATGAATACTTTTTGAGACTGGTCATCTAATCAATTCTGAGTCTACTTAATTTAAATATTACAATTAATTAAGGACCTAATTTAGGTTCTTAACTGGGTCCATGGACTGCCAACAGGTCCTTGGACAGATTTTAGGTGATCCACAAACTTGGATGAGAAAAAAACCATCTTTATTTCAAAATAATTGGTTGCCTTGGTAATTCTATGTAATTTACTTTATGCTTTTAAAAATATTCTTCTGAGAAGCAGTTTATAGGCTTTGCCAGATTTCCAGTCACTCAGTTAGTCAGTCAGTCAAGAGATATTCATTAAGCACCTTCGATGTGCTAGGCACAATGCTAAGCCCTAGGAATACAAAAATGAAAAAAGAAAGTCCCTGCTCTCAAGGAGCTTGCAGTCTAATGGATGAAGACAACACACTAAAGAAAGCCAAAGAGTAGGGGGAGAAAAGGTTCCCAGTGCAGCAAAATGAGGGAGTCCAATCCAAAGGAGTGCGTCTTGTGGAAGTCTATCCTGAGAGCCCTCTCTAAATAGATGCTTTCCAAGGAATTCTTCGCTCTTCCCTCCAGGCTAGAGGTACTAAGGATACTGGTGAGGTGTGAGTAACAAGACCAATTCAACCCAAAGGATGACGTGTTTCCTGGTGATAAGCCTTCCTAGGCGCATAGTGGTGTCCTGCCCAAGGATTGGTGGCAACCAACCTGGTATGGGAAATATTAGCTGGTAGGAAATAAATTTCCAAAGAGGTCCCTGTGGAAAAAACAAAAACAAAGAGAGTAAGACTCCCTGATCTAATTATATTATCATCTATTCCACTTTTGTCTTCTCTGTAAGAATAGTTAAGTTTGTTTGTTTGTCTTTTATTAAAAGCTTTGCTAAAATCTAGGAAAAATACATCTTCTACCTTTTCCTTATCTACCAGTTTAAGTAACCTTGCCAAAAATGTAAATAACATATAAGTCTAGTTCTTGACAAGGCCATGTTGGCTTCGTTATTACCACTTCTCTTTCTAGATACTCAAAAACTATCTCTTCAGTGTTACGTGATAAATAACCTAATGCATTCTAAGTAACCTGATATGTTCATGCAATAAGCTGAAAAGCATTGATCATAGACATCAACTGTGTGACTTTTGAGCAAGTGAAAACTACTCTGGACCTCAGTTTCCTCATCTGTAAAAGGAAGGAGTTAAGACTATAGGCATATATAGCTCTAAAATTCTCTAAGCATAGGCTTCTCTGAGTACTATTGTCTTAAGGCTATGGCTATTGTTGCCAATGATATTTGACTGAGTACAAGAGTGAATGGTACGAGTCACATACATGTGACTCCATAGGATGGAGGCCTTAAATCTGCTCAGCATCAGTGAAGCAGGGAGTGGTCACTCTGATGTGGCAACAACTAAGAAAAAAAGAGGGACCATCAAGATGTTAAAGTTAAGAGCTGAAGAAGCAATAACTTCCCTTAAGTCGCAACTAAAATCCCAATTTTTACAGTAAGATTTTCCCAATGTGTCTCAATCCTAATGCCTTCCCTCTATTAATTATTTCCTATTTATATCCTCTACATAGCTTGTTTGTATGTATTTGTTTGCCTGTTGTCTCCCTCATTAGAGCGTAAGCTCCTTGATGGCAGGGACTATCTTTTGTCTTTTTTTTATATACCTAAAGTTTAGCGTAGTGTCTGGCACATAATAGTGCTTAATAAATATTTATTGATTGATTAATCAAATTAATACATTGCATTCCTATACTCCAATGGATCTCTGATCTTATCCACATGACTATTACCTTCATTGAGGCAGATTGCAATCCATTCATGTCTGTCCGTCCTGGGCAAGTTCCTTCTGTGTCTTCCCATGACCAGAGGAAATCTTCCCAATGTTGAAGGCCTTCCTCACATTCTCTAGATTTCAAGAGAATACCAACAGGAAAGAGAGCCTACAGGCTACCCACTGTTTTTCCTCTCATTGTGGTATCATGATCACCTCATTTTCAGCCACAGCCACATACAATGAATTAACTTAAATGAACTAAGGTCAAGACTAAGAGAATCAAGGGACCAGCTTTCCCAGACAGTGTACCTTGTTCAGGTTGTTGGGGTCATCCACACCAATCTCCCTCCTCCCCTTGCAGACATAGCCTGAAAACTGACCTTGGGATTATAGTTGCCTCCATGCCCTCTTAATACTTATCCTTCCATGTGTTCTAATGAATGAAAAAGCTTAATAGTTACTCTGATTCCTTGGAAGCAGATCTATACCTTTAAACACTAATATAGACTATCCTGGTTACTGCATTAGATGGTTCTAATTCAACAGAATAATGTTTCTTATCACAAAGCACAGCCCCAAAATTATAGCCAATCTATTGAGTTTGTATGAATCCCACAAACTAAGTAAGCCCACCTCCTCTTTCAATGCCTATGTTTCTCTCATGTCTCTTTCTGGGTCTATGTCTCTATATTTCTCTCTGTCTCTTTCTGTCTGTGTCTCTGACTCTGGGTCCCTGTGTCTCAGTCTTTGAATCCAGGTTCCAGCCTTTACAACCCTAGGTTTTGGGCAATCTCTATGGGCCTCAGTTTCTTCATCTGTAAAGTCAAGAGGTCTGACTTACTGATCTTTAAGGTCCTTTACAATTCTACAATTTTGATACATGAGTACTTGATCAATGAAGTCGAGCTTAAGGTTTTTAGGATATTAAATGGCTATGCCAATGAAATCCCAGACCTAGGCCCTATTTTATCCTATCCCTATTCCCTTTGAAATGACAGACCACCTATTCTTAGGATGGTGAAAGTCTATGTATTTACTAAATCCTAAATGTAGTCTAAAATTAAATCCTCCTCACACTAAATACCCACCCTATCCTTCAGAGCCAACACCCAGTATGTACATGTTGCTGAGAAACAAATGTTCATGGTGCTCCTGTGGGGCTTTCAGTGTTATCAGAGTTGTTAAAAAAGAGTCCACAGCTGTTATTTTCCCTGGCATGTGAAGTGCCCAGTGGGTGTTCCTGCAATATTTATAAGCACTCACCAATATGCCTCAAAATAACCCTAAGAAAGCAATTATCCACAAAGGAGCTGGTTTCTAAGCAAGTTCCTTTAAT
The DNA here is from genome assembly GCF_028583685.1 of Petaurus breviceps papuanus. Classification (NCBI taxonomy): domain Eukaryota; kingdom Metazoa; phylum Chordata; class Mammalia; order Diprotodontia; family Petauridae; genus Petaurus; species Petaurus breviceps. The sequence goes on along the minus strand of NW_027187281.1, from coordinate 919,765 downwards.
GATACCTTTTATGATGTAAAGAGAAGATTGTTGATTGTATTTTTGGAATTTTATCTATTCTGGATGAATATCAATGCAGATTGTCACCTGCTCTTCAATTTATAATTTTAGACCGTTGTCCAGAATAACTTTTTCCCAGGTGATTTTGACACCCTGATAATAGACTTCATTTAGATGATTCCATATCCCAAACAGGATTTCCCCAATCATACATCATGTGGGACTAGGGAAAACCTAGAATTATTGGGAATGTCTAGAAAGAAATGAGGTAGGAAAGGGGAATTCTGTTTTCCCTAGTGCCAACCTTCAGATCACAAGATTTGAAGTTGAGAGGGACATTAGGAAGCAGTTAGTTCTACTCCATCTTACAAATGAGGAAACTGAGTCTCAGAGAGTTTGATTGACTTGCCTAAAGCCATATCCCTGAGTTTAAAAAAATGAAGGAGAAAACTCAGGGGCAGAGAGAGATGTTGTCTTCTACCTTTTAAGTTTCCTGTCTTTTGCAGGGAACACGAGTAGCTGAGGAGGGGTAAGTGGTAGTGAAGAGACAACTGAGTATTTCATTTTGTCTGTGTCGTGCCTTATGGTCAGTTTTGAATTAGGGATCATTGGGTGTGAGATGGTGGACAAGACTTATGTCTGACTCTCAGCTACATCATGTATAAAATGGGCTTAATACTACCTCCCCATGTACCCCAGAGGGCTACTGTAAACCTCAAATGAGATAATTCTGTCTTTTGTCTCTTAGCTATAAGGTGTTCCGCATTTCTTGAATATACACCTGCACCATTTCTTAGAATCCCTAGATTCCTTCACAATTCAGCCTAGATCCTTCACTTTTCTTCCCAGGTATCCTTGTTCTCTCAATCCAGAAATTACCTTGTCTTTACTTAGCTGTGTATGGGCTGCATCCCTGTTAGAAAATAAACTCCTTGGAAGCAGGGACTGTTTTGTATTTATCCTTATTTTCCAAGTACATAACAACAACCCCTAGCATTAAAAAGCTTGATGAATTTTTGTTGAATTTGGTTGAAATGAATGTATTAGATATGCATTAGAAGTATTAGAAATGTAAACTGTTATTGATTTGTTGACTTTCAGAGATATTGGAGCGGGAGCTAGGTGACATAAATTCTAGCATAGTCTCTGCCACCATCTAGCTGTGTGACTTTTGACAAATCATAAAATCTCCCTAAACTTCACTTCTTCCATTCAAACAATGAGGGGATTGGAATTGGAAAAAATCTTGCCTATAAGACTCTACAACATTGTTTCTTCACCTATGGAGGAGGAGCTATGACAATGATCATCATATAAATTAATGATGTTACCTCCCAAAGGAAAAAAAAAAGGGTTGCAGATCTGGATTTACAGGTAATTCTGTCAAATATTTAAAGAACTGGTGCTCCAAAGGTAAATAAACTGATAACCAACATAGAGAAAGAAGGTACCCTACCAAACTCCTTGTACAAGACAAATATGATTCTGCTATCCCAAATAGGAAGGGATAAAGAAGAAAAATAACCTGTAGACCAGTATCACTAACAAATATTGTCCAAAAATGTTGAATAGTATATTAACAAGGAAATCATAGCAGCATGTTCAAAATTATTTACTATGACCAGATTTGACTTAAACTAGGAATTCAAGAATAATTCCTCATTATGAAAATATGTAAACATAATAAATGATATCAACAACAAAAAAATTAATTGCATGATTATTAAATGACATAAAAAAGTCCTTTAGCAATACTAAAACTTACTTATAATATAAAGCATAAGGAAAAATTGTTTTTCCTTAATATGGTTAAAAGCATATTTCTATGAACAATATTTAGAATGCTTTGTTAACAGAGAAACATTAGAAGCTTTTTTTGCTTTTTGGAGGGGGGAAGATAGGGCAATTGGGGTTAAGTGACTTGCCCAAGTCACACGGCTAGTGTTTTTTGTATAAGTGTCTGAGGTCGTATTTGAACTCAGGTCCTCCTTACTCCAAGGTCGGTGCTCTCTTCACTGTGCCACCTAGCCAATCCTAGAAGCTTTCTTGGTGAGAACAGAAGTAAATCATGGATGTCCACTGTTTTCCCACTTATATAACATGGTGATAGAAATGCTAGCCATATCAATAAAACAAGAAAAGTAATTGAAGAATAGGCAAAGAAGAAGAAAAATAATATCTTTTCAAATGATATGGTAATTAGCTTTCAAAGACTTAGAAAATGAATGAAAAACTTGAAATAATTCATAGTAAAAATAATAGGAAAGTAGTAAGATACCAAAAAAGATACTTGGAAATCATTAGCCTTGGGGAAGCTAGGTGGTGCAGTGAATACAGCACCAGCCCTCAAATTAGGAGGACCTGAGTTCAAATCTGGCCTCAGATGCTTAACACTTACTAGCTGTGTGACCTTGGGCAAGTCACTTAACCCCAATTGTCCTCCCCTTCCCCCTGAAAAAAGCAAAGAAAATCATCAGCCTTTCTCCATTTTACTAACAAAATCTTACAGTAAGATATAGGAAAAGAAATCTAATTTACAATAACAAAATTGTTCATTTTGGTCCTTTTCCTGAGCTCTATTTTTGTAATCAGTTTATATACATAGGAGTTATCAATTCTTTAAAGATTTGATAGAATTACTTATTGATTCATCTGGATTTATAAAACTTCAAGCAATATTTACAGAAATTTAGAAAAAAAAAACTAATTTATTGGAATACTATCCAATGCTCGTGGCTGGGCCAAGCCAATGTAATAAAAATGATTTTCCTCCTCAGGCTCTGTGACATCATAGGTGTAGGGCATTTCCAGATGCGGAAGCTCCTCCCATCAGCACAGATAGGTAATTTGACTTACAGTCATAGAAGAACCAGGGGCACTTACAAGTTAAGTAAATTGCCTGGAATTAAATAATGAGTATGTGCTAGAGGCAGGATTTGAGCAAGCATCATCCTGACTCGACTGGCCTTTTCTCCACTGGATCATACTGATGCCCTTCTCACCCCTGCCAAAAAAAGATGATAGTACCTGAATTACTCCTCAGATTTCATATTATAGTAATCAAATTAACAAAGGGATATTTTATAAAATTAAACTAGATAATTATATATTGTTTTAGAGAAATAGAAGATAAACAATGAAAAAGAATATAATGGAAAAGGAGGATTGACACTCAAATCTCAAACTATAATGCAGAATAGTAATGATCAAAACTACCTGGTACTGAATTTTTTCTTAAAAGTAGGGCAGAGAAAGAGATTAAATTGATAAGATTTAAAAAAACAAATGTACCTAGCAGCCTTGCATTGCATAATCCCAAAAGGACAAACTTTTTAGAATATTTGTCAGAGAATATTTTTTTCAAGTATAATTGCTAGGAGAACTTTCTAAATATAAAAAGTTACTCCATAAAACATTAGAGAATGGAATGTTATGTCTTTTGCAATTGTGGATGGGGTGAAAGCTTGAAACAAGTCAAAGGACAAAAAACATAATGAAAGACAAAATAGACTATCTTGATCATATAAAATTAAAATATATAACTAATAAAATCAATACATATAAAATTAGAAGAGAAGATATAGATTAGGGAGAAAATCTTTTTTTATCAGATAACTGATAAGTCTTACATCAAGAATCTGTAGAGAATTAACATAAATATGTAAGAGTAAGAGTCATTCCCAATGTGACTAGCAAGATAAATTATAGTTGTCACCACAGGCCAAGAAACCAAGATGCCAAACAAGGTAACAGCCTTAGAAATTAATAGTGGTGAATTATAATCCCTACTGTTACTCAGTTTCACACCCCCTTCAGCCTCCTCATTTTAGCAGGGCACAAATACCGACCCACAGTCAGACACTCTGGGACCCTCTCAGTAATTTTCCTGCTGCTACATCCTGTTGCAACAAACATCACCTGTCTTTACATTGGTATTCTGTTATAACAAGTAATGGACCTCAACTATGCTCAGGTACATACAAAAGGAGGGAGAAGTGCAATAGGCAGGAATAGAACTTGACCAGGGTGAGGGGTAGGTTTGGGACCTCAAGGTGGTAGAACTCTGCCCAGAAATTCTACTCCACCCTCACCTAATCATGAAGAAGTGCCATACCCTGATTAGTACCAGAAGTAAACCCAGGTCAGGAAATTGCAAAGATCAGGACAGGGGAGTAGCAATCATTTTTTACCATACATCAGACCACTTTTGGAATGCTGAAAGTTTGCAGATCCCCAGCCTGTTCCTGAGATCCTAGAATAACACAACATTCAAGCCCACAAGAAAGCAGCTACAGAACTAAAACAGACCTTCCCTCCAAAAGGGCCAAAGAACCCACGCCTAGTCAGGAAGTAGGGTGGAAAAATGAACAAAAAAAAAAAGAATCCCACCATTAAGAGTTATTATCATGGCAGGGATGCTTAAGACACAAACTCAAAAGAAGAGAAAGCTACTGAAACATGTACAAGTAAAACCTCAAAGAAAAACTCAGCTTAGACACATAAACTCAACTAGAACTCCTGGAAAAGACAAAACAAGAACTTTTTAAAGTTAAAAATGTTTTTATAAATGGAATGAGAGTTCTTGAAGGAAAAAAACTGGGAAAAAATGACATTATAGAAGAAAGAATTGGAAAGGGAATTAACAGATTGGCACAAGTGGTACAAAACCTCACCCAAGCAACAAACTCCCTGAAAATTTGAATAGACTAAATAGAAGTCAGTAACTTCATAACATAACAAGAAATACTAAAACAAAGTCAAAAGGCTAAAAAATGGAAGAAAGGATGAAGTATCTCAAAGCAAAAACAAATGACCTGGAAATCAAGGGAAAAAAAATTTTTTTGAATCAATAGACTATCTGAATACCATGACTGAGAAAAAAAAGCCTCAACATCATATTTCAGGAAATTTTAAAAGAAAGCTATCCAGATCTCTTAGAACCAGAGAGCAAAAAGGAAATAGAAGGAATCTGCTGGTGTCCATGAATGAAGCCCCAAACAAAAAAACTCTCAGGAACATTATAGACAAATTTAGAGTTTCCAGGTCAAAGGAAAAATACTGCAAGCAGTCAGAAAAAAAAAAAAAGAAAAATTCAAGCACCAAGGAGCCACTGTCAGGATCACACAAACTTTAGCAGCCACCACTATAAAGAAGAAGAGAACTTGGAAAACAGTATTCCCACAAAGGATAAGGGCTTATAACCAAAAATAATTTACTCAGAAAAATTAATTTTTAACGCTACTGATTCAGCATTATGCTGAGTGAGGAAAAATAAGCACCAATGAACTAGAAGATTTCCAAGCATCCCTGATGAAAAAACTAAAACTGCATAGAAACTTTGAAGTTTGAGAAATTCTGGGAAAATGGCAGAGTAGGTCAGAAAACTTCCAGTTCTCCATATTTCCTCCAGGAAGAAAGAGCATTACCTCAGAGGGAACATAGAGCAGTGGAAATAAATAAAAGTCAGGGTATGAAAAAAACAAACATTTAACAGACTGAAAGATTTTCATGTATTTGTGACAAAAAGAGCAGAACTTAAGGAAAAAATTGCCACACAATATACAGGAGAAATATAAGGTAAACATTAAAGACTGTTTATGAGAGATTCAATGAGGTCAAATTGTTTACTCCTTATATGTGAAAATATTTTTATGTCTTTTAATGACTGTCATAATTTGGGTAGTTTGAAAGAAAGGCTCAAGCTGAGCTAAATATGATGGGGTGATTCTAAAAATAAAACTGTAGGGAGAGATAAAAAGGAGTAATTATCTCATAAAAATAAGGCATAAAAGGAAAAACTGATATAGAAGAAGCTAGTGGTGGGGTAAGGGGAGGGTGGGTAGTGCTAGAACCTTACTCTCATCAGGAATGGGTTAAAGAGGAAACAACATATATATCTGGAAGGATAAAAAAAGTCTTCTAAATTCATAAAGAAATAAGAGGGCAAGGGATAGGGTGTGAGGCAAGGATGAGGGAGGGACTCTTAGAGGAGTAGCTAGGTTAAGGAATAGGAGGGCAAGTTAGCATAGAGAAGTAAAGCAAAGGAGTGAAGAGGGATAGGAAATGGGGGGGGGGCAATGAGGAAAAATAGGAAGGAAAATACACAAATCATTATAGCTTAGAATGTGAATGGGATGAATTTACCCAAAAAATGGAAACTGATATCAAATTAAATATTTGAATTCAACAATATGTTGCTTTAAGGAAATGCTATAAAAATGAGAGATACACACAAAGATAAAATAAAGGTCAGAAATAGAATTTAATATGTAAAAGAAGTAGGGGTGGTAATTATGATCTCAGACAAAATTAAAGCTAAAATAAATTTAATCAAAAGAGAAAAATAGGGAAACTATACTGTGTTAGTTATATTGTTCAATACTATTTTAGACTATTTAAAATAACTAGACAGTATAAAATACCTGAGAATATAGCTTCCAAAACGGATAGGGGAACTAAGGGAACATAAACATAAAACACTTTTTATATGAATAAAATCAACTCTAAATAATTAAGTAACATTTGTTGTTTGTGAGTAGGTAAAGCCAACATAATAAAAAAAATTTACCTAACTAATCTATTTATATAATACTATCCCAATTAAATTACTAAAAAAAAAATTATCTTACTGAGAAAAAATAATAACAAATAACACTTGGAAGAGCAAAAGGTCAGGAACTTCAAAGAAAGCAGGGAAAGAAAAGATGTAAAGAAAGCAGACTCAGTAGTATTAGATCTTAAACGATATTATAAGGTGAGAGTATTATTGAAGTGTAAAATGAATAATTTTGATTGTTTTAAATTAAATATTTCTTGCATAAATAAAACCTATGCAGACAAGAATAGGAGGAATGCAGAAAATTGAGGGTGGGAGTGGGGGAGGAAACTTTCATAGACAATCTCTCAGAAAGGATGTGATTGGGTTGGAATATTGCTGTGGTGGAGGAAATGATGAACTGGTTGATTTAGAAAAAACATGGAAAGACTTGAAGTTATGAAGGAAGATGCTATCCCCCTTCAGAGAAACAGGTGGCAAGTGGAAATAAGCATAGTACAGTCTTATATTTATATATACATATATATGGATGAATGTATATGTATATATATGTATATGTGTATAGATATCTACATCTATGTGTGTGTATACATTTGTATATTTATATATATATATACATACATATACACATATCCACACTTAATTGTAGCCTTCTTTAGATAAGGGAAGTGTGGATGGAGAAGGGAGGGGGAAAAAAGTAAAAAGTGCACAGCAGAGAACAAAAAAAAAACTACAAGGAAGCAGAGAAAAAATGTGCAGCCTTGAAAACAATGTGTAGTATTTATTTTATAGGTTTTCTTGAAATGGGAATTTATTATTTCATATTGAATCCTCCCTTATATTCTGCTGTATATGTGGCAATGGTTTTTTTTTCTCATTTTGTATTTAAGTTTAAAATAAATTTTAGAAAACTTAGGGAAAAAAAGTCATTCTCCTAAAAAAAATAAAAAAGAAAGGAAGACACTTTAAAGTTAAGACATAGGAATTTAGAGAAACATAAAAAGAGAAATATGAGTGAACAACAATAATGGACTAAACAAGGATAAACTATTTATATTCAAATATGAGGAAATGATATGAGTCCCCTCTGAACCCTGTCATTATCAGAGATTATAAAAGGGGTCTTATTAGTCAAGGTTTGGAAGTGGTTCTGCTAATAATAAAAATAACAAGAATAACAATAAATAGCATTTACATAGTATATACTATGCACTAGGCACTGCTAAACACAACAAATATATGCTATTATTATCCCTATTTTATAGTTGAGGGAACTGAGAAAGATAGAGGTTAAGTGATTTGCCCAAGTTCATACAGTTAGATAAGTGTCTGGAACTGGATTTAATCTCAGGTCTTCCTGATTCCAAGCCCAGGGTTCTATACACTGTTATGTTTTGGTGATCTTAATATATGAATGGAAAGAGAAGAGAAGAGGAATTTACTGCAGAGAGGGAAGAAAGAAAAGAGGTTAGAAAAAAATATCTCAAAGACGAAGAAGTGAGGGGAGCAGCTGACACTTCAGACACTCTCATCTGAACTGGTCAAAGGAACAAATAATAGATATAGTGCTGGATATAGAAATACAGTTTACTTAGGAGGGAAAGGAGAAAAGAGGAGAAATTAGAGGGAGGAATTAGCCCTAAGCAAAACAAACTCTAACTAAGGATTATGGAAATAGTTATAACTCTTTCTGAGGTGGCAAAGAATGGGAATCTGATGAAGTGCCCACAAATTAGGTAGATGAACAAATTAAGATATATAAATGTGATGAATTACTATTGTGCTAAAAGAAATGATGAAGAGAATAGTTTCAGAGAAACCTAGGAAGACTTGTGTGAACTGGTACAGAGGTCCAGTGCTGAAAGATGCTACTTACCTCCTAATAAAATTCTGCACTCAAAGTGCAGAATGAGACACACACAAAAAAATTTTGGACATAGCCAATGTGGAAATTTGTTTTGATTGACTATAGATCTTTATGATAGGTTTTATTTTTCCTTTATTCTCAATTTGTCTAGTGTGAAAAGGTAGATTTTTGCTAATTGAAAGTTTATATTATATATATACACATAAATGTGTGCATGTTTATATGTTTTATGTGTGTATGTGTATATATATATACGCATATATATATTTAAAGCCTTGAACACAAGCAGATGAATCAACAGGGAATATATTAAAACAGAAAGGAAGTTGACATCTAGGATATCTAAACAAGTGCAGACATCTCTGAATATATATGTATATTATAAGACAAAGGAAATTAAACTAATATCTAATGAAGCAAATGACCCTGTGGATTCCCAAGAGAGCATGGAACCACAGCACAATGATCCCAAACTATTCAAGACATACATAAGACTCATGAAAGAAGACTGTATGGTCTGCACAAGAGAAATAACTGGCAAAATAGAAAGTCTTTAATCCATGGTGGCAAATCTCTCCAAAGAAACAATAGTAAAAAACAACTGATTTGGATTTCCAATATACTAAAGTGAAAAACAATCTTGAAGAAGAGAAGCAAAAAATATTAAAAGAATATGTGATTTCTATATAAGAAATTATTGATCTCAAAAATAGGGTGCATAGAAACAGCTTAGAGATCATTGGGCTCCCAGAAGAACACAATAAATCAAATAACCTGAACACAATAATGCAAGAAATAATCTAAGAAAACTGTCATTGTCCATCAAAAACTCCATGGACCTTCCCCTCTTTGAGGGTTGACCTCCCATTAGTTTAACCCACTCCTTTCCCTTTCCCAGGGTGTTTTATATGGGACTAACCTATAGAATTGAAAGGCATATTAAAAAAAGGAGAGGGCAAAAAGAAGATAAGTAGAAACATGTGTTGTATCCGAATCAAATCAATGGTAAACAAGGAAAGAAAAAGAACTTGTCCATCCTTCATACTCAAAGAGAACCAATGACATCACAATATTGGGGTCAAGGTATAGTTTGTTCTAGTGTGACTGATCAGCCCCATTTAGCTCAAATAAGCCATTTGAACATTTGGGATGGAGATGTCTCTAGATCTGCACATCTCATATTTCCTTTGTGCTACTATGAGTCTACTTTGCTCATAGAGCACAGAGCCTTCTTTGATGCCGTGCTAGGCAGTCCCGTGCCATTGTCTCCCATGTCTCACAGTCAATACTAAAGTTCTTCAGAAACACCTTGAGAGCCTCCTGTTATCTCTTCTTCTGACTTCTGTGTCAGCATTTGCCCTGTGCAAGTTCTCCATAAAATTTTCTTTCAGGTAAATGTGCCTTTGACATTTGGGCTACATGGCCAGCCTGGAGGTGTGCTCTCTATTGTAGAGTTTGAATGCTTGGCAGTTCAACTCAAGAGAGAACCTCAGTGTCCACTACCTTATCTGGCCAGGTAACCTTCAGAATCTTCCTAAGACAATTAAGAGGGAAGCAGTTCAATTTTCTGGCATAGGTGCTGGTAGGTTGTACAGGTTTTGCAAGCATACACAATGGCTCTGTAGACCTGCAGTTTGATATAAAGCCTAATATCTCTTCTCTCCCACACTTTCTTTTGAAGCCTCCCAAATGCTAAGCTAGCTCTGGCAATGTGTGTGTGTCAACCTCATCATCCATGTGGACATCCCTGGAAAGTACACTGCCAAGCTAAGTGAACTTATCGATAACATTCAAAATTTTTCCATTGCTATAGCTGTTTCCACATATGGATAGTGTGGTGCTGGCTGGTGGAGAACCTTTGTTTTCTTGGTGTTAGTTGTCAGGTCAAAATTTGTACAAGTGGTGGAGAACTGATCCACATTCTGTTATATCAGTCTCAGAGGCTATGATGAGTGCACAGTCTTCTGTGAACAAAAAAAACTGTGCACTAACTCTCCCTCCACTTTAGTCTTGGCTTGTAGCCTTTTCAAGTTAGTTTATCATCAGTTGTAATGGTAATATAGATGGGAAAATCTTTCCCATCCATTAATAGGCCCATGTGACCTGCTTAAGTCACATGGAAGCCTGACACATGAGTTTGAGTCACATGAAGCTTGTGGTGGGAGGAGTTTGCTGAATGGGTGGAACAGGAAGGGGTGGAGCAGGAAGGGTGGAACAGGAAGAGGTGAACCTGGAGGAGAGCTGGGAGGAAGTTGGTCAGAGTAGTTAGAACTAAGGGAGAGAGAGGAAGCAGGCAGCGAGCTATGAGTGTTTGTTTGTGGGAAGCCCTAGCAGGGGGAAGGCTTGGCTATGGAGGTGCCCCCTGCAGTGTTATTGTGTATGGATTTCTTTATTGCTATGATGGATTTGGCTTTCTGGTGTATGAATAAATATTTTGGTTCTGTTTTCCATGTGGAAAGTCTGTTATATTTTGTGATTAGAACTTGGGAATACATCTGCATATTCATAGTAGCTGCTGTGCACATCACATTGGTGAAATATGAGCGTGGTAGCTGACCTTGTTGCCATTTTCATCATCATTGAGGGTGTGTGTCAACATCACAGAAAAAAATCAGGCTAAAATGCATGGGGTTAAACACATAACCCTGCTTCCCTCCAGTGGTGATTAGGAAAACATGACTAACTGTCCTTCTGGTAAACCTTGCATATCCCACAGGGGATACATAAAGAAGAACATATGATGTTTCATGATCAAATCAATGGTAAACAAGGAAGGGAAAAGAACTGGTATGGTCTCTTGAAGAAGATAGGCTTGGGAAAATAAGCAAGGTAGCAAAGGGAAGGTTTGAATGGGATAAATAAAAGGAAAATACCTATTATTCATTAATGAGAGAGTATTCCATTGAAAAACACTCCCATGGAGGGAGAGAGATAATCTGTCATGAGAGATAGAGTCCTTAAAATGGGTCTAACCTGCAGAGAAATCACTACCTATAAGAGACTGTTGTATTTCCATGGAGAGCATCCTGCCTTATGAGAAAGGGGCAACTGGCATCCAGATTGTAGGAGACCATAGACCCAGAGATGAGATTTTGTGGCAAAAGAGAAAGAAAATTATCATGGGTAAGGCAGAGGATAGAAATGAACATTATGATAAAAAAAAAAAAGGAACATTTTTACTATGGGCAATCCTTCTATCCTCTCTACCTCCTGCAGGAATTATTGCTTCTAAAAGTGAGGCACAATTGGAAAAAGGTGAGGGTACAGGATCTACAAATCAATAATATAGAAATTGTTTAGAAGAAGGAACTCAAAATAGGTCCTCTAGAAACTTACATTCCATGAGGACTAGAAAGACTAAATAAGGGATGAATAAATATAAGAAACATGAATCAAAGAATGAAAGTTTAGAAGAGACTGAAAGGGAAGAGAAATAATGAAAAGAAAGGAAAGACATCCTTTTTTAGGAAAAAATGTAAAAGATGAACAATACATATGAATATACATATATACATGAATAATGAAAAAGAATGAAAAACACTAACAAGTGAAAGTTGAAAGGGAGTAGAAAAAAAGAGAATTTTACTGACTACTTAACTGAGGGAGAAAAAAAGAGAATTGGATAACCACCTGTAATGGGAATGTAAATTTAAAGATCTTCCCTGCCCCTAGGCTAAAGTGCACCTGGAGCCTGGGGTGGGAGGCTTGTTTTTCATTAGATACTTCTTGATTGGCCAGTGAGTCAATAAGGTTGTTACATTCTCTGAGCCAAGAGAAGGCTATATAAGCCCTGATGTGTAGCTTTGTTTTGGGGCTCACTTTGAGAAGTGTTCTGTGATTTGATCTGGATTCTGGGGAGCCATTGTCCAGAGCCCCCCGGCTTTGAAAAACCCAGATGTTGAAACCCAGATGTTGATTTGGCATGGATGTAATGGCTGGACAGTTTGGAAAGCTGTCTACTTGATCTGTTTCTGTCTTGATAATTCTGCCTGTATACTTTGAAGTTCGGGGTGCTGACCTTTTTCCCCTGAACTAGGTAAACGATACATATTTGACTGATTAAAGTAAGCTTGTTAACCCATTTTGAGTTGCTTTCCTTTAACAAAGCAGATCTAAGAACCTGTGTGAGCAGCCACCCTGGGGATGCCAGGGTGCTTGTTGCTACACCAACTAAAAAGAAGAAAGAAAAAGGAACAAATAAGTAAAGTCCCAAAACTAAGAGAAGGAATAATAAAGGGGAAGGAGAATATCTGAGGCAGAGGGAGAAAGAATCTATGGGAATACAATTGCCTTAAAATTAAATAAAAATAACTAAAGAGACAAAGTACTGTCTTTAAAGAGGAAGAGGAACGACAACCACAAAATCTTAAGGAATCATCAAAGAAACTAATTGAGGTAATTAATAGCTTTAGCAAAGTTGCAGGCTACAAAATAAACCCACAAAAATCAAAACATTTCTATATAATGGTTACAAAATCTAAGAGGTAGTAATTGAAAGGGAAATCCCATTGAAAATACTATAAAATGCATAAGATATTTGGGGAATCAGTCTACCAAAACATACAAAACACTTGTATAGATTCATTACCAAATTATCCTTAAAGAAATAAAAAGCAACTTAAATAATTAAAAGAATATTCAGTGTTCATAACTGAGCCATACCAATTCAATTAAAAATAACAATACTATCAAAGTTAATTTATAGTTTTAATGTTATACCAACCAAACTATCAAAGAGACACTTCACAGAACTCAATAAAATAATAGCAAACCTCCTTAGAAGGAACAAAACATCTAGTCTATCAAGAGAAATAATTAAAAGGGTAAGAATAAAGGGGTAATAGCACTTCAAGACCTCAGACTAAATTATAAACTAATAGTCAGCAAAGTCATTTGGTATTGGTTAAATAATAAAGAAGATCATCAAAGGAACCAACTAGATAATAGAGAATCAGAAATAATGGAACTAAATAACTCAGTGTTTAATAAACCTGAAAATACAAATTAATTAGGAAAGAGTTTCTTATTTGATAAAGAACTTTGGGAAAACTGAAAAGTAATCTGGTAGAAATTAGACTTAGACTAATACCTTACACTATATTCTACAATAAATTCAAAATGTAGATGCAATCTGAATATCAAAGATCAAACCATAAAAAATTATCAGAAAAATAGATCATATACTTTTCAGCATAATGGATAGGAGGATTATTATATTGAATCGTCTCTTTATGTTCTGCTAGGTATATAAAAATGTTCTTTCTTTTCTCATTTTGCATTTAAGTTTGAAATGAATAATTTTTTTAAAAGGAGAGGTATTCTTAACCAAAGAAGTAATAGAAGCAATTACAAAAGCTAAAAATGGATAGTTTTGATTATATGAAATTTAAAAGCTTCTCTGGAAACAAAATTAATACAACTAGGTTAAGAAAGGAAGTAGTCAAATGGGAAGAAAATCTTTTTCTTAAATTTCTCAGATAAGATTTCAAACCTATGTAGACAACTAACAGAAATATATAAAATCAAAAGCCATCTCCTAATACACAGATGGTTAAAGAATAGGTACAAAAAGTTCAAAAAAAGAGTTGCAAACTTTTAAAAACCATATGAAAGAATGTTTCAAATCACTAATATTAAGACACTAATTTTAAGAATATTAATCACTAATTGTTGTTGGGCAGCTCAGTAGCACGGTGAATAGACCTTAGAATCAAGAGGACCTAAGATCAAATCCAGCCTCAGACACTTAGTAGCTGTATGACCCTGGGCAAGTACACTACTAGATATATAACCAAAGGAGTTCATTTATAAATTGAAAATCCCCATATAGGGGGCAGCCAGGAGGCGCAGTGATTAAGAGTGCCGGCCCCAGAGTTGGGAGACCTGGGATTGAATCCGGGCTCAGATACTTAGCACCACACCCAGAAATAACTGGCCGTGTAACCTTGAGCAAGTTACTTAACCCCAATTGCTTTAAAAAAGAAAGAAAGAAAGAAAATCCCCATATAAATAATAATATAGCAGCACTTTTTGTAGCAGCAAAGAAACAAAATATATGTCCATCATTGGAGAAATGACTTGTGGTTCATGAATATAATGGAATATTATTGTGCTTTAATAATGTATGGTAATATAGAAAAACATGGAACTGACACAAAATGAAGTAAGTAGAGCCAAGAAAACAATATATACACTGACTACAACAATGTAAAGGGAAAGAACAACCTCTACAAACCAATCAAAATTGAATGTTGCAAAATTGCAAAGAACAAATGGCTCCAAACATGAGAGAGGGGAAGATATCTTCTTTCTCTTCACAACTACTTTACATATACTGTCAGATTTTTTAAATTGATTGTTTTGTTAATTTCTTCTCTTGTTCCCTTTTTTCCCTTAAATTCTTTGTTTTATGAAAACTGGGAGAAAAGAGGAGAAGGGATACAGAGGCAAATGCAAAAGTGAAAGATAGCAGTAAAAATTCATTTTTTAAAAAAAGAGTCATTCCCCATTAGATGAGAGGAAAAAGATATGAACAATTTGCAAATGAAAAAATATTGCAGTCAAAAGTACTCTGGATTTGGAGCCAGAAAGCCTGGCTTTTAAACCTGACTCTGCTACTTAATCTTTGTATGAACTTAGACAAATCTCATCTCTTTGGGTCTCACTGTCCACATCTGTGAAATTATGACATCTAAGGTGTTTTCTATCTATAGAGCTTTGTAAATATTACTAAAAATGAGAGAAATACACACTAGAACTCCCATGAGGTGTTAAATTGTCATAGATTCTAAGAGAAGGAAGTTCATTGTTGAAAAGTCTCTAGGAAGGTGAGCACACTAATTCTCTGCTGGTCGAGTTCAACCGTTTGGAAATCAATTTGGAACTATGCATGAATAAAGAGTAAATTTTTTGCATTTTTTCATGGAAATTCCACTATTGGGAATATATTCTAAGAATATCATTAGCAAGAAGAAAGCCAAATTTACAACAATAACAACAAAAAGTTTCTAGCAGTATCATTTGTGATAGCAAAAATCTGGAAGCCAAATATGTCCCCAAAGATTGGGGAATGGCTAAGCAAATTGTAGAACACGAATATAATATATTCTTGCATTATAAGGAACATTGGATACAAAGAATTCAGAGAGAAATGTGAAATATGAATTATGAAATGATGCTTAGTGAAGAAAACAAATAAAAGAACAATATACTCAGTGACTAGACCAATGTAAATAAAGTTAACATGGAAACACAACAAAATTCCATTCAAATACTGTGGTCAGTATCATGCTGTCAGTTAAAGGACACATTCTTCCTTTCTGTAAATTATCAGTAATCTAAGTGATAGATTCTTAACCTGGGGTCCTAGATAAATTTCTGGGGGATTATGGACTTGAATAAGGGAAAATTATATCTGTACTTCAATGTAATTGGTTTCTTTTCTAATCCTACTTATTTTACTTCACTTTGCATGCATATAAAAATTTTCTAAGGGGACACATAGGTTTCAACATACTATTCCAAGTATCCATGACATATATATACACACACATATACAGAAAATGTTAAGAGCCCTGGATCTTGGTTTTTATTTTACTCTTTTTTCAGAGAAGTGCTTTATAAAGCAGATCATCTGAGTGTTTGCTGGGCGTTGTTATATGATGACAATAATAAATAAAATGTATTAACATTTTAAAACAATAAATAAGACAAGTTAATAATGACCTCTTTAATTTTTAACATCCCAACCCAGATATAGACTAAGCCCTTTGGGTTTTCAGGTTCCCAAAATAATCTTTCTACTCTCTGAAAAACCTGCCAGATCTTTAAAATGACCATATTATAAGATTTGAAACACATCTTGGCTGATCTGGACAAGGAGAGAAACATGGAACAAATGATCCATTGGATATAAACCCAGCCAGAGTTGAAATACAAGGGGAAAGGAATAGAAACCTCAGCAACTATAGTTGTAGTCAAGGCTTTCAAACCCACAAGGTTTGGGTGGTCTCAATATTCTGGATCAAGACTTTTCCAAGACACGTTTGTCCATTTCATCTTAAAATAAACTTACATTATTTTTCATTTTCTGTGGTTTGAAAAAGGCTAATAACATAATAATAATAATAACAGGCAGCATCCATCTAAAAGAATAAATTACTAATCAAAATGGGGAGGACTTGGCACTGGAGAAAGGACCACGCCTAGCTGAAGGGGAAAGCTTCAGGCTCAAGGACCAGAGAATTTGGACAAGAATATCATTCCTTCTCCAATGATGAGGCCTTTATGAACTTCTCTTCATTTTGTCCTGACATTACAGTACCCTGAGCTTGTGAATTGAATGCAAATACCAACTATGTATACTAACCCTAAAAACAATATCCCTTTCAAAACTGTGGAATTAGTAATGCCTTTGAACTGTTGAACCAAGTCCGAAATTCTGAGGGACTTTAAACTCATCTCTCTCCCCAAAAGCATATACCCTAAGACCCAAGCACCCCCACATCACATTTGTGATAGGAGACCTGAAAAAAAAAGATCATTGCTTGGCTCCAAGTGTTCCTACATTACACAAGTTCTTTGCAGTCTAATATTTGAAACAGTTATTCGGGAGCCAATTTATTAGAGATAATTTATTCCAGATCCTTGCTGGCATAAACAATGCTCTTGAGTATCCACAGATGTGTAGCCAATAGGGAGCTGACTGGCTACATGAGTTTCTATACATCTTTCAGCAAAATAAAAAACCCACATACAATACCCAGCACTCAGGACCTTCATGTGGATTTGAGACATTCCCTGGGGCCTCAAACAAATGAATGAATTATAGTCATTTCTAGATGTAATTTTTTCATCTGTGACAGATATAATATGGATAATGGCATTCATTTAATAAGCTATCCAGTATAATTTAACAGAAGTTAACAATATGAGTTACAAAGATTTTGCATTGGACTAATGCAAATCAGAACACAGTATTATTGACAGAAAAATGCAGAAGGGAAATGACAAACCTAAAATTGGTGTCATACTGAATTCATCGTTATATTCTTCTTTTATTCCTTTAATGGCCTATCAGAATCAAAAAATGTATTGAGCGGTTTGACATGATTGGGCAAAAATATTAAGAATTTAACATAAATAATCTTGTTTCATGACACTTCCTAGTTCATAACAATGAAGATGATAACTCACATTTATAGTGTGTTTCATTGATTACAAAGTACCTTATATTTTCTCATTTGTTTCTCAAATAACCTTATAAGGTAGACATTATTATTATCTCAATTTTGCAGAGATGTAGAGTTACATGTTGGGTAGGTAACTGACCCTTAAGTCAAAAAGAATTCAATCCTGCCTCTAACTCATATTGGGTCTATTAGTGGGTCTGCTTGCCTCAAGTCTCTCCCCTCCAATCCAGCCTCCATTCAACCAACAAACTGATTTTCCTAAAGAGTAGTCAGACAAACTACCTCCCTACTCAATAAATTCCAGTGATTCCTTTTCTCCTTTATATCAAATACAAATTTCTGTTTGACGTTCAAAGTCTTAAATAACCTAGACATCCACTACCTTTACAATCTACTTACATGTTACTCCCCAGTAGGTACACTTTGATCCAGTGACACTGGTCTCCTGGCTGATCAAAAACAAGATATTTCATCTCTTAGCTCCAGGCGTGTTCTTAGCTCTCCCCTATCCTTGCAATGTTCTCCCTCCTCAACTCCATCTGCTGACTTTCGTGCATTCCTTTAAGACCTGAGTAAAATCCTATCTCTTATAGGAAACCTTTCCTAGTCCTTCTTAATTATAGTGCCTTCCCTCAGTTAATTATTTCCTATTTACCCTACATATGGCTTCCTTTGTATATATTTATTTGCAAGTTATCTCCCCTATTAGCTTGTAAGATCCTTAAGGTCAGGAAATGCCTTTTATCCCTTTTTTGTATCTCCTGTGTTTAACACAGTGCCTGGCACATAATAGGCACTTAATGAAAATCGATTTATTGATTATATTGCCATGAACAAGTAACTTAGGTTAATGAGTTATCTGCATTGGTGAATGGAATTTCTCTATACCAATGATAGTTTGAACAACAACAGCAAATCACAGATGAGCGGATGGAAGCACAGAGAAATTAATGAAGTGGCTAAGGGACAGAAAACTATTAAGAGTTTGAGGTAAGAGTTAAACCTAGATCCACTCCAAGTCCAACACTCTATTTTACTATGCAACACTATATTCTGGATTCATTTCTAGAATATTCAGTGTATTAATTAAAATCTCTGGAGACTTTAAAATTGGTCATCTGAGAAAAATATCATGGGTTAAGCACAAAACTTATATTTTAACCCAGAACTATCTTTACGTGTAGACTAAGCAGATGATATTCTGTGTGGTATAACAACCTTGTTTCCAGAATTCCCTTTAGGATTGTGTGACTGGATTCATGTTGCTGTTGTTGTCAGTCAGTCGTTTCAGTCATGTCCAACTCTCTGTGACCCCATTTGGGGTTTTCTTGGCAAAGATACTAGAGTGGTTTGCCATTTCCTTCTCCAGTTCATTTTACAGATGAGAAAACTGAGGCAAAAAAAAAGTTAAGTGACTTGCCCAGGGTCACACAGCTAGTAAGAGTCTGAGACCAGATTGGAGCTCAAGACAATGAGTCTTCCAAATTCCAGGCCCAGGACTCTGTCCACTTTGCCACCTACTTGCCCCACTGGATTCATGGCTAGGTGTATAATCAGTGAATGGCGATCTCATCCCTAACTACAATCAGAGAGATAAATTTTCCACAGTAAAAGCCCAGTCTAATTCTTAAAATACGGATGACTAGACTGAGTTGAAATTGCTTGGGTTCAGATGTTTTCTATATCCCTCTAATTTGCACTATCTTCAAATTAGGTTGTTGTGCTATATATCACAATTTGGCACCAAACAAACCATCCCCCCAAAACTCGTAAATTTGAAAACTTTACTAAATTAGATTTAAATATTAATAGTCAGGTAAGGGGACAAGGCAAAATTACAATGAAAAAGCCCACTCAACATGGAGTTATAAAGGACCTTTCTCTGCTACTTTTTACCTGTATGTGTAATGTGTATGTGTGTATGACCTTTGGCATATCACCAACTTCTGTGTAAAATTAGATTTGTGGGTTGGTCTAAATAATGTTCCATTTCTAAATGGAAGTCTATTAATATGATCCCATTTAGTTAAGTTTTAGCTTGGGTTACAAAGATGAGGAGGAATCCAAAGCTTCAGAAAGGAAGAGCTTAATATCAAGACATTTCAGAAGTTCTCACAAAGGCACACAGGATGAAATGCTGGCCCACCATGATGATGATCTGGCTACCATATGCTTTGCATCCCTTTACAATATGCAGTCTACATCTCTGCAGTCCTAGTATATCAGTTGACACATGTATAAATAGTATCTTCTATCACTTCAACTAGAACAAAGTGTAATTGTGACTTCAGGGCCCTTTTTCCTTGCTAGTTCCAATCACAGAAGTATTATAATTGTGTCTCAAACCTTTTTGAACATCAATGTATTTGGATCATTTAGTGCCAGATTTTTTAAATAATGAAACTTCTGTCCACACCCTCCTTACTATTGCCTATTCAAGTAGTTAGTCTAAACCAGTTTCTCCCATTAGTGATTTTCCTGAACAGACTGAGCCTACTGAAGTCATAATTAATCTTTGTCACTTCCTTCATCTAATGTATGAGTGCTCAGTCCAGTTGACACCTAAAACATGTAGAAATAAGACAAAGGCATTCTTGCTATATACACAAGCTCACTTAAATTTGTTTTTTTTCTTTTGGGGGGTTAGTTTTTTCTATTTAATATTGTATTTTCCCAATTACATGTAGAAATAATTTTTAATATTCGTTGATTTAAATTTTGAGTTTCAAATTCACTTCCTCCTCTCTCCCTCTCCTCCTCCCCCCCTTCGAAAAGGCAAGCCATTTTATATAAATTATACATATGCAATCATGCAAAATATATTTCCATATTAGTCATATTATGAAAGAAACCACAAAGCCAAAACAATAAATAAATAAAAATTTTAAAAGTATTCTTCAGTCTGCAGCCAAACTCCATCAGTTCCTTCTAGGGGGGTGGATAGAATTTTTTATCATGAGTTCTTCAAAATTATCTTGGATAATTGTATTGCTGAGAACAGCTGAGTCATTCACAGTTGATCATTGTACAATATTGTTGTTACTTTGTACAATGTTTTCTTGGTTCTTCTCATTTTACTTTGCATCAGTTCATGTAATTCTTTCCAGGTTTTCAAGAAATCATCCTGCTCACCATTTCTTTTTTTTATTTTTTTTTGTGGTTATTTTTAGTTTTCAACATTCATTTCCACAAGATTTTGAGTTACAATTTTTTTCTCCCCATCTTTCCCCTACCCCCACCCCAAAATAGCAAGCTTACTGAATACTCCTTCTTCCCCCAATCTGTTCTCTCTTATATCCTCCCCCATCACCCCCCTAATTTTCTAATGGCAAGGTAGGTTTCTATACCCCAGTGCCTGTATATCTTATTTCCCAGTTGCATGTGAAAAACAAATTTTTAAACATTTGTTTTTAAAACTTTTGAGTTCCAGATTTTTTCCCTTCTTCCCTCCTCACCCACCCCCACTGGGAAGATAAGCAATTCAATATAGGTTGTATGTGTGTAGTTACAGAAATCATTTCCCTAGCAGTTATATTGTGAAAGACTAACTATATTTCCCTCCATCCTATCTGCCCCCCCACTTATTCTATTTTCTCCTTTGGCCCTATCCCTTTTCAAAAATGTTTGCTTCTAACTACCCTCTCCCCGAATCTGCTCTCCCTTCTATCTCTTATCTCTTATCTCCTACCCCTCTATTTTCCTGTAGGCTAAGATACCCAATTGAGTGTGTATGTTATTCGTCGTTAAGCCAAATTCAATGAGAATCAGGTTGTCCCATTCCCTTTCACTTTCCTGCTCTTCCCCTCCATTGTAACAGTTTTTTCTTGCCTCTTTTATATGAGATAATTTACTCTAATCTACTCTCCCTTTCTCCTTCTCCCAATAAATTCCTCTCTCACCTCTTAATTTTATTTTTTAGATCATCCCATCATATTCAAATCATATCTGTGCCTTCTGTCTATGTATACTCCTTCTAATTACCCTAATAATAATAAAATCCTTAGGAGTTACAAGTATCATCTTCCCATGCAGGAATGTAAACTGTTTAATCTTATTAAATGCCTTACTATTTCTCTTTTTATCTTATATTTGAAATAAAATTTTCTATTCAGCTCTGGTCTTTTTATCAGGAATGCTTGGAAGTCTTCTATTTCATTGAACACCTTTTTTTCCCCTGAAGGATTATACTCAGTTTTGTTGAGTAGGTGATTCTTGGTGGTAATCATATCTCCTTTGCACTCCAGAATATCATATTCCAAACCTTCTTATCCTTTAATGTAGAAGCTGCTAAATCTTGTGTTATCCTGACTATGGTTCTATGATATTTGAAGTCTTTCTTTCTGGCTAATTGTAATATCTTCTTCTTGACCTGAGAGCTCTGTAATTTGGCCATAATATTCCTGAAAGTTTTCATTTTGGGACCTCTTTTGTGAGATAATTGGTAGATTCTTCCAATTTCTATTTTACCCTAAGGTTCTAGAATATCAGGACAGTGTGAAGGTTAATATGTAGGCTTTTTTTTATCATGGCTTTAAAGTAGTCCAATAATTTTTAATTTAGCTCCCCTAGGTCTACTTTCTAATGAGATGTTTCACATATTCTTTGATTTTATTATTGTTTTGTTCTGTTTTATTATTTCCTGATGTCTCCCAGAGTCCTTAGTTTCTGCTTTCCCAATTCTAATTTTTAAGGAATTATTTTCTTCACTGAATTTTTTGTACCTCTTTTTCCATTTGGCCAATTCTACTTTTTAAACACTCCTTTTCTTCAGTGAATTTTTGTTCTTCTTTTTACATGTGGCCAAATTTGCTTTTGAAGGAGTTCTTCTCTTCAATGAATTTCTGTATCTCTTTTACCATTTGCCTATTCTGTTTTTTAAGGCATTATTATCTTCAGTATTTTTGAGCCTCCTTTTACCAAGCTGTTGACTCTTCTCACAATTTTCTTACATTGCTCTCATTTCTTTTTAGAACTTTTCCTCTACCTCTATTATTTGAGTTTTAAAATCCTTTTTGAGTTCTTTCAGGGCTTTTGAGACATCTGATGATGTAGCCATCTTCCTACTGTTGTCTTCTTCTGAGTTTGTATGTTGATCTTCCCTGTTCACCATAATAACTGTCTATGGTCAGGTTCTTTTTTGTTGCTTGATCATTTTCCATCCCGTCTCTTGACTCTTAACTTTATGTTAAAGGTGGGTTCTGCTCCTGAGGTGAAGGATGCTCTGTCCCATGCTTCAGGGTTTTTGTGCATCTGTTTTCAGAGGTCTGCAACTTTTCAATTCTTCCAAGGTGGTATGATCTAAAGAGAGGTGTGTTTACTACTACCCTGGCCTGTGCTCTGGTTGTAACCATAGACACTCTTTTCTGCCCTGGAACTGGGACCAGAGTCCCAGGGTCCCAACTCCCCTGAAGTCACAAGCTCTTGTGTGCTACTGCTCCTCCACGCCTTGGTGCTATGACCTAGGATGGAGACCCTGGACTACAACCCAAATCTGTGTATAGGCAATGAAACAGCATCCTGTACCCAATGCCAGTGAAGGGACTTCTGTAATCTCCTTCTAACCAGTTGTCTAACTCTGTTACTGTGGGCTGAGAGCTCTAGAAGCCACTGCAGCTGATTCACTTGCCCCCAGTACCTGTTTGTGGCTTGCTGGGGCATTTCCTGGATTGAACTGTGCTCCATTCTCACCCTGGTGCAAGAGAAATTTTTTACTGACCTTCCAGGTTGTCTTGGGCTGGAAAATCATTTCCCCCCATTTATTTATCCTACCACTTCAGAATCACTTTGAGACAGTATTTTACAGTTGTTTGGAGGGGAATTTAGGAGAGCTCTGGTGAGTCCCTGCATTCTCTCTGCTGTCTTTACTCTCTTACTTTGAAAGGCAGAAGTACAGTACTTGGAATAATAGGATAATAAGCATAGTAACTGCAGCAATGAGAGGTGACGTGGCATAGAGAAGACTGATTGAGAGCTGGCCTTGGAGGCAGGAAGACCAGGCTCAAGTTCCATCTCTGACCCTTAAAGACTTAGTCTCTGTATAAGCACCCCAGGCAATACTCTAACAAACCCTATAAATTGTAGGACAGATGCATTAGTGGAAAGAGTTTCCTCAGTAACAATCTCTATAAGAATGAAATCATAGATCTTTTATTACTACAGTAATTTAAAGGCAGTACTGCACCAAAGAGAGAGGACTGACCTTTGAGTCAGTGTAAAGTGGGAGTTTCCAGCCCCCTTTCCCAATTAACATAGACCTGAAGGTCTAGATTATTGGACTGAGTCAATAAATCAGAAGTAATCAAAGTAGTAATAATAATAACAATAACAACATTTATATAGTGCCTACTATGTGCCAGGTATTGGACTAAACTTTTTATAAATATTATCTCATTTGATCCTCACAACAACCCTGTGAGATAGGTGCTGTTATCACCTTCATCTTACAGATCAGGAAACAGAGACAAACAGAGGCGAACTAACTTAGCTAAGGTCACATAGCTAGTATCTGAATCTGGTTTTGAACTCAGGTCTCCCTAACTCCAGTCCCAGAACTAGAGTATATAAGCATTCACTCTTCAGTACACACATACATGTAACATATTATAATAATATATATTACATGTATGTATGTATTATATGTACATATACAAAGAGAGAGAGACAATAAGCTAGGTGCAAATAAGTCCTTAATTAATTTGAAAAGAATAAAGTGTTTTGATTGTTGGATAAAGACTATTGATAGCAGACAGGAAACATCTTGTGATTAGCTAGATTTGGATCATACAGCAAAATTGTTCAAAAACACAATCCAACAGCAGATCAGTCTAGTGAGAGAGGAGCCCTAGCCAAGCCAGGGAGACAGAATCTTAGGGTGACTCTGTGAATTTGGGAGTTCCATTAGGATCATCAGAGGAACTTATATTCTACTAGAGAGGATATGGCATTTATAAAGGTAAGAATAATAGAAAGGCATTCTGTAAATGGGACAAAGAGAATGAGGCAAAGCATTCTGAGAAAATTGTATTAGAGGATACCTTAAGTATTGGGGGAAGGGGGTGAAGGAAGGCTTCTAAGACAAGGTGGCTCCTGATCAGAGCTTGGAAAGAAAAGAAGGGTTTGAAAATCAGAGAGGAGGGAAATCCTGGGAAGATGGTAGGCTATCAGAAATTTTCAGGCTCTTTAGATTTCCTCCAGAAACAGATGGAAAAATTGCCAAGAAATGAGTATAGAACAGCAAAAATAAAGGGGTAAAGTAGTTCTCCTTAAAAAAAAACTGGAGAGAACCTCAGAAAAGACAGTACCTCTAGGGGCTGAGGTTTGGCTTGTAGACTCTAGGCCAACTCCACTGAATTAACAAATAGCAGGCTCCTCTGTCAGGAAACAGATTAGGCCTCAAGAAATTTCACCTCATACCAACCACCTCACATACAATTGACTAATATGACAAAAAAAAAGGAAAATGATAAATGTTGGAGCAGATGCTGAAACACTAGTACACTAATGCAATGTTGGTAGAGTTGTGAACTAATCCAACCATTATGGAGAACAATTTGGAATTATGCCCAAAGGGCTATAAACTGCACATACCCTTTGATCCAGCAATACCACTTCTAGGTCTATATCCCAGAGATATCATAAGAAAAGGGAAAGGGACACACATGTATAAAAATATTTATAGGAGTTCTTTTTTGTGGTGGCAAAGAATTGGAAATTGAGGGGATGTCCATCAATTAGGGAATGGCTAAACAAGTTATGGCATATGTATATAATGGAATACTATTGTTCTATAAGAAATGATGAGCAAGCAGATTTCAGAAAAACCTGGACTTAAATGAGCTAATACTGAGTGAGGGGAGCAGAACCAGGAGAACATTGTATGCAGCAATATTGTGTGAGGATCAACTATGATAGACTCAGCTCTTCTCAGCAGTATAATGATCTAAGACAACACCAAAAGACTCATGATAGAAAGTGTTATCCACATCCAAAGAAAGAACTATGGAGTCTGAATGCAGATCAAAGCATATTATTTTCACTTTTTTTGCTCTGTTTTTTTCTTTCTCATTGCTTTTCCCTTTTGTTCTGATTCTTACACAACATGACTAATGTAGAAATATGTCTAATATGATTGTACATGTATAATCTATCATATTGTTTGTTGTCTTGGGGAGGGGGGAGGGAAGGAAGGAGAAAAATTTGGAACTCAAAATCTTATAAAAATGAATGTTGAAAACTATCTTCACACGTAATTGGACAAAATTAAATACTATAAAAAGGAAAAGAAAAAAAATTTCATCTCGGCTTTTACCTCATTCATGGTCTCAATAAATTTTACCTCACAAATTTTCACTTCAAGAACTTTCACCTCCTAAACTTTCATCTAAGGTACAGCAGACAGCTGAATGGGGGAAGATCAAAGGACTGCCCCCCACTCCACTATTTCAGGAAATCAGGACTAGTAGTGCTGACCAGAAGCTATCCTGGGCTGTGGCTGAAGATAAGGGGAAGTGAAATCATACTTGGTAAGTGCAGTGCTGCAGGTAGCCAGGTAGCAAGAACATTTTCAGGACAGCATGGCTGGGGAGGAGAGAAGTCCATAAGGCTGAGCCCCCAGACAGAATTCAGAAAATAAGTAAGGAGGGCCTGAAGCCTAGGGCAACATTATCCACAACTTGGGATTAAAACCTGATTATAATAATAAGCTGCTAAAAATAAAATAAAACAAAATAAATATAAAAAATAAGTAAACAAAGGAAAAAGAACCTGACCCTAGATAGCTACTTTGCTATAAAGGAAGATCTGGGTTCTTATTCAGAGGAAGATAATGAGTTTTTTAAAAAGCTACTCCTACCCCAGAGAGTAAGATCAAATGGTCACAGGCCCAAAAAAAGTTCTTAGAAGAACTTAAAAAGGAATTCAAAATCAAATAAGAGAGATGGAGGAAAAATTGGGAAAACAAAAGCAATCCAAGAAAAGAAAAGCTAACCAATTGGAAAAAGAGATACAAAATCTTAAGGAAGAAAATAAGTCCTTGAAAACTAGAATTGGGCAAGAGAAATTAAATGATGCTATAAGGCAACAAGAAATAATAAAACTAGAAAAAAATAAAAAAGAATCTGAAACATCTCATTAGAAAAACAACTAATCTGGAGAATAGATCAAGGAGAGAGAATATAAGAATTGTCATGCTACCTGAAAGTTATGATCAAAAAAAGAATCTGGATACAATATTACTAGAAATTATTAAGGAAAATTAACCTGAGGCTCTAGGACAAGAGGATAAAGTAGAAATTGGGGGAGGGGGGGAAATCTACCATTCACCACCTGAAAGAGATCCCAGGAGGAAAACTTACATGAATGTCATAGCCAAGTTTCAAAGTTCCCTGCAAGCAACAAGAAAAAAACATTAAGTTCTGTGGAACTACAGTCAGAATTTCATAGGAACTAGTGGCTATCTTGGGGTCAAGGTACAATGTCCTAATGTGGCTGTTCAGACCAAGTAACATAAACTTGGAAGATTCTACAGAAGGTCAGGCACAAATAATCCACATGAAGTGGAGTGGAGATGACTCTAAATTTGTGTATCACATTTCTTTTGAGCTATGGTAATTCTGCTTCACCCACAGAGCACAGCACTTTCCTTGATGTGAACACACCATGATGAACAGTCCTGTGCCGGTGTCTTCCATGTCTCATAACTGATTCCAAAGTTCTTCAGAGAGATCTTGAGAATTTCCTTATATCGTTTCTTCTGACCACCATGTCAGTGCTTGCCCTGTGTTTTAGTTCTCCATAGAATATTCTTCCAGATTAATGTACATTTGACATCCAAAAAATGTGGACAGCCCATCAGAGTTGCACTCTCTGCAATAGAGCTTGGCAGTTCTGCTTGAGTCAGAACCTTGATGTCCATACCCAGTCAACATCTGGGTTTCCACATCTGGGTTTTTCAAAGCCGGGGGACTCTCAACAACGGCTTCCCAGAATTCAGATCAAATCACAGAACACTTCTCAAAGTGAGTCCCAAAACAAAGCTACACATCAGGGCTTATATAGCCTTCTCCTGGCTCAGAGAATGTAACAACCTTTTGGACCCACTGGCCAATCAAAAAGTATCTACTGAAAAACAAGCCTCCCACCCCAGGCTCCACATGCACTTTAGCCTAGGGGCAGGGAAGATCTTTAAAATTTACATTCTCATTACATTCGGCCCCAAGATCTTTCATGCCCATAGCATAGACAATTTACTTTTGAATTAGCATTAAACATCTCTCAGGTCACATTTTCAAAGTACAGAATTAAAGTTACCAAAGTGGCCACTGGGCCTTAAACAAACACAAAGTACATAGATAGCATTATCACTTCAATTCAAAACAAGAGTTCAAACAAAGTTCTCTGGGGGAGAGGGGACGGGTATCCTTCCCCTCACACAGCTCCAGCCCCTGCCTCCAAGCACAGAGAGAGGGCTGGGCAACAAAACCAACAAGGTGGGGTCCCTGGGGATCCAAGGCACTTCATCCCACCCACCATAGTCACAAGTCCATCCTCCCCCTGGGTCCCAAACTGTGGGATGCAGCCAGGAAACACACTCAGTGCCCCTGCTTTGCTGCTCAGTTCTTATCTTTTCCTATGGCTGAATTCCGAACTCCTGGGTTCCTTCTCCTCCTGCAGGCAGCAGCCGCTCCTGGCTTCTGCCCAGGTCCCGATGCAGGCAGCTCACCATTCCTGCTCTCAGCTCAGCGAAGTCTGCATGCAGGTCACTCTTCTCTCCTGGTCCATGGCTCCACAGAGTCACAGCTACCACAACTGGGAAACAAACGATTATCCCAGCCCCCATACTTTCCTTTTACTCTGCAGATCCTGTTCATGACGCCATTTTGTAGCAGCAAGCACCCCAAGCGTCCTCAGGGTTTGCAGCTACCACAGGTTCTTGGATCTGTTTTGTTAAAGGAAAGCAACTCAAAATGGGTTAACAAGCTTACTTTAATCAGTCAAACATATATCGTTTACCTTGTTCAGGGGAAAAAGGTCAGCACCCCAAACTTCAAAATATACAGACAGAATTATCAAGACATTAACAGATCAAGTAGACAGCTTTCCAAACTGTCCAACCATTACATCCATACCCAGTCAACATCTGGGTTTCCACATCTGGGTTTTTCAAAGCCGGGGGACTCTCAACAACGGCTTCCCAGAATTCAGATCAAATCACAGAACACTTCTCAAAGTGAGTCCCAAAACAAAGCTACACATCAGGGCTTATATAGCCTTCTCCTGGCTCAGAGAATGTAACAACGTTTTTGGACCCACTGGCCAATCAAAAAGTATCTACTGAAAAACAAGCCTCCCACCCCAGGCTCCACCTGCACTTTAGCCTAGGGGCAGGGAAGATCTTTAAAATTTACATTCTCATTACAATGGCAGAAAATCTATCCATATTTTGTTGCATCTCAGTCTCAGAGGCTGCATTGAGTGCCCATCATCTGCAAACAAAAAAGTCACATACCATCTCTCCCTCCACTCTAGTCTTGGCTTGTAGCCTTTTCAAGTTAAAGAATTTACCATCAGTATGGTAGCTGACCAGGCCATTTTCATCTGTGTAGAAAGCATCTCATGTCACTAAAACATCATGCTAAAAAGCATGGGAGCAAGCACACAGCCCTGCTTCATTCCACTAGTGCCTGGGAAAGCATGAGAGCATTGTCCTTTATATATAATCTGTCCAGGAATGCCATCATGAAACTTATGTGCAATACTGATGAACCTCTGTGGTTTTTCATAGTTTTCCATAAGCCCTCACAACTGACAGTATCAAAGGCCTTGGTTTAGATTGATGAACATTATATACAGACCTCTGGTTTGCACCTGGCATTTCTTCTGGAGTTGCTGAGCAGCAAACATCATATCAACCATTCCTTGATCCTTTCTGAAGCCACACTGGCTCTCTAGGGGACCAGCTTCCAGGTGATAGATCAACCTATTAAGGCAGACTCTAGTAAAATCTTGACAGCAATGACTACGGAATAGAGCCCCTCCCCCTTGGATTGTTTTTAAAGATGGACAACAGAGGCATCCTTGAATTCATAAGGGATAACTTCTTCTATATAACCTGGGAAATTTCTGTCAGATTTTATATGAGCAGTGGATCCCCCTGCTTTGTAAATCTCAACTGGAATAGAATCAGTACTAGGTCCTTTGCTGCATGAGAGGAGCCTAATGGCATTCAAAATCTCTTCTTCAGTTGGAAGTGGAATTGACTTTAATCTGAGATATACAGTCAGTGACTTCAGCATTGATTGATTGATGATGGTCTGTTGAGAACACTATGGAAGTGTTCAGCCTATCTCTCTAGGATCATGTTCTTATCACTAATCAATGTGGCTCCATCAGCACTGAGTAGTTGAGATGTGCCGTAGGTCTTTGGCCCATAAATAGTTTTTAGGGCATCATAAAAGTGCTTTGAGTTACTATCAGGGCAAAACTGAATTTCATCTGCCTTCTTACTGTGCCAAGAATCCTGAATTTCTCTAAGCTTCTCTTGTATTTTACTTTTGACTAAATTAAATGCTGCCCTCTTAAAGACATGTGAACTATCCTGCTGATAAACCCTGCGGAGTTCCTGATTTTTTGTTTCACAGATTCTGAATTTCCCATCATTTTGGTCAAACCAATCTTGATGTTTGTGAGTGTTATGGCCCAGATGAATAAATGCAATGGTGTAAATCAAATCACTGAAATCTTCCCATTCCTTTTCTGCTCCACTGTTACCAGCTGTGTGTTGGCTCAGCTTTCCCTTCAAGTTAGCAATGACATTATCTGTTGACATTAAGTCTTCTGGTAGTCATTATGCTTTGGGGCTACCAGTTTTGTTGAATACAATTTAGCTTGAAGAGGATAAGTCTATAATCAGTCCACCACTCTGTACCACACATCACCTTCATCACTCTCACATTCTGTCTGTCTTTTCTCCTGATATAGTCTATTAAATGTCATTGTTTTCTGTAAGGGTGCATCCACAAAAATTTTGTTTAGGTAAATGGAAGACAGTATAGGTGATGAGGTCATGAGACATATAAGTCTTCAGTAAAAAGTGACCATTGCTGTTGCTGTTTCAAGCCCCATTTCTCCCAAGGACTCCTTTCCTTGTCTGATAGTCTATGTCTACTTTTGCATTAAAGTCACTCAGAATTATAAACTTGTTCTCTTTTGGCACATTGATGATGAAGGTCTCCAGGTCTTCATAATTTTTTTAAACTCATCAGGGTTCATCATGGAGGGAGCATATACACTCATGGTGGTGACATGCCATTTTCCTGCAAATGGCAATCACATTGTCATGAGCCTATCTTTCACTCCTTTTAGTAGGCCTATGAGCTTCTTGACTAGATTAGTTTTGATTGCAAAACCTATACCAGCTTCATGGCACTACTCATCACTGCAGCCACTCCAGAAAAAATGTGTATCTAGCTCTGACTTCGGTGAGCTGACCTTCATTTGACAGCCTTGTTTTACTCAGGGCAGCTATTTGGATGCAAAACCTGCAATTTTCTCTTGCAAGAAGATCTATTAGTCTTTCAGGTCTACTGGATTTCATGTTGTCCATAAGCATGCAAACATCCCATGTACCAATGATGAGTAGACACATCTTCGCAAAAGTTTTTGTACTTTTTGTGTATTTTGGCCACAGGGTGAGATCCCCACTTGTGGCAAGCAGGCCAAGGTTGAGTGAAGCAGTGTGTGTGTGTGTGTGTGTGTGTGTGTGTGTGTGTGTGTGTGTGCGCATGCGCACATGTGCGCCATCCACAGAAATAAGGAAGGGGGGAGGTTAAGAGGGTAAAGAGATAATAAATTCTATTTTGGACAAGTTGAACTTGGAGTACTGTTGGTATATTCAGGTAGAGATGATCAGGAGGTAATTGGTGATATGGAACTAGAGTTCAGGAGAGGTCACAGAGGGGATGAATGAACCTGTGGGAACTGATGAGAATACTCAGGAAAGGAGTATGGAGAGAGAGGAGATGGCCTAGGACACAGAATTATGAGATACCACAAAAGCTGGGTGACTGCTTGTTGAGTATGCTGTGGGGCTGGGGGTTCTTTAGGTTCAAATTGGATTAATCAGGGGTTCTTAACCTGGGGTCTGCAAACTTTTTTTAATGTCTTCATTTCAATATAATTAGTTTGCTTGGAAATCTCACGTATATTATTGTATACATTTAAAAATATTCTTCTGTGGGGTGGCTAGGTGGAGAAGTGAATAGAGCATTGGCCCTGGAGTCATGAGGACCTGAGTTCAAATCTGGTCTCAGACACTTAACACTTACTAGCTGTGTGACCTTGGGCAAGTCACTTAACCCCAACTGCCCTCCCTTCCCCCCTCCAAAAAGCAAAAAAAAAAAAAAAAAAGGAAATGGTAGGGGTGGCTAGGTGGTTTAATGAATAGAGCACTGGCCCTAGAGTCAGGAGGACTTGAGTTCAAATCTGGTCTCAGACACTTAACACAAAAAACTAGCCATGTGACCTTAGGCAAGTCACTTAACCCCAATTGCCCTCCAAAAAAAACCCCAGCAAATAGACTGGACTCTTCTCAACAATGCAGGGATATAAGTCAATCCCAAAAGACACATGATGGAGAGAAAAACGTGCATCCAGAGAAAGAACTAGAAAGAACTAAATTTATATCCAGGTGGAAGCAAAAGACCTGATCTTTTTCGTTCTCTTATTTGATTTTATGTCCTCTTTACCATTTTTCATTCCAGCTGGTACAATCCATCCTTATAACCTGGCCATTGTATAATGTGAAAGTATTTACAGATCCTATACTTGATAATAAGCCGCCATGGGGGGGAGGGAAGGGAGGGGGACAAAATGTGAAATTCAAGGAATTGTGGAATTGAATCCTGTAAACTAAAAGGAAACAAACAAATTAATAAATTAAAGTTTAATCAAAAAAAAATACTCTTCTGAGAAGGCTTTACCAGACTGCCAAAGAGACTTATGATACAAAGGGAAGATTAAGAATTCTAGGCTACATGTACTCTAAGGCCTCTTTCATCTACAAAAATCTGTGATTCTTTCATTCATTTAATCCTCACAACAATTCTAGGAAGCTACAGTATGTATTATCTCCATTTTACAGATGAGGAAACTGAGGCATAAGACTCAATGAATAAATATTTATTGAATGCCTACTCTTTATTAAACACCCTAAGGCAAAACTGACCATTCTCTATTCTGAACCCTTGTAGCTCATACAGTCTATATCACTCATTTGTTACTTACCACAGTGACTTATATTAGTTATATGTATTTGTCACCTGATAGGATGTAAACTCCCTGAGCACCAGGCCTATTTCTTTTTATTTTTCTTTGTAACTTTAGAGCCTAGCACAAATAGTGGTCAATTGACAAATTCTTGTTGATTGATTGCTTGGTTGTTGTTTTCGTTTTCTTTTGCTTTGTTTTTCCCTCAAAAAGAAACTCACAGAATTTAGAGGTTCTTTAAGGAAGGAACCTTAATTTATGCCTCTTATTTCCAGGAAGAAATCCAGGACCAGAGAGATAAGGTTTGCTCAAGGTCACTTGTAAATAGTATGCACTATAGCAGCAGAAACAGCATTTCGACCCAAGTCTAGAGCAGGAATTATTTCTGATTCACTTACAATGTCTTGGAAAGAGTCAAATAACCTTTTAGTGTTCTTGGTAAATCTGTAAGGCTATATACATTACAGATCTATTGCTTTTCTCCATGGGTGGAGGAAGTTTCTACACCAGATATTCTGGAAACATAGGTTTTAGACCAAAACTATAGCCCAGGGGTTTGAACAGTATAGAAATTTAACAAAGGTTTGCTGCTGTTGTTGACCTGCATTGTACTTCAGAGAACTGAGGGACAATCGGGTCAGCAAAGCAGACCCACATCTGCAAAGAAAGAGAACTTTCTACCTTATTGCTACCTTAGCAATACCACCTCTCAATGTTATACCGTGTTTCCCCGATAATAAGACCTATCCCGAAAATAAGCCCTCCGCTTACTGTGTAAGATTCCTCTAAAATAAGCCCTCCCCCGAAAATAAGCCCTATTGAGATTGCTACTGTAGTGAAGGTGATCCCCTGCGCTACACGCTACATTACGGTACCCTCTGTATGCACCGTCCCCCCCCCGGGTGAAACGCACGCCGTGCTCCGAGCTGCATCCAATCAGAGCTGCAGCAGGGAGTGCGTCATCCTGTTCCCCAGTGATTTGCTTATTGAATAAAGGTACATTTTTTTGTTCACATTTACCTGTTTATTAAAATTGCTGTCAACGTTCATTAAAATAAGCCCTCCCCTGAAAATAAGCCCTCTGGTGTTTTTCTGTCCAAAAAAATTAATAAGACAGTGTCTTATTATCGGGGAAACACAGTAGTTTATAGTCTATAGTCCTCTATTCTTGCTTGTAAAAGTGACAATTCCTGACCACTAACCTTGCCCAAGCCTTAATTGACTCCAGAAGGCTGAGGAACTTCACTGGCAATAACCTGACCCAACAACAATGGGCCCCAAGCTGCCAGTTCTGTCTATACTGGAAAGAAAGAGATAATGGAAGGCTGGTCCCTGGACCCTGGCCTTCAAAATGTTTCAGCACAGTAGACAGAATGCCAGACCTGGAGTCAGGAAGACCTGAGTTCAAATTAAGCCTCAGACATTTTACTAGCTATATGACCCTGGAGAAGTCATTTAACCTATGTTTGCCTCAGTTTCCCCATCTGTGAAATAATAATAAATTTCACAGGCACCTACCTTCTAGTGTTGTGAGAAATCAAATGAGATAATAATTGTAAAGTGCTTGGCAAGTAATATGTTATATATAAATGTTAGCTATCATTATTATCAGTGCGTTTGGGACAGCACCAAGAAATGTTCATCAGGGCAGCTAGGTGGCACAGTGAATAGAGCTCAGTCCCCAGAGTCAGGAGGACCTGGATTCAGATCTGGCCTCAGACACTTAACACAAAAAAAATTAGCCATGTGACCTTGGGCAAGTCACTTAATCCCAATTGCCTTCCAAAAAGAAAAAAAAGAGAAAGAAATGTTCATCTTGGATCTCAGTAGCTCCTTCATCTCCCAGTGGTACTTGGAATCTGGTGGTTGGAACTATATAACCATTCGCTAATTTCAGCTACCTACCAGAACTTTGTTATTCAGACTCTGAAGAAATATCTCTCTATTATATTCTTCTGGACTCTAGCAGAGGATTCAGTTTTATTGCAAAGCAAGAGATATTCCTGCATTTGAACTCACAGGAATGCCAGGAGTCCCCACCCTCCCCAGATCCACAGCAGTTTTGACTGTTTCCCTGGCAAATATACTCTTTTAAAGACAACTTGTATTTTAGCTCTAATCCCCAGCAGAAACCTGACTGGAAAAGAAAATCCAGGATGCTTCTGGCTTGCAGGTGTTGTTGGAGTTGCCCAACCACTACCCTCTCAATCATCTTTCCCAGGAAGGGGTGGTTAGAGGCCAGGTGGCAGCTGGCAAGGTTTCTGACAAGGTTGAGCTGTTTGTAAATCAGGAATGGACTACCACATTTCATGGCGGTTGGATGAATGCCCTGAATGAAGGAGGCATTCATAGACTCAGCAAGAAGTGGGGTTTAGGTATGTTCTTCTCCTGGACAGGATGGGCAGAGTGCCAATTCACACATGGGGTAGTATGTGCCTCTCTTCTCATCTTTAGACCCTCTGTTAAAGGTTGTTGGTGCACATGCATTTTGGATTGGAGTAGCTTCCTGATTCTGTTGACTTTTTTTTTTTTGTAGCTTAAATGCGAGTCTTTTTTCAGAGGACAGGTTTGCCCTGGGAGGATTGGAGCTAATTTGGATTAATCACCTGTTGGACAGGCAGTAGAGGAGAAAGGTCATATGGCTTCTGATCCCACCATTCAAAGGAACCCTGAGTACTTCCCTAGGTGTGACCATCTAGAATTCATTCCACTTCCTTCCTATATGCAATGATTTAGGACCTTATTTTCCAAATATTTCAATCCCTTTACCTGGAACTAGTATTACCACATAACTACTGAGTACAGTTAAATAGAGATGTTCTATTTCCACAGAATATTCCAAGGAATTGAAGTAGATACTCTCTTCATCATCCAAATCACAAACACAGGACAAATCTGGAGGGATTTTGTCAATCCCCCTTTGAGGGATTCTTAATAATATGTAGGGAGGTACTATTCAGGGGTTTCTTGACTTCTCTGTGGGGACTGATAGATGCCCTCTTCAAAGACAGAATAGGACTATGGAAATGAAACTTACTTCAAGAGATATAGGAACCAAAGTTTTTAAGATGTTTTTTTTTTTCCACACAAAAACCACACTGCAGAAAATGACATGCCAGATCATGAGTGAATGAAGGACAAGACAAAGCAAGAAAAAAAGGGTGACCAAAGAACTGGGGATTTTTATTCTGGAGAAGAAAAGACATAGAGGTGACTATGGTAGCTGAATTAAAAAATTTGAAAAGCTGTCATGTGGAAGACTCAAATTTGTTCTGCTTGGCTTCAGAGGGTAGAACTAGTGTATAAGTAACAGGGATCCTAGTCTTGATTTTTGAAAGGGGGGAAAAAGCACCTTCTTTGCAATTAAAGCAATCTGTATCTTGAGAGATATATTTCCCCTTACTGGAAACATTCTGACAGAGGCTGGATGACTTCTTCTAAAGGACACTAGAGTAAAGATGCTTGTCCAAAGAGGACTCATAGATGACCTGAGGCATCTTTCAACTTTGAGATCCTGTAATTCTGTGAAAAATTTAATTGAAGTATTTTAATAACCTGTCAGGTTAGGCTAAGTGTAAAGAAAGGACTGACAATGAGAAGGTGATTGATCAATATCAACAGACTAAGGAAACTCATTCTAAATCATACTTTAAGTTGGGTCAGACTGAATTGGAGTCCTTATGTGCAATAATAGTTTAATCCAAAAAAGTGCTCCCTATCAATCAATAAAATTCTTAGTTACCCCCTCTCCAATTTGGACCTTTCAGAGGAAGCAAGTTTCCCCACAGATGGTTTCCTATACAGGTGGTTAAACTCTGGAAAGGAAGGGGGAAAAAATCTTCTCTACTCTGAATTCAGAATCACATAATTTTTAGGGTGGAAAAGGAGTTTAGCAAATAGTCCAACCAATTCACTCAAATAAACCCCACTATAACACAAGAGACAAATAGCCATCCAGTCTCTGTTTAAAGATCTCTAATGAGGGCGACTTACCACCTCACCATATTCCAGTTCTGGATAGCTCTAAATGTTTAAAAGTTTCCTGACAGGAAAATGACAAATGCTGGAGAGGATGTGGGCAAATTGGAACACTAATGCATTGCTGGTGGAGTTGTGAACTGATCCAGCCTTTCTGGAGAGCAATCTGGAATTATGCCCAAAGGGCTATAAATACTTTCATACCCTTTGATCCAGCAATACCACTCCTAGGGTTATATCCCAAAGAGATCATAGAAATGGGAGAAAGACCCATATTTTCAAAAACGTTTATAGCAGCTCTTTTTGTGGTGGCAAAGAATTGGAAATTAAGGGGGTACCCATCAATTGGGGAATGGCTGAACAAGTTGTGGTATATGCATGTTATGGAATACTATTGTGCTATAAGAAACGAGGAGCAGATGGTCTTCATATTTACCTGGAGAGGCTTAAAAGAACTGATGCTGAGTGAGAAGAGTAGAACCAGGAGAAATTTGTACACAATTACAGACACACCGTATGTGTGATGACCAACTTTGATAGACTGGACTCTTCTCAGCAATGCAGTGACATAAGTCAATCCCAAAAGACTCATGATGGAGAGAAATATGTGCATCCAGAAAAAGAACTAGAAAGAACTAAGTTTATATCCAAGTGGAAGCAAAATACCTGATCTTTTTCCTTCTCTTATTTGGTTTTATGTCCTCTTTACCATTTTTCATTCCAGCTGGTACAATCCGTGCTTATAACCTGACTAATGTATAATGTGAAAGTATTTACAGATCCTACACTTGAGTATAAGCCGCTATGGGAGGTAGGGGGACAAAATGTGAAACTCAAGGAATTGTGGAATTGAATCCTGTAAACTAAAAGGAAACAAACAAATTAATAAAAAAAAAAAAAGTTTCCTGACATCAAGCCTACATTTGTCTCTTTGGAACTTCCACTAGTCATGCCTGGTTCTGCCTTCAGACCAAACAGAACAAGTCTAATCTCTTCCACATGACAGAGCTTTAAATACTTGAATATAGCTATCATATGTCTATGAGTCTTTCCTTCTCTTTCCTTAACTATTCCCAACTCCTTCAACCAACCTTCATATGAAATGGATAACATGGATACTTAACCATAATGGCTGCCTTCCTCTGAACCCTCTCCAACTTATCATTATCTTTCTTAAATGCTGCCTCCCAGAAACAAACACAATACTGCATATATGATCTGACAATGGCAGCATTCAGAAGAACAATCCCCTGCTCATGGAAGCCACTTCACATTGCTGATGCACACCTTTGAAGACCTCTACAACCTCTATGGGGCAGGTAGGTGGCACAGTGGATAGAGTCCTGGGTCTAGAGTCAGGAATATCTGAGTACAAATCTGGTCTCAGAGACTTACTAGCTGAATTCTCCTGGGCAAGTCACTTAACCCCTAT
Organism: Petaurus breviceps papuanus; assembly: GCF_028583685.1. Taxonomy (NCBI): domain Eukaryota; kingdom Metazoa; phylum Chordata; class Mammalia; order Diprotodontia; family Petauridae; genus Petaurus; species Petaurus breviceps. The sequence goes on along the minus strand of NW_027187281.1, from coordinate 881,477 downwards.
TTGCTGCCATTTCTCATCTGTAAAATGGGGACATACCAGAGAAGGAAATGGTGAACTACTCTGGTAACTTTGCCAAGAAAACTCCATGATGTGGAGTCAGACATAACTGAACAACAACAAAAACCTCTAAATCTTTTTAAAGCCAACTGTTGTTTAACCACTCTTTCCCCATTCTGTACTTGTGAAATTGATTTTGTGAATATAAGTAGACCATCCTCTTTGAGACTACTTCACCAAGAGCAACTTGCATTGATGAGCTGGTCCCAGAAGATGGTTAACTCTAGGTTACCAATCCTAAATCATTGATTTTTTTAGGACTGTTACCAATCTAACAAATATCAAGCTTAGACAGGAACTTTAACTAAAGAACTTGAAATTAAAATTGAGTACTAGGACCAAGATGGACTTCATGTGGTTTACAAGCTACTACTGCTGGATGGTTTGATTTATGTTATATGTATCTGTGTGCATTTTTTCTTTTTCTTATTCTGGTTTGGCAAAGAGATTAGCTAACATTAATTTCTTATAAGACAGCTTTAGTGATTGGCATTCTTGGAGAATTTCCATCATTTTCAATTGCATTGTAGTTAAGATCAAATAATGTTCAAAAAGCGCAAAAAAATAATCAAATGTACCATAAGAGCTTTGAAAAATTTAAAGGTAAGTACTAGGAAGCAGGAATTGTAAGTTGATAATTTGATCATCAGATCCATTTAATCAGATATCCTTTTAAGAAAAATAACAAATTTCATGATCATTCTAGGAATATGTTACTACAAATTATAATTGGGAAAGAACAGTGATGAAAGCATTTTTAATTATTTTGATTTGTTAGAGCCATTTCCTTGGCATGATGAAACTCTAACTTCACCATGGTGAGCTGGTGAAAAGACTATAACATTTAAGTTAAATTTTAGAACATGAAATTGATTTAAACAATTTTGTAGATAATGATGTTGAATCATACAATACTCCAGTCTCTGCATCCATTAAAGAGTTTTAAAAGGTAGCATCATTGATATCACTGAAATTTAGAGAGTTTTAGTTTAATGAATCTAATTTAAATGAAGATGAGAAATAGTTTAATAGAAAAACAAAATAATATTTAACAACAACAAATTTATTGGTCAAAGACTTAGCGGATTGGAATGCAACTCCATTTGTCAAATTATGACTGAATTGCAAACAGAGATTGGCTACAGATACAAGAATTCAGCAAAAATCAACAAAAGTGTTCTGTGAGAATCAATTGATGATATGGAATTAAAAATAAAGAGCACCACATATTTTAGTAGAAGTAGTACATTGTGTCCTACACATTCTTTATATCAATAAAATTTGTAATATATATACACATATATAAATGTTTATTATAAATTATATATTTTCATTGGTTTTGAGTCATTTTAGTCATGTCTGACTCTCCATGATTTGGGAATTTCTTGGCAAAGATACTGGAGTGGTTTGCCATTTCCTTCTCCAGTTCATTTTACAGATGAGGAACTGAGGTAAACGGGATAAAGTGACTTGCCTAGGGTCACCTAGCTAATATGTGTCTGAGACTGGATTTGAACCCAGCTCCTCCTGACTCCAGAGCCAGAGTTCTACCCACTATGCCATCTAGTTGCCCTAAATTACATATATAATTATATATAAATTGTATCAATTATATAGTATACATAATTTATAATAAATGTTGTATACATTTATGTATATATACATAAAGTTTTCATAAATTATATATGTAATTTTAAATATACATACATTATATTGCATATGGTTGAGGGGCGTGGGAAAGATAGTAAACATTTACCAGCACACAACTGATGTTATGGTTAGCTCAGAAAATCATTACTCATAGGCTATAGTGTTATTGCACAGGGTTTTTAGATTCCTTTTCCTCACATTTGAAATGAAACCATCAGTTCCTCAAAGAGTATTTACTAAGTGACTACTTTGTGCCAGGCACTATGACAGGTGACAGGGATGCAAGGACAAATATGAAACGATCCTTACTCTTCAGTAGCTTTAGATGAGGGTACATGAGAAGTAGGAATTCTGAGTCAATTGCAGACTGGCTAGTAAGTCAATCCTCAGCATAGTTTTATTTTTCAGTGCCTCAATTTTCGTGTCTTTTTTTTTTTTTTCGCTTTTTGGAGGGCAATTGGGGTTAAGTGACTTGCCCGAGATCACATGGCTAGTTTTTGTGTTAAGTGTTTGAGGCCGGATTTGAACTCAGGTCCTCCTGAGTCCAGGGCTGGTGCTCTATTCACTGCGCCACCTAGCCGCCCCAATTTTCCTGTCTTTAATAATCAAGTTGAAAGAAAGAAGGGAAGGAAGGAAGGAAGGAAGGAAGGAAGGAAGGAAGGAAGGAAGGAAGGGAGGGGGGAAGGGGGGAAGGGGGGAAGGGGGAAGGAGGGAAGGAGGGAAGGAAGGAAGGAAGGAAGGAAATTTGAAAAAATCAAGGATGGTTTTATGAATTAAAGAAAGACAATTTAAAGGACATTAGTGATTATAGACCCATATGCCTATTTTATCACTTCCTCAAAATATTTGTGCAAATAATGTTCAAGTACCTTGAAGTCATCCTTGATGAAAATATGAAAAGAAAACAAATAGACTTTGGCAAATAATATTCAACAGCTTTTGTCACATAATTTACTGAAAGATTCAAAGAATATTATATCCCAATGTGATTATTTGTTAACTGTAAAATTTATTAGAACCAATAGAGAAAAATAGAGTCAAAGGTTCTTCTCCATCAAAGAGTTTCCAATGCATATGTAACATTGTACAAGATTTTTTCATAGTAGTAGCTAGGTGGTGCAATAGATAGAGCAGTGAGTATAGAACCAGGAAGACCTGAGTTCAAATCCAGCTCCAGACACTTACTGTGTGACCTTGGGCAAGTCGCTTAACCTCTGCTTGACTCAATTTCCTCAGTAATAAAGTGGGGATAATAATATCATCTACCTCCCAGAGTTGTTGTGAACATCAAGTAAGATAATATTTGTAAAACTCTCAGTACATAGTAGGTGCTATAGAAATGTTATCTGTTGGGGTGACTAGGTGGCACAGTGAATAGAGCACTGGCCCTAGAGTCAGGAGAACATGAGTTCAAATCCAGCCTCTGACATTTAACACAAAACTAGTTGTGTGATCTTTGGCAAGTCACTTAACACCAAATGCCCTACCTTCCCCCCTCCAAAAAGCAAAAGCAAAAAAAAGAAATTTTATCTGTTGTTATTGTTATTATTATTGATAGATGCATCAATAACAGGATCTTTGAGAGCCATTTTAGGATCTTATAAAACAAGGAAATAAATGTTCACTAATGGTGTTTGCCACTGTTGTGAAAGATGTCCAACAAATGGTCCAAATTGAAGATGGTATTCCTATGGATAAAGAGACTCTCTAGAGATTCCATATTGTGGAATGCTACAGAGCTTCCTAAATAGGTTCATAAAAACTCAAAAGAGTTAAGTCTAGCAGTGTGCATAGGAATGAAATTATCTGTATTATATGTATTTGCTGTATTATATGTATTCTATTGGGGGAGAAAATAAACATAAATATAAATGTCAAAACTTTTTCAGGGCTATTTTTCCAACTCCTACTAAAATTGTTGAGTGGGATTTTAGAGACTGGCTGATTATTAATCGCAGCAATGGGTTGGTAAATGTTTAACAAATGGTTCTCCAGAGGGAAAAAAGTACATATAACATTAATATTTACTCAATCACTTTCTTAAGTTTAGACAACCAACAAAATAGTAAATCAAATCCTGATTATAAAGTTTGTCAATTTATGACTTACAAAAGAAAATTTAAAGTACACTGAAAATTTACTGTACACTGAAAATTTACCGATTGCTCCTCTGAACCAGTCTGAGCTGATTCCAGCACATTCCTGAATTCCTCTGAGGGTTCTTGAGGTAATTCTGAGGGACTGGGGTTTTCTAGCACATTGTTTGTGAGCCCCCACTGGTGTGCTCCCTGTTGATAATCAGTCATATTTAACTAGCTTTTGAAAGTTTTTTGTGTTTTGCTTTTTTTTTTTTTTTTAAGTATGAGGTATTGTGGAATCGTGAGGTAAAACAGGCTTCAAAGTTGGGAAGGCCTGAGTTTCTCAGAGGTGATGGACTTAAGGTAAAGAATGAATCATACATTTTTGGACATGGCTATTGTTTGGATTTGTTTTTCTTGACTCTGCTTATTCTTTACAAGGGTTTTCTTTCTATTTTTTTTTCCAATGGAAGGAAAGGAATGAAAAATGAAGGTGGGTAGGTATAGTGTAAAAAAAAAAAAAAGAGAGACCATTAAAGTGTTTAAAGCACAGAAAGAACAGAAAGTAGTTTAGAAAGAAACAGATAAGCAGGACAACTTTGAGAATTACAGAAGTTATTATATATGTTTAAAACTAATCATTTGAATATAATAAAGATCCTTCATTTCATCTGCAATTATCTTTTCCTGTTGTATATATAGAGATGTTCCCATTGTGGCATTTATTAAATGCAGAGTAGTTTTAAGCTGCTATAAACATCATGTGGAGTTGACTCTGAAGAGAAAATACAGGAAAATGATTTAGCCAGAGGACAAAAGAGGAGACCAGGATAGCTCTGGTTCTCACAATTACCTATGAAAATGAGACCTCTGGTAATCTAGTACAATTTGCCTTTTGTTTATTCTTTTTTTTTGCTCGATGTGAATTTTCCGTACATAATAATAATTTCATTATTTGTATTTTTATATCTCAGTAACTAGTATAGTGTCCAGAACATAGTTGGTGCTTAAATGCTGTCAATTATTTTTTTTAAACCCTAATTTCCTTCTTAGCTTAGCTTAAATTCTACTTCTTACATAAAGACTTTCTTGGCCACCATCCCAGTTCCTCATGTCTCCCCTAAAAAAGTACTTCAAGTTTATTCTTATAATTTATTCTTCTACTATATATGTTATATTATACAATTCTTATTATATTTACTTTGAATATAATCATATGTGTAGATATTGTCTCCATTGACCAAATGTAAACCTTTTAAAGCCAGGTACTTTTTCATTGTTGTATTTATATTCCAAGTACCTAGAACAGTATTTGGCACTGTTAATTGATTGATTGATATTGTCTTACATGCTTCAATAAGCATTTCCAATGCCTATAACCTGTGTCCTTAGAGCCCAGAGTTTGCATGGACCAGTTTAAGCCTGTCATGGGATTCTCAAATCTCTTTTTTGGTTTGTGCCTCCCCTTAGATGCTTCTCTTGAGACTCTCAGAATATATTATAACCCATGTCTCAGTCTGAAAAACTGTTGGTAAAAAGAGTCCCAGTTTCCAGAGAAGCACTTATATTGACAGTATATAATGGATATTCTTGGTTTTACCCCAAAGAAAATGCAAACACAAAGAACTCACAGGGTCACTTAAACAATTGACAAAGTTCCTTCCCTCCAATGAGCACCTCTGTCCCACAAGGGCCCCAGTTCCACCTTGTGATTGAAATACCCTTGAAAAAGAGATAGACTTCAGGTTGCCAATGGCTTATCAGTTGTTTTCCCATTGGTCCTGTACCATCTATAGTATGGAGAGAGAAAGGTCCAGATTTGCTCCTGTAATGGTAATGGGAATTTGAAGATCGTCCTTGCTTTGAAAATAAACTCTGCCTCCTAACAGACTGAATGTAATCACATGGAGCCTGAAGAGTGGAGCAGAGCCCACAGGAAGCTGGGAGTCAGAGCCAGATAGATGGTAGTAGAGAGTAGATGCTCAGGCAAGGAATCAGATAGGCCCATGAATAAAAGTTGTTTTTTTGCTACCTGCTGTGACAGCTAGACTTGTGTTGGTTTGTGGGAAGGCTGAAGGATGGTGTGTCTCTCTGCTATGTTTTGGTGCAGTAACTTCCATGTTATTATGATGGATTCAGTTTCCTGGTGTTGCGCTTTGGTTTTCTGGTGTCTGAATAAATGTTTTGCTTCTGTCACCTACATGGAGAGCCTGTTATATTTTGCAATCCAGCACCATGCAGGAATGTTTATAGTCATAGTCAGTATATTTATTGTGATCATGGGCACTGTGAATATTGCATTGGAACTACAGCTCCTCAACCTTGTTGTTCTGTCCTTTGCAGCCCCTTTTGCTCCAAAGGTATTTGGATGTTCTTTTCCTCTCCAAGAAGAATTCTCCAGGATTTCTTCCTTTCCCTAAAAGATTTAGTCCAAGAACTTTCTGATTACTGAGTCAAGAAGCTGGGTCAAGCAACTCTCACCAGTCTATAACAACAGAAGTCACTCCTTCTAACCTTCTCATCTACAAAATCATATGAGGAAACTGAGGCACAAAGACATTAAATGGTTTGCTCAATGTCATGCAAATAGCAAGGTGTATAATGGAGTTTCAAACCCAGGTCCTCTGGCTCCAAATCTATGGCTCTTCCCATTACAACATGACTCTCTGGACATGTATTTTGGTTGATGGATGGAAAGTTGTTTTTAAGACAATTGTGACACAGACTTGCAATATAGAAACAACTTATACTTTATAAGATGGTAGCTAGAGCTTTTTGGGGCTGGAGTGTGGACAGGCCCTCATAAAGGGAGACTAAATTCAAATTAGATCTTCCCAGTCTAAGTAAATATGAAAAGGCTGCCAAATCTTTCTGCATTAATCCCAGTGATCTCATATGTTTTCATCAAGAGTATTGAAAAATGTGAGAGACGTAGGGGGAGGGAGGTGTTTGGTTGGGTTTTTTTTTTCCTTTGCCATTTACAGATAAGGCATACATGCAAAAGTTAGGGCTTTTTTTTTAATCTTTCAGGGGCTCTAGCATTTGAAGGAAGCAAAATTCAACACCCCCAAATAGAATTAATGTCCTTGTAGATGGGGGTGGGTGAATGTGATTCCATATAGTATATATTTGAATCTCAACAGCTGTAAAAATGAATGTGTTTTAAGCTTTGGGATGAAAGGGATTTGGTTTTGAATGAATCAAGGAAAGGAACAGAGAGAAAAGATGGATTTGCACATACAAAGTGCAAATGAAACCATCACTAACCATGGAAATATGGTAATGAATAAGGTAGTGTTTATCTGGGGGAAACCGGGTGGGGAGGGAACCTTGCCATGAGTTAAAAAATAATCTTTCCGAGCTGTTACCTTAGTTAGCCATCAATTTGGGAAAATGAAATGACAGTGTTTTTGATTAAAGGATTATATTAATCTCATTGCCAGCCATTTTTCTTAATTCTTCATTTGATTAAAGAAATTGCAATGTAGGTAAAGCTCTTTATAATGTTTTCAATGAGAAACACTTTAAAAAATCATTTTAAGATAGAGTACTGGAATTTTGAAGAACAAGACAAAAGCCATTCTATATAATGCTAACCAAATACAACATTACAAAACAGCAATCTCCTGAAAATATTATCATTTAAAATCACTCTATCATGATATCACAATTAACGTTAAAATCAAGATAAAATAACTTCTAACATTTTAGCCAACACAAATACACATACACCTTCCACTCCACTAGTGACTTAACTATTCTCAAAATATTTGCCTAAATTGTTTTGCCATCTAGAACTGCCCCATCCACCCTTGACCAAGCCCATGTGAAATCAATTGGGCTTTCTGTACAGAAAGTCTCAGTGGCCTCTGTAAAGGGGACGATGATTTGTCTGGTTGATTTTGGCTTTGGTGGTTGTATGCTTAGCTGTGCTTCACAGTACACTTAACATTCTCTCTGAGAAGCCTCTCACTCTGCAAAGGAAATGAGAGGAAAGGAAGGAAAATGTAAGGGAGGCCAGGGAAAAGTGGGTGGAAGACACCTAGTGAGAAGCATTGTCTTCTTACTCAAGGAAACACCAAACACAGCCCTAGTGCATAAAAGCGAAAAAGTCTTGTCTTCTTCTCATATCTGCTCTCCCTGGGGTTGCTTTAGATCTGGAAATTAGGGCCATTGTCCGTAAAAGCAAATCTATGACTTTTTACTCAGCTCAGGTAATTTTTAGATGGTGCAAAAATAATCTCCTAAATACAATCCACAGAGCAGGTGTCCAGCTTAATTCTGACCCCTATCAAAGAGCTATGGTCAGTTCATTAAGGTCTCAGAAAAAAAATCGTTTGCACTGGCCATTTGACTTTCCATATTCTATGAGACTATTAGAATTCCAGTCATGCTTCAGATTTTCTCACTTTGCAGTATGAGGGATCCAAATCCCTGCAAGTGCCATTTGTGTGAAAAAGAACTGATGTTGGAGAGGCAGCGGCTCATAAGAAAAATATGAAAGTGGCAATAACAAAGAGAGAAAGGAAGAGGAAGATAGAAAGGAAGAGAAAAGAGGGAAGGAGGGAGGGAAGGAAGGAAGGAAGGAAGGAAGGAAGGAAGGAAGGAAGGAAGGAAGGAAGGAAGGAAGGAAGGAAGGAAGGAAGGAAGGAAGGAAGGAAGGAAAGAAGGAAAGAAGGACAAAAAATAAAAACAATTGATATAAATATAATGGCTTTAAATGTTTGCTTTTATGCGACAGATGTTTCTAACCAAAATTCAATGCTGGCAATCTGAGTACACTTATGATTTTAATTTGTGTTATATTCCCTTTTAGTATTGATGTCTATTTACAACATCTGTGAAGGCTCTGTAACCTGAATTTGACAGGGGAAAGTTAACAGACTGCTATTGGAGTCTTTCCATTAAGGCCATGTAACTGACTGTTAACAAAAATCTTAAATAGCTATTCTAATCATCAACAGCAATCTTACACAAATTAAATTAGACCCAAAGGGCCCGATTAACTTTAAAATGCCTTGCAGACGTGTAACATAAATTTAACTTTTTTCCTGTGGAGTAGAAATGGGCTTGTTTGGTGCATGCCAGATTCACAGTTAAAAAAAAAATCAGCATGCAAGTCAGACTTATAATGACATGTAGGCAAGGTTCCATTTTCCTTATCAGGAAACCACACTTATGTGCCTAGAAGTTCAGTTAAGCCACAGACACCCACTTTTATATGCAAGGAAAATGCATAAATACATAGGTGAAAATTTCCAAGGACTTTGCATTGAAACACCTGTTCTTGCAATTAGCTCAGGAGGTACATATTTATGGGGAAAGGAGACATATCTATTGGCATTCACGCTGAAGTGATGCTAATCAGTCAGAAGTAGGGTCACAACCAAGATTTCAACCATTCAACCCCATCAATCAAGAAAAAGTTGAGCTCATAGCTTAAAATGAAAATTTCTACTTTAAATCATGGAAAAAAACACTTCTCTCTCTACTTGCACTAGAGCCTCAAGGGCATGGCCAGATGGAGTACTTGAATTTCCATTCACTCCCATCAAAGCTATTGTCATACTGTGGAACTCCCATTTAGCCCCTCATCTCTCATTTGAGGTGGAGTCTCTTGGAGACTAGTTTGTGGCTGTGCAGGAAATGTGGTTTTAGCTGAAACAGTAATAGTAGGTCACATTTATAGAGTGATTTAAGCTTTCCAAGCTCTTTCTTTAGGATAATAGCAGTTAATAGGTCATTTGTTAGTACTAAATTGAAGAGACTATTTCTAAAGGTATACCTAAAGTTTTCACCCAAAGGACACTTCCCAAGGCCCATATTCTAACAGTTGAGAGGATACTAGCTCTCTTCAATTTTCTTTTAACTCTAAGGCTTACAAGTTAAGAATTTGTAGAAAAAGCTCTAGAGAAGGAAATATACCACGATATTATATTATTTACTCCTTTCATTTTTGGTGCATCTTAATCATCAGACAATGACTAATCTTCCAATTTCAAAGTTTCTTCCTAGCACCTACAATAGGTAGGTGTTTGGTTTTTGTTTTTTGTTTTTTTCTTTGGTTTAAAAAATATATATATACACGGGGTGATGACCATGCCTCTTACATTAGTGTGAAAAGCTAGCAAGAGGAGAGTGGCTAGAAAACTGGAATCAGAGTTTAAGATCTGCATTCAAGGTCTGACTTTTTAACAACTGCTAAGATTTAGGTACTAAGTTTTAAATGGGTATTTCTGGTTTTTTGTTAGATTTTGTTCTTTTGTTAGCTTACACTAACAAAATCACTTTACTAAGCCATTTATTTATTTGTATGCTTAGGGTGGTGATAGGAAGGGGTGGTCCAGATTTGTCCAGATTTCCTTGGTATGGAGGGCTCCCTTAAACAAGACAGATTAGTTACTGATCTCTAATTTATAATCTTATAGAGTTGTCTGGGGACATTTAAGTGACTTGTGCAGGGTCACATAGTCAGCATGTGTCAAAGATAGGACTTAAACCCAGGTCTTTCTGATGATGGCAAGGCTGGCTCCCTATGCTACTCTGACTCTCTTTTAGTATTACAATGCTCAATGACTTTTACTTTTGCATAAGATCTCAAAGGTCTAGGGCCCTGGTGTCAAATTTAAATAGCAAAGGATCCCTTCGACCACCTACTGGCTTAGAAAACCACGAATTAACATTATCTATCCTATGTTGTATTTTTACTTAATTTGGTAAACACTTATATCTCAATTATATCTCAATCTGGCCAATTCCATAAGAAGCCCTTTCTATCTTCCTCATTAGTGCCCCATCTTAGAGAGAAAATTTGCATTTTATTTATTTTGCAAATATTTTGTATAGACTTATTTGTATACATGCACCTGTGTTTATATACATGTATTTCTGATTAAAAAAAAAAAAGCAAGCTCCTTGAGGGCAGGGACTGTTTTATTTTATCTTTGTATACTCTACACCTAGCATAGTGCCTGGCACATTGTAGGCTCTTAATAAATGTTCATTTATTGATTGATCAGAATCTGTTCAAACCCAGAGATTCTCTTTGGTATTTATGCTACAAAGAGACATCTGCTCAGCTCTGAAAATATGATACACATTCCTGATGTAGCCTCATGTGATCTCATCAACACAGGTAGTCACTCCAGTGAGATAGATTACCACCCACTTGTGCCTGCTAATTCATTGCAACTCATGCACAAAGCCTCCCTTGCCCCCATCCCTAATAAAAGTCCTCAAATAATCTATCTAAAGAATTGAAGGCCTTGTTCTAGGTCTTCTTCTGATTCTCTGTTTCTTGGGTTACATCAAAGATGCCAATTAGCAATGATAGAAGGAGTTTTCTCATCTGGGAGCTTCATTTACCAATGCATCAATAGCTCTAGTCCTTATCCCTATCTAAATAGCTACTTTTTGCATTCAGTCCATCATTGGTAATATGTTAGACTACTCATTCCCACCATAATCCATTACCTTGTCTCATATTCATTGCTCCCTTCAATAAAATTCAATTCAACAAAAATTTATTAAAGCACCAGCTATGTACAAAGCCTTGGGCATTAAGTAGCAGGAGAAATGGAGATTAGACTTTCAAAAAAAGACTTTTAAGATTTTTGCCTTCTTGTATTTTATATAGTTCTCATAGGATATGACATGTACACTAATAACCATAATATACAATATGTTCTTAAAAGAAATCTAAACAAAGTACTATGTGAGTTCAAATGGGAGAAACCTCATTTCTGACTATAAGACACAGAGACAGCTTCCAGATGGGGTCATATTTGAGTTGAGTTTTTAGTGATGTTTAGAAATTCAATAGAAGATGGAGGAATACATTGAAGGCATGTGAAACATCATGAGCAAAAAGATGGAGGTGAGAAAATATGGGGACATGCAAAGAAAATGAAGAGTAATCGAGCTTTGTTGGAACATAGCAGAATGAAAGGAAGGAATCTGGGAAGATGAGGAAGTGCCAGATTATGAAGGTTCTTGAACACCAGACCTAGGAAATAATAAAGAACTGATGGGGTACCTGGGGTCTAGGTCGGACCAACTTGTGGAGCCAGTCTGTGAAGTTGTGATTTGTCCTTTCCTGCCCTTGAGATCTGCCCCTTCTCCCTATCCCACATTCCACCTAGGCAACACCCTTCAACCCCTTTTGTTCTTACTTAATCTCTTGATTAAGTAATCAAGGCCAGGCCTGGCCCACACCCTCCTTTATCCTTACCTTTTATCTCCTTAATGACCTGGCCCAAATCTTATCTAAACTATCTATTCACATGCTCCTCTTGGTCAGCTCTGACCTTTGTTTATGCATTGAGGCCCCTCCCGTCAGGCCAGCCCTGACAATGGCAGCCCTACCCTTTAAAAGTAAAAGCATATACCCCTCTCACTAGCAGGTCCCCTAAAGGACTCTTGCCCGCTTCTCATGGAAGTGTAACAATAAATTTCTACAACTCTCACTCCAATTAAGCCTGAGACCTTGAATTCTTTCCAGACGAAATTGCAGGTTTTCTGGTCTTGGATAAAATCAGAATATCTGCTGAACCTATAGGGATCCCCTCCCCCATCAGAACTATTGAAGAGTTTTAAACAGAGGACTGAAATGACTGGATAGATTAGAAAGGAAGAAAACCTATTAGGAAGATATTGTTATAGTCCAGACTCTAGATGTAATGGTATTGTTCTTATTATAGTGGTGACAATGGAAACAAAGGACAGATGTGAGAGAATTTATGAAAGTTGAATCACCAGGATTTGGTAACTGAGTACTTTTTGTTTTACCCTTAGTATAATATAAATAAATATACCCTTCTGTATGTGGGGAAGGTAGAATGGTGTCATAGAAAGCTTACTAGATTTAGAGGCAGAGGACCTGGCTTTACCATCTATTAGCTGTACAACTTTAGGTAAATTATTTTAATACTCTGACCCTCAGTTTCCTCATCTATAAAATAAAAGGGTTGGTTAAAATCATCATAAACTGCATTCTCTAAGTTCTATGGTTTACATCTGGCTTGATAAAAGTATCAAACTGTATTCATGTAATTATTTCATTATAAAACTTGCTCTGAAATATTTTTTATTCTTCTAGTTAATTTTTTACATTCTGTTCCAATAATTGAATTTTTAATAATAAGAGAAAATGGAAAACACATGCCAATCTTTTAAGTTATTAAACATACTTATAATTGAATCATTTCTATATGTACTACCCATGGGTAAATTGCTTTTATTGATTCAAACTGAATGGTCATGGCATACTCCCTCCACCTGGTGGCAGTATATCAAATTTGCAGATTTGATAGATGGGAATACAGTGGAATGGAATTCTGTTCATTTTGATTTCAGCCCTCTGAAAAACTCTTCTAAAGCAAATGATTATAAAAGTCTTTTAGATGGTCATTTTTTTCATTCATACACTCAATCCACTGACATTTATTAAGTTTCTACTATGTATAGTGCTGTGCAAGGTGTTGGGAGAGATAATAAAGTTTAAATAGACTCATTCCCTGCCCTCAAGAACTTTACAATCTAGTAAAGAGATTAGAACCAGCACATTCAACTATAATATACAATATTTCCTAAGCACATTAGAGAGTGGAATCAAAATGTGCTGTGTGATATTTATGAGGAAATATCATTACCAACAGGAGAACAAAGGCAAGCTTCATGAAAAAGCTAACATTTTATTGGGCTTTCAAGGAAGACTAAAAATTCCATAGGCAAAGAAGAGGAGGAAGGGCATTCCAGGTATAAAGATCAACACAAGCAGGGTCATAGAGGCAGGAGAATACGAAGTATATTTGAGGGAATAGATGGCAGTCCAGTTTCGAAGGAGTATGAAAGACATACAGGATATAATATGAAATAAGCCTAGACAGATTGTCTGATGACAGTTTGGTCAGTATCTTGAATGACTGGCAGAAGAGCTTGGACTTTGCTGAGTATGCCATAGGAAGCTGCTGTTCTGTATGTTGATGGCTATTCTATATGTTGATGGCTATTCTATAGAAGTATATGTGGATAAATGTAAGAAAGACTATTTGGAACTAATGCAAATCCTGATTTCTCTATAAAGAAAACAAATTTTATAAACCAGCAATAAGAATCACCAAAGATTCTTACTGGTGATATAAAGTTGAAAGCTCTCATTGAATTCTGGTGAGCAGCTTTATACCTACCTTACAATGTTTGAGGTTTTTTTTTTTTTTTTGCTTTTTGGAGGGGGAAGGGCAGGGCAATTGGGGTTAAGTGATTTACCCAAGATCACACAGCTAGTAAGTGGTAAATGTCTGAGGTCCTCTTGACTCCAGGGCCGGTGCTTTATTCACTGTGCCACCTAGCTGCCCCTACAATGTTTATATAAAACATTCAGCTTCCCAGGCTAAAAACTGGTAAAATGAAGAGTTTGGATTACTCACTAAAGGATATCAAGTCACTTTCAACTCTCCTCTCTCCTTCAGAAAACAACCAAATCCTTTTGTGGCCTAAATGGTTTTATGCTATCTTTTTATAATGTCTCTCAAAAGCTAACCTCTATTTCCAATATAACCCTAGCTTCCTTAGCCCTTCCCACAGATACTATGGATACTGTTACTGTGTTTTCAAGAGGCAATAGAATCTTGGGAAAGAGGAATCTGACTGTTATTCTGGAAAGAGAATATTAAATCTCACTGTTTGAGCACAAAGATAAAGCTAAGGGAGCTTCTTTACTGAAAGAAACTATTTGAGGTTTGGAGAGAAAGGTCAAAGAGAACTCTTTCTAGATAGAGTGGGAGAATTAATTCTTATCTCAAGAAGAAACATTCTAAAGAGAATTCTAGATAAACAAACTTTAACTGCCAGTCCAAGAGAGCTAAATGATAGAACTGTGTTTCCAGAGTTGAGGATAAGTTGCAACTGATGGTTAGCTATGTCTCTAACTATGATCTTGTTTTTATAAATGTTTTGACATATTTAAACATGTTGCTGTACTAATGATAAACTATACAGCTAGTAACATTGATTCTATTTAAGCCTTTGAGATTAGGATATTTGAGAGAGAGAAAAGAGAAGAGAAAATTTATGAGAAAAAAGAGGATTCTTTGATTTATTTAATAAACCAGCCTGGGGGCTCAGAGCTAATTTACTAATGAATGATAGAGAAGGTGTGTTTGTATTAATTTATGAGGAAATATCCAAATATATCACTTGAGTGCCTTAGAATCTTGGATGATAATAAGGAAATTAGCAAGTAGCAGTTAAAGAGGGGAGTGACCGTACCACCTACACTTATACATGTAAGGTTATCATCCTTAAATCCTATTATACATGTGGTCATTATGCCCAAACCCTCTACACAAAAATATACACCATATCTATTTGAATCTAATGCCCCTAATTACTATGAACTTCTTATTACAAAATTCCATGCCTTTCCCCCCCCATAATCAGAATTCTTGATCTCTCAATCGTATTTAGTGCTGTTGACCACTCCCATCTTCTTAATCTCTCTTCCCTTGACATTATTACATTATGTTCTCATGGTACTCATCCTACCTCATATTCCATTCCACCTCTCATTCTTTTACTGGCTCTTCATTCTCTCTAGTCTCCTTTCTCTTTACACTCTCCTTTGGTGATCTAATTTACTCCTATGACTAAAATTATAAACTCTATGCAGAAGTCTCCCCAATATATGCCTCCGCCCTCAACTTCTTTCTAAAATTTTGGTCCTATGTTTCCTACTACCTGCTGGATAACTCACCTAGATGTCCCTCCAGGGCCTTCAAACACATGATGTCTAAAATTGAGTTCACCATTTCCCCCTTAAACACTCACTACTCTCCCTTCACATACTCCGCTTCTAGCTAGAATCAAAAATGTGGGTGTGGGTTTTTTTTTCAGAGTTGGAAGAGACCTCAATGGCCAAACAAATTCCCACCATAACTATAGCTGACAAATGATCTTCCAAATTATATTACTACCCATCCTCTGTGTCCTCTTAACTTTTACTCAAGGCTACTTTCCATGCATTTTCCCATGCCTGGAAGTTACTTTACCCAAACACTTCTGCCTCACCCACATCTATTGATGTGCATCCCTTCCTTCAAAGATCAACTCCTTGATCCTTTATTGAGGAGGTTGCCTCCTCAGTAAAGTTTTCCTTGAACCACTGATATATCCTATCAACTAGAAGTAATCTGTTCCTTTAAACATGTCAAAGCACTTTGCCTGAACTCCTCCTTGGCCCTGACCTCAATTCCCTTTGTGTCATAGTTTCTTGAAAAGTTTTCTCACCTGCGGCTCCCTCTCTCACTAATTAAATTATATATATACAAATATATATTTTAAAAACAAAGCTTGTATTTTATCTATCTTTGTACCCCCCCTTCATATTGGAGAAAATACCTGCTATGTATTTTAGACAAACACTGACCTATATAGCCTAGTAGAGAGCTATACCTAAAGGGAAAATTCATGAAGATTCTACAGAGGAAGAAAAAAACTTCCTGGAACCAGGAGTTATACATTCC
Organism: Petaurus breviceps papuanus; assembly: GCF_028583685.1. Taxonomy (NCBI): domain Eukaryota; kingdom Metazoa; phylum Chordata; class Mammalia; order Diprotodontia; family Petauridae; genus Petaurus; species Petaurus breviceps. The sequence continues at coordinate 865,171 of NW_027187281.1, read as the reverse complement.
TCCATTTCGACCTGTATACTCTATATGTGTGACTCGCTACCTTTGTTACTTTAAACTTGAGTCTTCTTTTCCCAGGGCCTTTGTGTGTGCAGAAATAAAGTGCACCTCTGGGTTTTGGCAGAAATATTTTATACCTACTGTTCTTACTATACCTGCTTAAATACCTTTTCTGAAAATTAATTAAGGTTGCTTGGCATTGTTATTAATTGTGAACATTCCAATGGGGTCTTGTAAAGTACAGTACTAAAAACACCAGCCTCTCACAGTTTATCCCTCAAACCTTGTAAGGTGATGTTTAGCTGCCTTCTTGGAACACAAAACAAGACTGTAGATTGGGAGAGTGAGCTACTACACAAGTATTAAATATACAAACAAGAAAAAAAAGAAACAACGCGGAAAAACAAAAATTAAAACCAAAGTGATGGGTGAATATATCCACATTTTTAAAAATAGAATTAATCCTTAAGATTTTCACGAATTCTTCTGGGTGTCCTTCTAGTTAGCTTGAAAATGAGAATCTAAGCTTTTGAAGTGGAAAAGTGTGGTGAATTCAACTACAATTGATAGTGATTTGGCTTGAAATTGTAATTGTCATTTCAGACTAATGCCTGTTTTATACCAGACTCTTCTGATTGCTTTTGAGTCAGCTAATTGACTTTTTCTCTTCTTCTAGGGCACATTTTTCATGTTGTTTTGAGCTCTAGTTAGAGCCAAGTTGTGGAACTCCCTTTGAATTTAGCAGTGGGCAGCTCTGTATTCCCATGTGGCTGATTCACACACAGCCATTATCAATAACATCTAAGGATCATTGCAGAGGGGGCTTACAGAACATGGGGAGAAAGAGGCCCTGATGAATAAACATAGCCCTATTATAGTACCTAAGCAAAATGGTGAAAGCACCATTCTCTCTGCCCAGCTTGTTCATTTACTTAAAGTTAAAAATAAAATATAAAGCAGAGCAGGAAATCCCACCAATTGTCAAGAACAGGTAGGGCCAAGTGCATGGAAATTAAGAGAAAAGTCATAAAAGTACTCAAAAATGATGGGTACTGCTAAATTCTTTCCTGGAACAGTATTTCTTAGCAGATAAAATCCTGGCAGGAATGAAAGCCAGAACTTGAAATCCTTCCAAGCTCCACCACTGTGGCATGGGGGCACCTTATTTCTCTGTTCCATTTCTTCTGCTGTTTAAAAGAAACAATGCTATTTGCACCTGAAAAAGTTCATCATGGTTTCTGAGGTCTATGGGAAAAGTGTACCATGATCCAGCATTTAGCCCTTGGAAAGCCTTAGAACATGAAAGGATTATATATTAAGTAGCTCTTATTCATGAAGATTTTTATTATTATTCAGTAGCATTAGAAAAAAAATTCTTTCTGGCAGGGATGATAGCAGATTCACAGAAATGCTTTTCCAGTATGTTTTGTTAAGCTCCAGGTTTGAGCATGGGTGTCAGAGGGGTTTAATGAGAAAAGCTGGATAAGTACAATTGACTGGTCATCCCTCTGCTGCTCCAACACTGGATTGGGTCTCCATAACATTAGAAATAATATAGGAAGAATGTTTTCATATAAAGGAGTGTTCTTGGGGACGGGGGAGGAAGGGTAAAGAAAAAAGACAAGGAAAATCTAGGAGCCACAAAAACGAAAGACACCATTAAAAATGATCGAAAAAAAAAACCAATAATGATAACACAAGAGGATTCTACCTTTCCATCAACTTGAAAGACTAGTCTTTTTTTTTTTTTAACAGCTAGGCTGCCTTTGTCACGGTTTATTATATTTCTTTAGCACCATACAAGCCTGTACATATTATTTGTAATATATTACAAATAGCTTTAAGTTCAGAATAAATGGAAAAGTTACCTTTTGATTCCTGCCCCAAGCAAGTGAATCCTTATCCCCAGATAGTAAATACATTCTGAATAAATCTGAACATAAATTTAACCCTGGGTTTCCACTTTCACTTCAGTGTTTTAACTATAGGCAGAACTGCTGAACCAATTCCTACTCATATTTTTAATCTTTCCTTGACCCTAAGCCAGGTTTTAAATAAATGGAAACAGGCCTTGACTATTCCCATCCAAAAGGCAGATGATAAAGAATCTGTTTCAGACTTTAAGCTGGTCACTTTTTAGTCAATTATTGCCAAAGTCATGGAATAAGTGCTGCTGTCTTTCAGCTTAATGCTACCCTTTCACATTCTAAATCAATTTAAAATCTTTCTCTTAATCTGTTTGGTTTCTTCCCAACTCTACTATGGGGGACACTTCATTGCCAATTCTTCATCTTTGGTATGATGTTCTTGATAAAGTTTAAAGAAGGGGCTCATTCTTGATTTGCCTGGTGGTTTTGATACTATTTTTTTAAACTATGCGTCTTGTTTGAACTGAAAATAGAGAAATTGAAGGCATTTTGTAAAAGCCTTTTATTCTCTTACTACCTTCATTTAAGTTTTGTTTCTTTTCTTTTTAGCATAGTTATTGGTCCTCTAATGAACTTGTCCTCTAAAGTCTTTGGGGTTTTCACTCTTGGATGATGATTTATTTTTCAATTTTTCCAATTTAACATAAAAACAATTTTTAGCATTAAAAAAAGTTTCTGAGTTCCAAATCTCTTCCTCTCTCCCTTCCCCCCCATTGAGAAGGCAAACAATTTTATATAGGTTATACATGTGCAGTCATCCAAAACATATTTCCATATTAGTCAAGTTGTGGGAAAAAAAAACGCAGACAAAAACCCAAGAAAAATAAAGTTAAAAAAATTTTTGCCTAAATCTACATTCCAACTCCATCAATTCTTTCTCTGGAGGTGGATAGTTTCTATTTCTATTCTATTTCTAATTAATATTGTAATAACATAACCTTCTTGATGCTGACCACATATTTAACTAAGTCTTTCTACAGAAGACACAGTAAGTCAGCCTCTAGTTTTGGCATTCTTTACCATTTTCCTGTCATGAATTCCTTTTAAAAATCTGGTAAAGTCCATGGACTCCTTTTTAGAATGATATTTTTAAATGCATAAAACAAAATACATAGGACGACAATTGAAACCAATATATTTCTCAAAATGTTTTTTAAAAACAAGTTCATGGACCGTGCTGATTTTGAGTCTAATGAAGAAATCACTGCACCAGAGCTATAGCATCTGAGTCTCTAGCATCTCTATTTTTAAAAGTGGGCATCTGTCAGTACAGGGAGGAAGATGAGGTACTGAAGGGTATGGAAGTGGAAGACTGTGCATATCATATGTTATGTTGCATTTGGTAACTTGTGTTGTCATTGGTAGCTCACTGGGATGCTCCTATTGTGCTAGGGCCTCTGCTGAAACTAGGCTCAATTGCATAGGCATTCTGTTAGAGTATTTAGGAGAGCTACATAATGAGAATCAAACTACTCTGACCAGTGATTGGTTGTACAGGAGAGTAAAGTGAATACAGGGCAGAGAGTAGTTAAAACTAGGAAGCCACACAATGGTGTGGCTTCCATACTCCTAGTTTTGGTATGGGGTCTTTCTCTTCTTCTGTTATCACTGATAAATGGAGGTCAGATTTAGAGGACTCTGTGTTGGTTCAAGGTCAGGGCTCACACTCCATATGCCATATATAGAATGTACTAGAGTTGGAGAAGAAACCGTGATGAAAGCCATGGTCAGATTTGGCTTCATATATATGAATTCTACCAGATAAATTTACTCCTAAATTCTCCCTACAAAAGAATGCTTAATAACTGTGACAAGTTAGGAGTTCATGGGCATTTGGAAGGAGAGAAGAGGTGATAAGTATCCCCCTCTCTACTTGCCCTGCCATTTAGCAGCAAATGCTTTCTAAAATGACTGGTTTTGTGGCAAGTAAGCAGCCACCTGTAGGGCCAATGCAATATTTACAGCGCCCATGTTCACAATAAAGACCGTGACTATAAGTATCACATGACATTCTATCTCAAATATACCAAACTCTCCAGGTAGAGGATAGAACTGAAGCATTTATTTAGATGCCAGAAAACTGAACCCCAAAACCAGTAAGCCAATTCCATCATAGCACCAAAGACATTCAGAAGCCATAATAACGCTGAGAGCCACAGTATACTTCAGCCTTCCCACAAACCAATACAAGATCAATATTTACTCACAAACCTCTCCATCTCCATAACAAGCATCCATCTTGCTAGCTCCGACCAGCTTCCTGTGGGCTCTGCTTCCCTTCAGCAAACTCCTCTCACTACAGGCTCCATGTGACTACATTCATCCTATTAAGGGGCAGAATTTGTCTTCACAACAGGGAAGCTTCCTGTGGGCTCTGCTCCACCCTTTAGCAAACTCCTTCCAACACAGGTTCCATGTGATTACATTCAGCCTATCAGGGTCAGAGTTTACTTTCAAAGCAGGGGAGGTCTTCAAACTACCCCCTAGGTCTATTAAGGGGCAGGGAAGATCTTCTAGTTCCCATTCCTATTACACCACCCCACAGAAATGACAGCCCAAATACAACCTTCCTTAGCTGAACCAAGTTGATTGATAGATGTTTGGATCACAAAAATAGGACCATGGATAGGGAGGCCATCTTGAAGTACTTCTCTGTATAGAGAGTGGTCTCTTCTGGCTGGTGGAATTTCCAAATTCAGGCTTGTGACCCAATCCCTATGAAGCACAAAATGGCTTCCCAGCATCCCCCATATTACTAAAAAAAGTGCTGGCTTTGATGAAACCTGATAATGTTTCATCAGTGTCCCCCATTTTTCAACATTTGGAAGGAAAACAATGAGATTTTATTAATTTGGGGACACATTTATTTCCTTTATATGTGGAAGAAATCAGGAAGAAGTGGAAATATGTTGCCTCAGTGGTTCAAAATACCCATGTGCACAACCATAACTTCAGCAGGTTGAATGGTTTTTTGCCCCAGGGCACCAAATTGTACCTGGACTCTTTCAGCAAAAGAAACAGCAGAGCTTTACACTGAATTAACAAGAAGAATTAAAGTGGAGGTTAAGTGTATGTCCATCAATTGGGTAATGGCAAAAGAAATGATGGCCCATGGATTCATGAAGTATAATCACACAGTAAGAAATAAATTTGAAGGAGAGAAATATGTGAAGATTTGTATAAACTGGTACTGAGGGAAATAAAACAAAATGGAGAGAAAAATAGACATCATGACCATAATAAAGTAAATAAAACGAACACTAAAGATGTAAAAATTCAAATTAAATGCAGTGACTGACATTGGTCCCCAGGAACAGATATGAAACACACTAGATCTAGAGTATACTGTTTAATTCAAGGTTCCTTTTTAGAAAGGACAACAAAAAGATAATGTCCAGACAAGAGCAACCAGAAAGATATCTTTACATTCAGAATATAGGGGCATCTTTTTTTTTTCTAAAGCAATTGGGGTTAAGTAACTTGCTCAAGGTTACACGGCCAGTTATTTCTGGGTGTGGTGTTAAGTATCTGATCCAGGATTTGATGCTAGGTCATCCCAACTCTGGGGCCAGTGCTCTTACTGTGCTACCTGGCTGCCCCACATAGGGGCATCTTTTGAAGGAACTGGAGATATTTAGCTAGAGAAGAGATGAGTGAAGGGAAAAGAGTTTTTGGAAATGGTTCTAACCATAACAAGTTTATTAAACATTAGGGAATGTTTTAGTCTAATTCTAATCACTTTAAATACTTGAAAGCAAAACTATTTAATTATTTTATAACTTGGAAAGGTTGGGGGCCTTGATATCACAAAGACCTGGATTCAAGTCCTATGTCTAACATATAAAAGCTGTGTGGCCATAGGTAAGTAACTTAATGTCACAGTATCCCAGGCAATTTGCTAAGGGTAATTTGCCAGGAAGCTACCTATCTTCATTGGTGTACAGAGGTTATTTCCATACCAGGAATTCCCTGCAACAATTAGATCATGGTCCAAATTTAAGTGCTAGTAATTAAAATGACTTTTTTTCTAGTTCATATGAGTTAGTCTCTCTTCTAAGCTCCTTTCTGAGACCAAAATAGCTGCCTATTAAAAATGTTGAGGGAGCCAAGATGGTAGAGCAGAAGCACGAACTTTGTGCAGGCTCCCCTCCAATCACTTCCAATACATGTAAAAAAAAATGACTCTAAATAAACTTTAGAGCTACAGAACCCACAAAGAGACAAAGAGAAACAAAGCTCCCACTGAAAAAGGCCTAGCAGGCCAACAGGAAGGATCTATCACAACAGGCTAGGAGCTGAGTATAGCCCCACTTGAGCCACTTTTTCAGGGCCCCAGGGCGGCCCTGACCAGCAACAGGCTTGGAGCAGACTTCAGCAGAGAGAATCACTAGAAGCTGTGGTAGTTTCCAGAATTATAAACCCATAAATGCCAAAAAGAAAGTAAAAGGTCAGTGTGGAACTTTATGGAACTGGGGGACCAAGAGTGCGGTCCCACCCCTGCAGCCACCATTGCCTAGCTGTCTCAGGAGCTCCTGGCTTGCAGACTGCAGGAGGACCAAGCAACCATTGAAAGGGTAATTGCTCTTGCTTTAACCTGCTTGGATCAGTCTTGGGTGGTGGTCCTGGGGTGTGTGACCAGTGAGCCAGAGCTTGTAGAGTCTATAGAGAGGGTGCCCGATTAAGAGCTCCAGCAGCTGCAAAAACCCCAGCTATTTGGGACAAAGCTTTCTTCATTCTGGAAGTAGAGTTCTACTATGGCAAAGAGCTCAAAAGTCAAGTAATTGACTGTCAAGATGAGAAAGCCCAGGAAATGTGTAATCAAACCATAGATTCTTTTTTGGGGAAAAAAAGGATCAAGGCATGGAGGAGCTCAAGAAGGATTTTGAAAATCAAGTAAGACAAAGGAGGAAAAATTGGGAAGAGAAATGAGAATGATGTAAGAAAATCATGAAAAGTGAGTCAATAGCCTGCTAAAGGAGACCCAAAAATACACTGAAGAAAATAACTAACTCAAATGGCAAAAGAGGCCCAAAAAGCCAGTGAGGAGAAGAATGCCTTAAAAAGCTGAATTTGCCAGGTGGAAAAGGAATTTCAAAAACTCATTGAAGAGAATAACTCCTTCAAAATAAGATTGGAGCAATTGGAAGCTAATGACTTCAGAGAAATCAAGATACTATTAAAAAATAAAAAAAACAGAAGGCAATGTGAAATATCTCATTGGAAAAACCACTGACCTGGAAAATAGATCCAGGAGAGATAATTTAAAAATTATTGGACTACCTGAAAGCCATTATCAAAAAAAGAGCCTAGATACCATCTTGCAAGAAAGCATCAAGTAAAATTGTTCTGATATTACAGAACCAGAGGGCAAACTAGAAATTGAAAGAATTCACCAATCACCTCTTGAAAAAGATCCCCAAAAGAAAACTCCTAGGAATATTATAGCCAAATTCCAGAGTTCCCAGGTCAAGGAGAAAATACTGAAAGCAGTCAGGTAGAAACAATTTGAGTATTGTGGAAACACAATCAGGATAACACAAGACCTAGCAGCTTCTACATTAAAGGATCATAGGGCTTGGAATATGATATTCCAGAGGTCAAAGGAGCTAGGACTAAAACCAAGAATCACCTACCCAGAAAAACTGAGTATAATGCTACAAGGAAAAAAAATGGTCATTCAATGAAATAGAGGATTTTCAAGCATTCTTTATGAAAAAAAAAAAAACCAGAGCTGAATAGAAAATTTGACTTTCAAATATAAGAAACAAGAGAAGCACGAGAAGTTAAACTGGAAAAAAATCATAAGGAACTTATTAAAGTTGAACCATTTACATTCCTACATGGAAAAATGATAATTATAACTCATAAGACTGTTCTCAGTATGAGGATAGTTGAAGGGAACATATATATATATATATATATATATGTATGTATAGGAGGGTATAGGTGTATATAAATATGTATGTGAGTGTGGGCATATGTATGTTCATGTATACATAGACAGAGGACATAGGATGAGTTGAATATGAAGGGATGATATCTAAAAAATAAAATTAAGAGTTGAAAGAGGAATTTATTGGAAGAAAGAGAAAGGTAGTGATAGATTAGGGCAAATTATCTCATATAAAAGAGGCAAGAGAAAACTGTTATAATGGAGGGGAAGAACAGGAAGGTTAAAGGGAATGGAACAACCTTATTCTCATTGAATATGGCTTAAGGAGAGAATAACATACACACCCAATTTGGTATCTTACACTATAGGAAAATAGGGGGGTAGGGAATAGGAGGGGGGATGATAGAAGGGAGGGCAGATTGGGGGAGAGGGTAGTTAGAAGCAAACATTTTTGAAAAGGGATAGGGTCAAAGGAGAAAATAGAATAAGTGGGGGGCAGGATAGGATGGAGGGAAATATAGTTGGTGTTTCACAATATGACAACTATGGAAATTATCTGGGTAACTGCACGTGTACAATCTATATTGAATTGTCTTGTCTTCCTAGTGGAGGCAGGTAAGGAGGGAGGAAGGGAAAAAATCTGGAGCTCAAAGTTTTAAAAACAAATATTTATTTAAAAAATCATTTTTTTATATGCATCTGGGAAATAAGATGTACAGGCACTGGAGTATAGAGGGTATAGGTGTATATATTAATATATACCCTAGAATGCCCTGCTAGAAAGTTAGGGGGATGATGGGGAAGGATATAGGGGAGAACGGATTGGGGAGAGGGATATTCAGTGGGCTTACTATTTTGGGGTGAGGGGTACGGGAAAGACAGGGAGAAAAAATTGTAACTTAAAATCTTGTGGAAATAAATGTTGAGAACTAACAAATAAATAAGCTACAATCAAAAGTTAAAAAAATGTTGAACTAGATATTCTGAAGGCACTTCAAGCTCAACATCCTTTCATTTCTGTCTACAAAGTTCAGTAGTCCAGCTTGAGGACATGTTGTCTTTTGCTTGTCTTATGACAAAAATTTGCTAGTTGTGGCTTGATGTGTGTGTGCATCCTTTTGTTCATTTTTTGGGTCCAGACCTGGGATTTAATCTTTGTGGATAAACTCATAGTTGAAAAACTTCCTCTACAAGTGCAGATCTGTAATGTATTCTTAATTTAGGGTCATTGAAAATTGTCTGGGTGGCACAGTGAATAGAGCACTGGCCCTGGAGTCTGGAGGACTTGGGTTCAAATGTGGTCTCAGACACTTGACACTTACCTAGCTGTGTGACCTTCAGCAAGTCACTTAACTCCAATTACCTTGCTTTCCCCAGAAAGAAAAAAAGGAAGGAAGGAAGGAAGGAAGGAAGGAAGGAAGGAAGAAAGAAAGAAAGAAAGAAAGAAAGAAAGAAAGAAAGAAAGAAAG
>NW_027187281.1:784145-855874 GCF_028583685.1 Petaurus breviceps papuanus | reverse complement strand
AAAGAAAGAAAGAAAGAAAGAAAGAAAGAAAGAAAGAAAGAAAGAAATTAAGTTGCCTGGGACACCCAGAGGTTTGCCCAGTGTCTCACAGCTAATATAGACCAAAAGTAGAACTTGAACCCTTGTCTTCCAGACCCCAAGGATTTCCTTTTATTATGCAGCATCTCCAGTACTTCCTAAAGATTCTTAAAAATAGATATTATTGGTGAAAAGCAATCAGGAAAGAGTAAATGAAAATACATGCCTAAATATATTTGAGGAAGAATAGCATCAACAGCGTGAAATAAGAATAGAAATTTATATAGAAGAGGATCCATGCCTGTTGGGAAATGACATGTTTAAAATGAGTGGAAGAAAAAAACACACTCGGAAGTACTGCATGGTCACCAAAGACCACAAAAACACAAGTGGAGGGGAGTAGGCATTAAGTTATTAAAATCTTGAGAAGTTTGTGCTTTTTCCTTAGTCTGTGACCATTATGTCAGCTATGAGTAAATGGGCAAGGGCTTTCATGTGACTGTTCTCTTATTGTGGCAAAATTACTCTGGGCAAAAACCATGTACTAAAAACCTGCCTCCTGATGCAAATCCTGGAACTTAAAAGGAACAAAACACTGAAGTGAATAAAGAGGAATAAAAATATAAACACCGCATCAGTCTGCCTCCCTTCCTCCTCGCGCCAAGCCTCCATCCCCAACATCCCTGACTTGTCTATTCAGCATAACGTGAAACAAAATATCTGGCTTATTTGACCAAGGGAAATAGCCAATCCAAATAATTTAGGTTAAAAGGAAAATAAAATCATAGTACTTGAGAGCTGAAAGAGTTCTTAGAGATCATTGTGATGTAGTTAAAAGGGAACTGGCTTAAAAAGAAATTAGTCCAAATTCAGATTCAGACATTTACTGAGTAACCTTAACCTCAGTTTCCTCAACTAAAGATGGCTATAACTATAAGCATCAATTTCCCAAGGAGGATCAAATGATTTAATGATTGTCAAGGGCCTGGAACATAGCAGTCACTACGTAATTGTGAGCTATTATTTTTTTAAATACCATAGCAACACGAATGGTTATGATCCAGTTCTCATCCTTTCCGTAACCTTTGAGACTTGTTCTTCATTCCAGACCATTTCTTGCCCATTACCCTCTCAATAATCTTTCTCCCTTGAATATCCAATAGAAGTCTATACAATATGTTGATATCATCCTCTCCCAACAGCTACTATTATCACTTACTGCTCTCTAGATTGTTATGTCAACTTCCTCAATGAATTTAGGAACTGATAATCTTACTCACTGTGGACTGACCAGGGCAGAGCAATGTACTTTAGAAAGGAGATCGATATTTTGGAGAATATTTGTGCTAGGTGGCAGCAGTGTGAAAAGCAAAAAGGAGGTATTTAACAGTAGACTCACAAACAGGATCTCAGTCCTTCCTTCAGGTATGTATGATGATCTGCTCTGCCTGGTGCCACCCACATGGGATGCTTGGAGAGACTGTGTCTAGAACTTCATGCTAACACAGCAGATGCCCTGTCCTGGATTCAGACTATACATAGTGATTCTGTTACCATTGTCAGTTCCCTTATCATATAGAGTAAAGCTTTTTAATTGGCTGATGAGCAGGAATTGAGAGAGCACACAAAAGGCTCCAATGGAGTAACTTGACCTCTGTCTTTTTTTATGGGAGTGATTGAGTTAACAACTGTTGTTAATTCTTTGGATGGGGAGAGAGAGGTACCACGGCAGAAGTGGCTGCTATAACCTAGCTTTATTTCTCTTCCTGCGGCCCACATGTGTCACTGAACAAATACCACAACTGTTTCTTCTTTCTTGCTCTTAAGGTTAGAGATAAGTTGTAAGATTCAGTCTTAGTATTGGAGATGGAATGGACCAGACTTGTGAGATTCAGAAGGTTAGAAGAGTCACCAGATGTTCAGTAGCTAAGTCTAGGAAGGAGTAGGCCCCACTGAGTGGTCTGCTGAACCCAGTCCAGCAGTACATCAAACCAGCAGCCAAGTCACCATGTCTTAAAAAAGGGAACAACTTGTTCATCAGATATGTCACACTACAAGTGAATTTGTAGGAGAGTTTGAGCCCATTCTCCCAAGGGACCATCGTGGTAGAGAGGAGAGTATGCTTCAGTTTGAAGGGGGAGGGATATATCTGAACATGTTTTTGCTAGGTTTTCTCAGTAAATATTCTTTTGTAAAAGATAATTGATGTTAACTGCTTATCAGTAAAATATCACTTGGTCTAATGATATTGGATAGATACTGACTGGTACTAATAAATTATATTGGGTTGCTAATAGATAGCATTGAATTTGGGGAAATACATTGGAATGGGAGCTCAAAGAGAACCCCAAAACACTTTAAGATTACCCTCTAGAGCCCTAAGAGGGAAAAAGAAGCCTTGCTTGGGGGATCCAACCTACCTGTGAAGTTGAGTCTAGGAGAGTATGCCCTAGAGCCTTTTTTTCTTCTTTTTTTTCCCCTAGAGCCTTTAAATGTTCTACAAATGGAAACAAGAGAAACTGTTGTCTGCCCTTTCAAGCTCCCTCTCCATAACCCTTTCCCACTTAGACTTCATTTAGTATTTTTATGCCGATCATACATTTTAATGTATTGTTTTATATTTGCTATTCTTATATGTGTCAAATATACCCTTACAAGACTGAAAGATCCAAGAGGGCAGGGATCCTGTCTTATATAAACTTAATTTCTCTCCCAGTACTTAGCACAGTTCTCTGCATAATGTACATCTAACACACATTTGTTGAATGAATTTGAGTTGAATTAAAATGACAAATGGACCTTTCTGATTGCTGCCTCTTTCCTATCCTCCTACTCTCCACCCTGTGGATTCTGTTAACTAAGTTGTCCCTGAACAGCTATCAGACCAATACCTTTCTCTAACATTTGTTTGTCTCTATCACGAATGTAAAAACAGGTTCTCTTTCTTGTTCTGAAAGAAGTACTCACATATGTTTTTAATGACTTGTAAAAGAGAAAAAAGTTTTCCTAATCGTAGTTCAAGTTCTTTCTGCTCTGGTCACCATTAAGGACATGGAAAGGTCATTTGATTCTAGTTCCTGGGTTGGTTCTGCCCCACCCTCATGCCTTCAGAAAGTGAACATCTACTATATTTCAGCCATTTAGAAAAAAATTCTCCCAGAAATTCTGATTAGAGATACTAAAGTTCTTAGTCCTCAAAGACAAATTGGAAATTCATTTCCATTCTTCTCTTTAAATCATTAGCTTGCCTTTATTCAACTTTGAGTTAGTTGAAGAAAAAATATACCAGTATATTAATAACTTACTCTGTGTTTTATGTACAGGTATGTCAGAAACAATTTTTTATAATTAATGTACAGTACCATTATTCTAAATCTGTGCATACTGGGGTCTTATTGTATACAGTTTTAAGATAGAAGTGCCCGTGTGAGAGATACAATGGAAAGTTATGCTGACTCAGTGATCCATTGTTCCCAGACCTATTTGTCAATCACTGGGGGTGGGGGGTGGGGGGAAAGTAGGCACCATAACAGTCTGTAGTTTTGTATTACCTACTATTCATTCATACCAAGTGACTTCCTACCTGTTTGTACTTGGCCATTATCACCTATCTGCTACCTTGGGGAGGAACTGAGATGCAATGATTCATTCTATTCTGACATGGATGTCATTACAAAAGTTATCAATAAAAGCTGGCTCCATCTTGAAATGCTTGCTGATCTCTAGTAATCAGCCCATCAACATGTGACTACCTCAATATATTTTTAATAAACTCTTTTTAATTTTCTTTTCTTTTCTTAATCAGGGCAAAGAACTTTCCTTTTAACAACGCCAGAGACCTGTTTTTGGAAGAAGACATTTCTGTGCACCCCTACTACATGGATGGAAGCAGCCTTTTACCATTGGCTATATAGCTGGAACAGGCTACATCATTGAAACTATGATGACCACATTGGGACAGTCTCACTCTTTTACCAGCAATGTCAAGGAAAGTGAAGGGCCTGTTTACCTATGAAATGGGCACCATGAACTAATATGGGTGGGGAGAGGAAGGTTATTTTCTGCCTCCCTGTTCAGCCCCATGGCACTAAGAAACAGGTGTGGGATTCAGTTTAGTTCTGTTTGTCCTTTTTGGTTCTAGGCTCAGGCAGCAGTCCTCAGACCCAGAAGCTTGAGTCAGGAGGAACTTAGAGAAAGGAATCTAGACTGGGAGTTGTTGCCAGCCCAGCAGGGAAGCCCTGAGAAGCCAGGGTGCTAGGATTTGAGTTCAAGGCTTTGGACTTAGAACTCACTGGGTCTATGCTATATAGGTAGGGAGTTAAGATGTGAACTGAATCCCTCTCCTCTCTCCAGACACTGAGATGGGCGTGTGTGTGTGTGTGTGTGTGTGTGTGTGTGTGTGTGTGTGTGTGTGTGTGTGTGTGTGTGTGTGTGTGTGTGTGTGTAAGCAGATTATGTTCCTATATGTTGGGGGTGGGATTGTATATTTGTTCTGATTATATCTTTGTACTAAATATTCCTTTGTAAAAATTAATATGACTAAATAGTTAAATGGAACTGGGTGCAAAGGATTCCTAAAATTGGAGGTTCACAATTAGTGGGAATTTGAGCTAATGAAAGAGGCTAGATACTCCCAAACCCCCTTAAAGGTGCCAGAGAATCCTGAGGAGAGTTGAAATGTAACACACCTGGCCTTCAGGCAGTAGGGGCCGTGGCAGTCTTTGTTACACAAATATTTAGAGTTTAGAGAGAAAAATGTCCAAAGGGACCTTGTCCTCCCACAACCTTGGACTCCTTTCTTCTTAAGACAATCTGAGATAGCATTTATAGGTATTCTAAACAAAGAAATGTCATAGAATGTTAATTCATAGTTTGGGGCTAACGCTCTACCCCTTCTAATAGAACACCAATCACTTAAGCCTCTGCTGAAACTACTCATTTCTTTGACCCATCTTTACCTCCAAGGATTGAAAAGGCTTCCTTCATGTGGTCAATATCCTAATCTCTTCTGACTAGAAATAAGGACACACACTACCCTTAGGTGGGTCTTAGCACCAGTCAGTCTAGGGATGAGGAAGGAAACATCTTAACTAGATAAGAGATACTTTCTGTTGTAAGTTTGGTTAGCACCCTTACTCCTTTGTCGTCAGGCCTTTGTTTTGTTTTGTTTTTTTATTTTTGACCCTCTACATACTTTCCTAAAGAGAAAAGTCTGGAAAAGATTTTAGGCTGAAGAAATATCTATTTCTTAATATTTTTAGTTGGACTATAAAGGAGGTACTTAATATGCACCCACAAGATGTTGCTTTTAGTTCTAACTTTGGAGGCCAAGAAGAACAAGACTACTCCTTCCCCCACATGACAACCCTTCAAATACTTGAGGACAGCTACTAAGTCCCCTCCAGATCTTCTCTTTTCCAGGCTAAACATCCCGACTGCCTTCAATTAATCCTCCAGTGGCATTGCCTCAAGGAGCTCCACCATCCTGTTTGCCTGAATCTGTCTGTCTGTATGCTTTCCAGTTCATACAAAGTCCTTCCTAAAGATAGGGAGTGGAAGAATCCACTTTTTGTTGGGGGGAAAATTAAATCCAACCTTCTTGATTAGTGATTGTAATCATGATTTACATTTCTTTGATTAAAATCAGCTCCAGCTGTTTTTTTTTTAATCTGACGAATATTTTTGTGATGATACAGAAATACACTGGAATGAGGTTTGTTTTAAAAAAAGGACGCCTAGATTCAGAGACTTAGCAGAGATCCCTGCTGTTATGACCACTGGCTAGGGCTGCAACAGAAGGCTACCCTCCAAGACAACTACATCTGTCAAAATGAAGTTCTACAAAGCTTTTTTATTAGCATAAGGGAAAACTGACAGACAGAGCACCCACTAAAGCCAGAGCTCTCTGCTGGACAAGCCCCTTGGGAGTATTCACAACCTTAGATTTCCCATGTTCCTTCTGGGTATTTCCCAGGCTCTCAAAGGATCCAAAAACTCACCTCCCTTCTTCTTTTAGTGACAAGAAAGAAAGGGGAAAGCATAAAAACAAAAGCAGATATGAAACTTGGATTCCTCAGAGAAAGGAGATGGAAAAGGGTGATGGTAGAAGATTCTGTAGTTTCAATAAAAGATTCCTTCTTAAAGGTTGAGCATGGACACCCATTTTCTTTGTTTAAAAAAAAAGTGTTATTGATGTACTGTGCTATTACATTGAAGTGAACCCTGGGGATGAGGGAAAAACATCTTTTATACCTGTTCTAGACTAAATCCTCCCTTGTGACAAAGAAAAACAAATAATCCAAACATCCAACTGATTGACCATGTCTGACAATATACACAACATTCTACTTTACTAGACCCCCCCCCCCCCCCTCTTTACCATGAGGAGATAGGTATTTCATCATTTGGTTTTTTAGGACATTCATTAGTCATACAGTTACTGAGAATCTGGCTTTCTATTTGTGATCTTTTCATGCAAATTGTTGCACTCAGGTGTATTTTTCTTTTTGTTCTACTTCACTTATAACCCATCATGCATCTCTCTACTGCCCTTTTGGAAATCCATAACTTGGATTGCTCAGATATTGTGGCTTTCCAAGATTTATATCTACACATCATTGTTTGGAGAACATTTATACAGAAAATAGAGGTTTTATGCAGGGAGCAGTTTGAGATTATTAAATACATTTTACAACTTCCTGAGTACAACCCAGTCAGATATCTTTCTCCTCTTCAAATTCTGGGTCCAAAACACTCCCTATTGACAGCATATTTGCTTACCCCCAAATATATGTACTGATGTTCTACCTCAGTGGACTGGTCACCCAACATAGGCCATTGTTAGGTAATACACTTGTTTCTTTCATTTAGTTTTTAGTGTATGGATAGTTACGCAGATTTCTTTTGAAGATTTTATTGGGCATTTCCTACAATGTTCTAGGGCTTTAAGGAATATGTGGAGGGCCTCACCATCTAAGGTAATCTCTTTTCCTTTTGAATCCTGCACAAGAAATTCTATATGGCAGTCAGGCAAGTATATAGCTTCATGTTTTAGCCATCCTTGATATAAGCAATCTGAAGATCATTAAACAAATTAATTGTGATCACATTTATCAAAGAATCTTAGACATTCAACATTTGGATACTTGCTTTTTAGGTTCAGCTTTGCTCCAGGTACCCGGTTGATCCATGGTCTCTAAACTATAGTTCCAGAGTTCTTACCATTGTTCCCTTGTTGACAATCTGAGGATACATATAGTTCAAAGCAAACGCATTTGGTGAAATGCCATCCTGAGAAACATATTTCTCTCTCTTTTTTTTTTTTTTTTAAAGCAATAGGGGTTAAGTAACTTGCTCAAGGTTACACGGCCAGTTATTTCTGGGTGTGGTGCTAAGTATCTGAGCCAGGATTTGATCCCCAGATCATCCTGACACTGGAGCCGGTGTTCACTTGCTGAGCCACCTGGCCGACCCTAGAAACATATCTCTCTTATAAACCTGGGGCATACAATCCTACAAACATACACAGCATCAGCAAGGAAAGTAGATACACATAAATACAAGTCCCAAGGCACTCACAGAGAAAGCACAATCAAGGAGGCACAACTCTCCCCTCTAAATCTGTCAGGTCTGGTACGAGCAATAAAACAAGAACAAGGATCATTTAAATCAAGCTTTGCCTCAGAATTAGCCTCTCCCTTCCCAACTTCTTTTTTTAATTTATTTTTCTCTCTTTTTTTATTTTTTAGTTTACATCATTCATTTCCACAAGATTTTGAGTCACAAATTTTCTGCCCAATTTTCCCTACCCACCACCCCAAAACAGCATTCCCACTAAGTATCCCCTCCCCTGATCTGCTCTCTCCCATATCTTCCCCTATTCCCCCTTCAACTTTCCAGTAGGGCACGGTGGATCTCTATGCCCCAGTATCTGTATATCTCATTTCCCAGTTACATGTAATATAATAATAATAATAATATGTATATATATTTTTAAACATTTGATTTCAAAACTTTGGATTCCAGATTCATTCCCTTCCTCCCTTGTCACCCACCCCCACTGGGAAGACAAGCAATTCAATATAGGTTGTACATGTGTAGCCATGCAAAACATTACCATAGTAGATACATTGTGAAAGACTGACTACACTTCCCTCCATCTCATCCTACCCTTCACTTGTTCCATTCTCTACTTTGATCCTGTCCCTTTTCAAAAGTGGGTGCTTCCAACTTCCCTCCCCCGCCAGCCTGTCCTCCCTTCCATCATTCCCCCTTTCTTCCCTTTCCCCTCTACTCTCCCGTAGGGTGAGATACCCTATTTAGTATGTATGTCAATCCTTCTGTAAGCCAAATTCAATGAGAATAGGGTTGACTCATTCCCTTTTGCCTTCCTGTTTTTCCCCTCCATTGTAACAATTTTCCCTTGCCTCTTCTGTATGAGATAGTTTACCCCATTCTGTCTCTCCCCATCTCCTCTCATTATATTCCTCTCTCACCTCTCAATTTCACCTTTTAAGTATCATCCCTTCCTATGCAATTGGTCCTGTGCTCTCTGTCTATGTATACCTGTAGACATATATACACACTCACATATGTATTCATATGCACATATACCCTCCTATATAGACATATATATGTATACATACGCACATATATACATACACATATGTGTACATTTCTATTCCCTTCAACTATTCTCATACTGAGAAAAGCTTCATAAGTTACAATTATTGTTTTTCCATGTAGGACTATAAGTAATTCAACTTTGATAAGTTCCTTATGATTTCTTTTCCCTGTATACCTTCTCATACTTCTCTTGCTTCTTGTATCTGAATGTCAAATTTTCTATTCAACTTTTTTTTTTTTTCATCAAGAATGCTTGAAAGTCCTCTCTTCTACTGAATGACCATATTTTCACCCTGGAACATGATACTCAGTTTTGCTGGGTAGGGGATTCTTGGTTTTAATCCCAGCTCCTTTGATCTCTGGAATATCACATTCTAAGCCCTTTGATCCCTAAGTGTAGAAGCTGCCAGGTCCTGAATTATCCTGATTGTGTTTCCACAATATTGAAATTGTTTCTTTCTGGCTGCTTGTAATATTTTCTCCTTGATCTGGGGACCCCAGAACCTGGCTATAATATTCCTAGTTTTCTTTTTGGGATCTTTTTCAGGACGTGATCAGTGGACTCTTTCAACCTCTATTTTGCTCTCTGGTTCTAAAACATCAGGGCAGTTTTCCTTGAGAATTTCTTGGAGGATGATTTCTAGGTTCTCTTTTTGATCATGGCTTTCAGGTAGTCCAATAATTTTTAAATGATCTCTCCTGGATCTTTTTTTCCAGGTCAGTGGTTTTTCCAATGAGATATTTCACCTTCTCATACTTTCTCATTGCCTTCAATTTTTCCATTCTTTTGGATCTGTTTAATAGTATCTTGATTTCTCATAAAGTCACTAGCTTCCATTTGTTCCAGTCTAATTCTGAAGGAATGATTCTCTTCAGTGAGCTTTTGAGATTCTTTTTCCATCTGGCAAATTCAGCTTTTTAAGGCATTCATCTCCTCATTGGCTTTTTGAGCCTCTTTTCCCATTTGAGTTAGTCTATTTTTTAATGTGTTATTTTCTTCAGTCAGGCTGTTGACTCTCTTTTCATGATTTTCATGAATTTTCATTTCTCTTCCCAATTTTTCCCCCACTTCTCTTAGTTTTCAAAATCCTTCTTAATCTCCTCTATGGCCTGTAACAAGTCCATATTTTTACTTGGAAGCTTTTGGCGCAGGAGTTCTGACTTCACCATCTTCCTTCTCTTCCATGCTTTGATCCTTTTTGTCCCCAAAATAGGAGTGTAAAGTTGGATTGCTCTGTTTGCTTTGCTTCCTTTGCTTGCTCATGTTGCCACTCAATTACTTGACTTCCATTGAGCCTTTTGCCACAGTAGAACTCTGCTACCAGAAACAGGGGCTTTATCCCAAACACTGAGGTTTTCAAAGCTGCGGGAGGTATTAGTTGGGTGTCCTCTCTGAAGCCTCCACATGCTCTGGCAGACTGCTCAAGTACCCCAGGACCTCTACCCTAGACTGAAATCCAGATCCAAGCAGGTTAAAGAAAGAGGGATTACTCCTCAGACTGGTTGCTTGGTCCCACTACAATCTGAAGACCAGGGGCTCTGAAGCAGCCACAAGGCCGAGGCTGCACAGCAGTGGAGCCTTAGCTGCTTCTCACCCTGGGGGCAAAGGCCGGATTGCACTCTGAATTCACAGGTCCCCAAATCCACACTTCACTGACCTCTCATTTTGTCCTTGGCATCTATGGGTTGATAATTCTGGAAACCACCACAACTGTTGGTGATCTGAAGTCCCTCCAGCCTGCGGCTGATTAGGCCTGGCCTGAGGCTAAAACCTCCAGCTCTCCCTTGACTGGAGTTGGCTTCCAGAGTGCTGTGCTGGCTGCTCCCTGCCAGCCTGCTGGGCTGTCATCAGTGGGAGGTTAGATTCTTTAGCTTCTCTGTGACGTTTCGTGGCTTCTATAGCTCCAAAGTTTGTCTAGAGTCATTTTTTACATGAATTGCTAGAGGTGGGAGCTGGAGCTACGTGGAAGTCCTGTTTCTACTTCGCCATCTTGACTTGTGCCCCCCCCAACTTCTTAACCAATCCATTCCAGGTAAGAAACCAAATGCTCTTTGTCAGGTACTTACTAGCTTATTGTGACTAACTAGTAAGTTTCTTAAACCTGCAATTTTGTAGGCAGGGAATAATCCATTGCAATGATAATTTCCCCAATAACTACAAAATGGCTTTGCTGTTCAAGGCTTGCTTCTTAATATCTTCCACTGGTCCACATAAATAAGTAGGCTGGCAAAAAGGTACAGAGGTGTTCTTTGTCCAGGGGTCAAGGTCTGATGAATTCCTGGATTTTCTACAAGTAAGTGCAGCCATTTAAGGTTTGGATAAGGCCAAGTCTGAAAGAGATTCCTTCCTACACTCTTACATAGACATGAAGATTCTGAGTAATCTCCAAGACACTGACTTCTTATTTCCAAACCTGAGCCAAATTTTTTCTTTTTTTAAACCATTATCTCCTGTGGCTACCTTCTCAGTGACAACAATGTGCATAGGATTATAAATTGAGTTTGGAGGCTCTTATCCTGTTTTCTAGA
The DNA here is from genome assembly GCF_028583685.1 of Petaurus breviceps papuanus. Lineage (NCBI taxonomy): Eukaryota > Metazoa > Chordata > Mammalia > Diprotodontia > Petauridae > Petaurus > Petaurus breviceps. The sequence goes on along the minus strand of NW_027187281.1, from coordinate 844,702 downwards.
CCTTTTCTATCTTTTCATCTTCTGAAACAGATGTTACCATGCAAATCATGGCAAAATAATTATTTTCAGTGCTCTTTTTGCTTATGTTCATTAGGAGTACTGCACAATGGAATGATGCCCAGGGCAATGATATTTTTTTTTGCTTTTAAGCATGTGATAAAACCAACTTTACCAATTCTTTTATTTTCCCCTCCAAGGACCTATGCACCATACTTTCATTCAGTAGTTGTTTCAAAACAATTGCTTCACAATCCTGTGAGGTGGGTGGTACCGGTATTCTTCTCATTTGTTCAGATGAGGACACTAAGGCTCACAAGTTTAAGTGACTTTCCCAAGGTTACAAGGTTGCTTAGTGGAGAGTTGGGACTTCTAACATACATTCCAATTTCTATAGGAACTTAGACATATAATATTTCAACCATAAAACCAGGAGTAAAGCAACTCCTAAGTTACCTAGGACAAGGCTCAGCTGGTGTCTCCTACATTCCTACTGGGGGCATTCCTTATCCTTTCCAGTTGAAGCTCTCCCTTCCATTACCTCCCATGCCTTGAGAAATTATTTTGTATTTACCATCCATGCATACTGTTAGCTCAGAGACTGCTTTTGGTTTTATCTTTTATTTCTAACATTGTGTTTTGCACTTATCAGGTGCTCATCAAATACTTTTTGAACTGAAATGTATTTAATTGATTCTAAGAGCTTCAAAAAGGGTTCTTTTCGGGGGCTGTTGGAGCAGTCCTATAATCTTGGCTCCTGAGGGAGGCCCAAACTGGTGGGTTAGTTGAACTCAGGAGTTCTGAGCTGCAGTAGGACTAAAAGCTCATTACTAAATCCAGCACCAGCAAAGGACCACCAGGCTACCCAAGAAAGGGCAAAAAACCCCAAGTCAGAAAAACAGAGCAGATAAAAGCTTCCCTATTGATCTGTAGTGAAAGATTAGGGGATCTAGTCTCAGAAAAACAAAGTAAAAATACTGGTAAATAAATAGTGAAGTCTGTGACTCCCCTCTCAGAACATTTGTTAATGGTTAAAATAAAATGTGTGGGATTACAAAGAAAACAAATTATACTGGAATGGTTAGTGTATATATACATATATATGTATGTATGTATGTTCACAAATTATATGTATATATACATAAATATATAACATATACATACATTTAAGTTCACTGGACCCAAGCTAAGAACTTTTGCTCAAGGGTCATTATAATAATTTTGCATATATAAAATATATGTAAACATATATACACACACAATACATGTACATACACACATTTAAAGTTCACCCACCCCAACAACCCTTGCTTAAGGGTTATTATAACATATATACATATATTTTGTTGTTCAGTTAGTCTTCATGACCCATTGGGGGTTTTCTTGGCAGAGATCCTGGAGTAGTCTGCCATTTCCTTCTCCAGTTCATTTTACAGATGAGGATACTGGGGCAAACAGGGCTAAGTGACTTGTCCAGGGTCACACAGAAGGGTCTCATCGCTCTATCTCCTGCACCACTCGGAGGCCCATCTACAAACCCTTTAAGGTTCTCGGACCCCAAGGCAAGAACGCTAGCTCTGGGGCCTCTTTTCCGCCCAGCTATTCTTCTCGCTGTACAATGGTGATGAGAAGGGACATGAACTTTCTGGGGTGGAGGGAAGGATGAGTGCGTGTTTCTAGTCTCTAGTCACTCAGGATGGCGAGCTTTTCAGCTCTCTAACCAACCACACGCTCAGCATAGCAAGAATGCACTGCTTGCGTTCTCAAAGCGACACCGCAGCCTGACTTCGCTGCTGGCAGGAGCCGGGGGTTGGGCCCCGGGCGACAGCAGGCTCTAACTCCCCCGAAGCCCTAGAGCTGCTCCGCTTCCGGGCCTCGCGCAGCGCGCTACCTCCCGGCCCCCGGAGCGGGAGCTCGGCCTCTACCACCTTCCCTAGAGGGAAGGGGTGTAGCAGCGGCTCCTACCGGACTTTTGGTTTTTCGTGGGGCTGCAGCTCTTTAAGTTTTGCCTTTGCTTTGCGGCCGAATTAGGCACTACGGTTACGAAGTCACGGGAATCACGTTCTCCCCTTGGTTGGCGCCTAAAACTAAAAGTAATCAAGTTGCTCCCCTCCTCCCTCCCCATCCGCCTCCAAGTATGGCTCCGCCCCGAGTGTAGGGAGACGCCGGAATAGACCCTTTCTCCCGCCATTTTTCAATTGCACAAGACTTTTTTTCAGGCATCCACAGAGTAAACCCCGTATCCAGGCCCAGCCGACCAAGCCTAAGGCTAATTAGTGCCTCTGGCGCGGGGGAGAGAGCTGGGCGGTTTATGTGCTTGAGTCTCCAGGGGAAAAGGTGATTAACATGCTCTCTCACAAGAAGAGGCCGACCGAAGTTCACTGCGATCAGTGGGTGCTCGTTGCACCAGGTAAAGGACCCCAAAGTAGTCGCTGACCTCCGCCCACGTAGCCGGGGGGAGGGGAGGGCGGAGAAGCGGGCGCAAGCGTGCGAGCTCGCGGTTTGAATGTCCCCACCCCCACCCCCAGCAGCCGGCCTTGGTTCCCACGCGACTGCGTGAGCGCCCTTGGGCGCGTGCATTGCTCCCGGGCTTCCCCTTCCCGGGGATTTCCTAGGGAAGTTTCCCGGGGAAAGGGGCGGAGCTTCAGCTCCAGCCACCTGCACTCCGGGGGAATTCCTTCCCCGGATGCTTCCATAAGCTCCTCAGTGCTGAGGATCCTAAGGCATGGGGTGGGGCTGGGAAGAGGAGAAATAGCTCCCTCAGAGCACCCGCGGGGTCGCAGATACTGGGCATCCCGGAGAGATGCAAAGTTAATGCCGCCCAATCCCACAATCATTGCTACTTCTGCCCCCCCAGTAATGGTGCAGCAGTGCCAGGTTATAAGCGTTTCTTTACTAAGATCTGTGTTCCGATAGCGGTACCAAGGGCGCTGGTGGAAGGATGGTGAGACCTGGTGCCTGCCCTCAGGCGGCCTGAGGTCTGGATAGCTTAGTACAATTCAGCCCATTAATGTATTCGATTTGGTGACCCTGGGCACCGTTGCCCTAGTTCTGCAACACGTACGCTTGGGATCCCGCCTTGGAAGCAACCATCGTTTTCCCTACCCCCTTTGTGCCAAAATATTTCCCCCTCGGTTAATGCAGGAGCAGGAAGATGAATTACAGTTTTTTTGGTAACCACCCTTCCTCTGGCTTTATACATGTTATTAGATCATTAAGATCAGGACTATGCCTAATCAGATCGGACCAAATTCAGATTTTGGTCCAGTTCGACCAACGTTTATTAAGTGCCTACTATATAATCTATGATGATGACGATGGTAACAATAGTTGGCATTTATATATCGGTGTCCCAAGAGTTTTCAAAACACTAAGACTTTTAGGACACCCTGTACAGCTCCTTAATTTCCAGTGTGCTTCCTAGTACACTTTCATTTGATCCTAGATACAAGCACCAGGGGTAAGTACTGCCAGTATTTTTACACCCATTTTACAGATCCTGAAACTTGAATCCTAGAAAACCTAAGTTTCAAGTGATGATGAAGTTGGCTCTTGCCTCTGTTCCCAAAGTAGGTACAAAAACATTTCTTTTGCATTGATTCCGAAGCAGTCAGGTGGATAATAGAGCTTTTGTAATCAAAATATTTTGCCAGATTGTAGCTTGAAAGCTGGAAGGGACCTTATTGCTAATCACTGAGAGCCTTCTGATTTTACAGGTAAAGAAACTGATTCCTAGAAAGGTGAAGCAGCTATAAATAGAAATATTAACACACACATATACACACGTACACACACCCCAAAATATTTGTTGGGTGCTGTTTATATGTAGTACTTAAAAACATAAGAAGGAAGTGAAAAACTGGACTTGTCTTTTGATTTCCTCTTTTTATTGGGGGGAGGAGAAAAAAGGGTCTGTTTCCTTTCTTAAAAACCCTTTAGGCTGTAGAAAGGACTCAGAATAATAGAGGTAAAGTTACAAACTTTATTTTGTTGCCTTTGTGTTTTAATTTTTACGGGATAGATTTCCTTGTCTCTGGTTGCGCCTCAGGCCTTTTAGAAGTTTAGAGTTGTTTGCTTGAAAATATCCCGTTTTAATGAAATTCTCATATCCAGGGTTTGAATTAGCAGGCTAGAAAAAGCCTGTTACCTTGAATTCACTTGGAGATAAGAAATAGATAGAGCACTTTAGCTTTGATGTAAAGACCTGTGTTTCTGCTGAAGCTAGGATTCCAGTTGTTTAAAATAACTGAGGTTTTTAATGTCCATGAATAGTGACCTAGGTATTCCTTTCAGTGTCCCATTCTTCCAAACCTTTAGCCATACTTTAAGACAAGATGGGGTTGAGGTTGGAAGTATATAGTCTCATTGGCTCTATGGAGAGAATGAACAAGTGGAATTGTGAAGGGAGATTTGAAAATATTGGCTGGAATGGGATGGTAATTTTAATGGTATAGCATCTAATAAGAGGAAAACAGTCAGTTCACTGTATTTAGTTTTCACTTCAGTAAGTGCCATCTACTCTTGCAGTAAATTTTAAGTTGGTGATGAAGTAGTTGGCAAAAACCCAGGAAACTGAAACGTTTTATATTGTAGATGGTGAAAAAGCTTGCATGATAAAGAAGCAATCTGACTACTGTTTTTGTAAGATTATATAGAACAGAGCATATAGGGTGGGGAGGGGACATAGTAGAAATGAGTGGGTATTCAAATATTTGATATGAAATTTAAAAATTTGATTTAGGTCAAGTGTTGCAAGAGCTTCACAGTTGAATCCATCCTTCCTTTCTTCCTTTTGCCTTAATCATGTCAGTTATGAAAAATTTAAATATGGGAGCTCTAATCCGTGGAGCTGAAAGTACATTTGTTAATTCTCAAATGTATGACATTTAGGTATAGGAGACTTGGTTTCAAGTTTTAGTCAAAATACTCCATTTGTCCATAGCATGGTGAATAGAGTGAGAAGCCAGGAAAATCTAAAGTTCATGTATCACCTCTGACACATTCTGCCTGTGTGGAACCTCTTAGTACTCTAAATCAGCAGTGTCAGATGGGGACACTAAATTGTACATAAGGATCCCTGTTGGCCAGATTGACTTAGAGGACCACCCATTAACATCTATATTCTGTTGTATTTTTATTTTGTCAGAACTTCCCAATTACATTTTGATCTGGCACTGGACACACTTGGCAATGGGAGCTACCTGTTTGACACCATAGACAAAAACAACTCTTTAAGTGGAAATGGTGGAATGGTGGAAATGGTGCTTGCCTGTCCTGCTATAGAGATTTTCTCCAAGGGGAAGTTCCCAGCACCAAATCCAGTTCCTGTCCCTAATCTGAAATACTGTCGTGCTTTCCTTCGGTACAGGGATCAGATAAAGTAAACAGACAGACAGACCTAGCACAACCAGAACTTAATATACTTGTTAAAGACAAGCGCTTTAAAAAGAAAAGAATAAAAAAACATTTCCCTAAAGTCACAGTTTGATTTATATTTTAAAGAGGAGTTCAGTTTGATTTGTGTTAACTCTTTGGGAAAGCTGTTAAAGGAGCAAATGAGGAAATTTTTTTTGCCAGACCAGAGTTCTGTCAATATTTGAGTAAGGCTAATTTATTCGGTCTCCCAGCCCAGCTTTTACTGCCATCTACAGGCTTTTGAGACCCACTTCATAGTTAAGGATCTGGTGTTCTTTTTGTAGGGCTGGTAGTTGAGGATCAGCTAGTCAGAATCAGTTTGGCATTTCCCCTGAGGTTTAGTTCTTACTAATGATTGGCCAAAATAGAGAATTAGTGATAACAAATAGCTAATAATGCACTATCTTCTAAAACCAATTCAAGGAAAAGTGTGTTAGTATTTTCCAGTGGATGTGAAGAAAGAAAACACTTGAGGCCCAGTGTTCACTGTAGCTACAAAGAAGTTTATCTCTAAATTGCTGTGACATTGAATAGAATTACCTTGTTGAATGAAGTAGGCTGTACTAATTAATGAAAAGCTATATGCAAAGCACCTATCCTCTGATGAATTAATCAACCCATCCCAGTTACTCGAAAATATCATTAGAGCTGAAGCAAATGTAGAGAGAATTAGAAAGCTTATTAGAAATGCAAGTATTGAAGTTACTGAAACTCATCAGATAGTCATACATCTCCATTTTTGCATATAATTTCAAAGTAAATCAGACTACTACATAATATTTCTCATTTCTGAAAGCTTTATGTTCTACAAAGACTTTCCTTACCATAATTCAATGAAGTGGTTGGAGTGGTCTTATTTCCCCCACTTGACAGATGGAAATTAAAGCTAAGTGTCTCATTGTTAGACTCAGACTCCCAATCTTGTGTCCTACTATGTCAGGCTGAGTTACATTAACAAGTAAATTTTTAGAGTTTCTGATATTTGGAAAACTCTCCCAGGGGATATGAGTCTTAGCCCTTCAGATAGTTGGGCACACAAGACACAGGCAAAGATAACTGTAATAACCTACTAGAAGATACTTGTGATATTCTGGCTTTGAGAAATTTTACTTTAAGCAAAGAAAGATAGCAGATGAGTTTTCTACTTGGGCATGATTTTTACTTATCCTGCTTATAGGAAGAAAAAGTAATCCTTTCTGCTTTGAATGGCCCTTAATATTTCTTCCAGGGCCCACTGGACAATTTCCAGCTACACATGCCTACCAGCAAATGGGTGAGGTTCCATAATGGATTGTCATATCTATACTACTAGGAATGTAGCTGAAGTTTTCCATCCTTTTCTGCTGCTCTTGCTCCTCTAGAGATAACAGATGTCTGGGTCATGTTTATTATAGTTTCCCATGGGACACATCTTCAACTGCTAACAGCTGTAGTTTGTTGGTACAGACCTGAGTATGGACGGTGAAGCCTAGAGCCTTCCTGGGTCATAGGGTCACAGATACAGATCATAGGCTCATGGAGTTTGAGCTGGGAACTTCTCTCATCTCTCGTAGAGATGAAGCTGCTGTGCCTTTTAGAATCCATAGAACATTAGTGATAGAACTTTAAGGACTAGTCTAGTCCTATCTGCCTTTTTTTAATAGGCTGACATATGAAGTTCCATCTCAGTGAGAGAGGTGTTTAGAGCAGTGCTTAAACATTGGGAGGCCTTGGTGAATGTACAATGATTAAAAATAACTATTACAGATGTTGGTTGCACAACCATAGAAGCTCACTCAGGTCAAAAGAACTGAGTAAATCTGTTAGAGTGAATGGATCTTTAGTGCCTAACCTTAAAAAAGAATTTTGAAATGAAGTAATTTTTACTGTAAGGTTGTTGTTTTTTTTTCTAAGCATAAGTTTGTTCTCTTGGGGAGTGATAAAAACTTAGCACTTTTTTTTTTCCAAGTGAGATAGTTAACTCTTAAGGGAGCAGCAGTGAGTATACTCCAGTAAGAATAACAATGACCTGAGAATCCACATTTTGTTATTGATTAGACTGCTAACCAAAAGTAAAGGAGCAAAAGCTTGCTTAGTGACTCTGTGCTTCCGTAATAGAAGTAGTAACAGACCCCCCTTTTCTCTGGTGATGTCATGCAAATAGACTAGAATAATAAGTATGAAAATTTTGAAAAGGTTTTTAAAAATTCTGTATATACTTACATATGTCTTTGTTGTCTTCCCTGTGCAAATGTTAAATTCTTGGCTAATAGGATTGTTTCATTCAATATATTTTGTTCCTCAGAACCTAGCACAATGACAGACACACAATTGAAATTTAATAAATAATTGTGGGGCAGTTAGGTAGAACAGTGCATAGAGTGCCAGGCCTGGAGTCAGGAAAACTATTCTTCCTAAATTCAAAATCTGGCCTCAGACACTTACTAGCTGTGTGACCCTGGACAAGTCTCTTAACCTGTTTGCCTCAGTTTCCTCATCTGTAAAATGAGTTGGATGACATGACAAACCGCTTCATTATCTTTCCTAAGAAAATCCCAAATGTTGACAAAGGTCTGAAATTGTATTCAGAGGACCTGATTATAATTCTTGGGTTCAGATCTTGACTCTACTGCTTACTTTACAATCTTGGAACTCTGAACCTGTTTGCTTAATTAAAATGATGGTGTTAGCCTCGATTACCTCAGAGCTCTCTTCTAGCTCTTAATACCATGAATCTATTGATCAAATTTTACAGAAGCTTACTTTCCTTTTAAAATTTTTCGTGAAACCATAGTAATTCTTTGTTATTTGTGACTGTAATGTGTAAATGCAGTTTTTTTGGGGGAAAATGACCTAAAAGAAATACCCTCTTTAAAAATTTAATAATAAATTTACCCAATTTGTTGGAAAGAAAGAGGTTCTGGAGATCCAATTAACTTCTCACCGATCCTAAAAAGCACAATGGTCTTTGACCCTCCCAAGCAAACATTTAGAATCATAAAGTAGGTTTGAGTGGAGTTCTTGTTCTTTCTCAACATTTGTACTTTTGTGTAAAATAAGTCCAAGTGATGAAGGCCCCTTTGCCTTCAGAAGTGACAAGTTTGTTATGATGGGATGGGAATTGTGATTACTGTTTGTGGCAATCAATCAAGAGAAAATCCAATTCCAGGACTGTTTTTAGGTAAGTTTTGAATAATTATGCTAAATTTCGTGAACCATTTCAGTTACCATCTAGTATAGTATAGGAGTGTGGAAGTCTTTGATTCTTTAAGGATTGAGCACACTCAGATTTTCCACATGAAGCCTGATTCTGGCTTTGTTTCTCTGTTGCATTTTAGTGGGTTGACCTTCCTCTGATGGCCACTATATCTGGCTGTCTCTATGCTTGACTGTGCTCTGTGGTTGAGTGACTAATCATCTGCCAATTGGTGTAATCAGACAATTTCTGGAACCTGATCTTTTGTCCTGCTAGTCATTATTCAAAAGAGATTGGGACATTTATGAGTTAGAACTAATAACTCTCACGTTTTTTCCCCCCAGGGCAGAAAAGATTATAGGAAAGAAAGATGAATAGTGATTATAAAAGCCTTGATTTTGAGGGGGGAAAAGTAGGAGCTGTATGTGCAATATTTTAATCCCCACTCTCTCGCTCTAATAAAATTTCACCTTTCAGTTTAAAAATTAAATTAAAAACACATTAAGAAAATAACTTGTTCACTGCTTTCCAGAGCTGAGGCATAAGAAAACATGTGATCACTAAAATGTGATTTTTTACTTTTTTTTTTTTTGGAGAGTCTGTTTTCATTTCTTAGAAGTGTCTTTTGTATTTGCCCTGTCTCTGTTCTCTTTGCCACTACATAGTACAGGTACTTAGCATCTGGGTTGCTGCAGTAGCCTTATGACCCATCTCTTTATCTCCACTTTCTGCCTCTGTAACACTATTTTGGAAAATACTACCTTTATCATGAAGCTTTCCTGTTCAAAAACCTCTTTGTTTCTTCTTATCTTCAGAAGAAAGTCCAGTCTCCTAATCTTTCATTTGGGGTTCTTCACAGTTTGCCCTCACCTTACTTACCCAGCCAACATATTTCCCAAAATAAACTCCTTAATTTAAAAACTTAGATTAGCCAGTTTAGTTTTGTTCCCAGAACCCCCAATGTATAGCTATATCTAGACATCATCTGTAGCCATGTCTATATCTGTTTTGTTGTTGAATCATTGAGTTCTGTCCAGCTCTTTGTGACACCATAGACTGAAGCACACCAGGCCCTTCTATCTTCCACTATCTCTTGAAGTCTGTTCAAGCTTATCTTCATTGTTTCCATGGCACAAGTCACCCATCTTATCCCCTCTGCCATTCCCTTCTCCTTTTGCCTTCAGTCTTCATTCGGGTCTTTTCCAGTGAGTCTTGTCTTCTCATTACGTGGCCAAAGTATTTAAGCTTCAGCTTCAGCATGTGGTTTTCCAATGAGTAGTCTGAATTAATTTCTTTAAGTATTGACTGATTTGATATCTTTGCTCTTCAAAAGACTCTCAAAAGTCTTCTCCAGCAGTACAGTTTGAAAACATCAGTTCTGTGGCGCTCAGCTTTCCTTATAGTCCAACTCTCACAGACATGCATTGCTCCTGGAAAAATCATAGCTATGACTGTACAGACTTTTGTTGCCAAGGTGATGTCTCTGCTTTTTGGTATGCTGTCCAAATTTGCCTTACCTTTCCTTCCAGAGCAAGCATCTTTTAATTTCATGGTACAGTCACCATCTGCAGGGATCTTTGCAGTGAATGTAAAATCCAACACTGCTTCCATTTCTTCTCTCTCTATTTGTCAGGAAGATTTTGGACCGATTGTCGTGATCTTACCCTTTTTTTTTTTATGTTAAGCTTCAAGCTAGCTTTTACACTCTCCTCTTTCACCCTTATCAAGAGTCTCCTTAATTCTTCTTCACTTTTTGTCATCAAAGTGTTATCATCTGCATATCTGAGATTGTTGATATTTCTTCCATCATTCTTAATTTTGGCTTTTGATTCATCCAACCTGACATTTTGCATGATATGCTCTGCATATTAGATAAGGTGACAACATATAGCCTTGTACTGCTTTTCCAATCTTAAATCAGTTGTTCCATGTTCAGTTCTAACTTTTGTTTCTTGACCATCATAAAGATTCCTTAGGAGACAAGTAAGATGATCACCTGGTTGGTACTCCTGTCTCTTTGAGGACTTAACATATTTTGTTGTGATCCACACAGTCAAAGGCTTTAGCGTAATTGACTAAGCAGAAGAAGATGTTTTTCTGGAACTCCTTTGCTTTCTCCATAATCCATTAATATTGGCAATTTGGTCTCTAGTTCCTCTGCCTCCTTGAAAACCAGACTGCTTTTCTGGTAATTCTCATTTTACATATTACTGAAGCCTAGGTTGCAGAAGCTTAAGCATAACATTGCTGGCATGTGAAATGACTGCAATTGTTCTGTATCCATATCTGTTTCTATTTCCCACTTTACTTTAGTTCCATTACCAATATCTTCCCCTTGCCAGAAAGAAAGCTTTTTTAATTCCTTCTCTGCCTGTCTAAATCCTACCCAATGTTCAAGGCACAAATTAGGTCCTACTTATTGAGTGAAATTTCTCCTGACTACACTAGTCCTTATTGCTTTCCTTTGGATTCCTGTATTGCCACACATATTTGTCACTTAACCATGCCTACAAGTGCATACTTTATTATACTAAAAGGATCTGAGATTTATTTGGTTTGAGTTCTAATTTAACTGATGAAAATGATAATCCCTTTATGATTTAGTGCACAATTCATAAATTGTTGTGGTAAAAACAAAAGCAAAAAACATTTATCACCTGAAACCTCAGTGGATAAAACCCTGGACTTGGAGTCAGGAAGACCTGAGTTCAAATCTAGCCTTACACACTAACTACCGTGTTTCCCCGATAATAAGACACTGTCTTATTAATTTTTTTGGAAAGAAAAACACCAGAGGGCTTATTTTCAGGGGAGGGCTTATGTTGTCCTGCCTCAGCTCTCCTCTGCAGCACTGCTCTCAATGGCGCCAGCAAGCAAATCACTGGGGAAGAACAGGATGACGAGCTCACTGCTGCAGCTCTGATTGGATGCAGCTCGGAGCAGGGCGTGCGTTTCGGGGGGGGGGAATGGTGCATACAGAGGATACCGTAATGTAGCATGTAGTGCAGGGGATCACCTTCACTACAGTAGCAATCTCAATAGGGCTTATTTTCGGGGGAGGGCTTATTTTCGAGGAATCTTACACAGTAAGGGGAGGGCTTATTTTTGGGATAGGTCTTATTATCGGGGAAACACGGTAGCTATGTGAACCTAGGCAAGTTACCCAATCTGTGGCTGCCTTAGTTTCTTTATCTGTAAAATGGAGTTAAGAATAGCATCTACTTCCCAAGATTGTTGTAGGAATAAAATGAGATACTTACAAAGCACTTTGCAAACCTTAGAGCACTATATGAATTCTGTTATTATTGGTGTTATTATAATTGTGATGAATTCTTTAAAATCTTAAGCTAGTTATAGTACAGACACAGTCTGTTACTGAGCTATAGAAATACAGAGGGAGAAGAGGAGAGTAAGTAAAATGTAAGATGACTAGGGAGATAGGACAGAGTCAGGTTGGGAAAAGCTATACATGTTGAACAAGTCAAGTCAATATAAATTTTTTAAGCACTTACTTGTGCTGTGAATATACAGAAAAGTAAAAAACAAATCCTGCTGTCAAGGAACTCACTCAGTGTCCTACAGGAGATGACATGTAAGAAAATACAGTCAGACAAGTGAGAGAGAATAAATAAAGGGAAGTCCTAACTCCGAGGGAGATTAGGAAAGGCTTCTTCCCGAAGGTGAGATTGTCGTTGGGATTTGAAGGAAGACAGGGAAGCAAGGAGACAGGGATGAGGGGGAAGAGAATGTCAGGCCTAGGGAACCGCCTCCCCAGTAAGAGTGTTGCATTCAGGTGACAGCAATGAGGACAGCGTTACTGGGTCACAGAGAATATGGGGGGGTTAAGAGAGAAGACCAGAATAGTAGCAAGGGGCCAGGTTGGGAAGAACTTTAAACGTCAAACAGAGGAGCTTGTTGTTGATGTGTTTGTTGTAGGCATCAGGGAAGGAAGTAGTAGGTTAGAAAAAGACTGATAGTAGTTGGGAAATCAGGAAGAAATGGCCTTGGTGGAGAATAAGGCTGCTCCATTATTAGAGACAATAGTAAATAAGTTAGTACAGAGTGATGTCATGGAGTTGTGAGGTGAGGAGGAAGGGTTGTCCTGTGAGTTCCTGGCAAATCTTTTCTCCCCTCTTTTTCTTTCATTTTCTTTCTTTTCTGTTGAAGCCCTAAGCTGTGTGCATTGGTCTAGAGGTGCCATTTGAGGTTACACAAGACAGGTTTTTAACATCCATTGTGGAGGGTGCTATAGAGAATCAATTAAAACTTCTAAACAGTTAAAAAAAAATGCTTTGATTCATTGAGGACCCAGTTGGGATTAGATAATATAAATTTGTAGTTGATAAAGTTTTCATGGTTGGGAACTTTATCAGTGTTCACAAAAAACAAAAACAAAACAGTTGTGGAAAACCAGCTAACTACATTGGCTGAGTCTAACAAAACATGTTAATAGTCAGCACCTGTAATTCACTCTGCCTCCTTACTTGAGTGGAGGGAGATGTATCTTGTTATCTGCTTTCTTGAAGCAGTATTGGTCATGACCTTTAAAATTGAAGTTAGCCTTTTATTGCTATTTTCATTTATATTTTTAGTCATTTTGCATGTTCTCCTGTATCTGCTTGCTTCTCTTTTTTTCAATTTGTGCAAATCTTAACATATTTCTCTGAAGTCTTGATGTTCATAATTTATTATTATATAGTATTACATCCCATTTTTACACAGTTATCCCTTCCATGTCTGAGGGTGGGGGAGAATGTTAGGGACATGGCACCACAATTTGGAAAATCTGAGTAAGATTTTTTTGTCCCTTCATACCAGAGAAGAAGCCTGGATTATTAAATTATTAAAAGATAAACTATGCTGATAATTCTATAGCACTCTACATATATTTTATGCATTATTGAATTTCAAAACTTTTTCTGTGTCATCTTCTGACCTTTGCATGTTTTCTGTGGCTTCCGCAAAACTCCCTAAAAATTCTAATTTAATTTCTTATACTGACCTGTTATATTGAAACCATGAAAGGTAAAGTTGCTACGTGGAAGGGCTAACTGAACTATATTTGTTCAGCCATTCCCCAGTCAATGAATGCTCACTCTTTACAGTTTTTTTGCTACCACACCCCCAAAAATGTTGCTATTCTGTCTTTGATCTTCTTGAGGCACAACACTAAATTTTCCTCGAAGCCAGACCTTCGTGACAGTTTTGACTTCTCTCACCTTCCTGGTGGTTCTTTTTTGTATCCTCTGATAGATCAGTGACCCTTCTAAATTATGGAACTCGTAAAAGAAAGCAGTAGTCCCAGATGTGAACTGACCTAGTATTTAGAATTGTAGGCTTTTAAAAGGGAGAGAAGTTAAAAAGTCTTATAATTAACTGCCTTAGACTCTGCCATACTTAAGTCATTCATTTGAGATAGGTAAGATTTTACTTTATTTTTCAAAAATCTCCAAAGATCTAATTTTAGGGTAGTTTTCCTTTTTGCTCACTTGATTCCTTCATATTACAATATAAGCTAGTTTCTTTCTAGAATGTTTGATTTACTTTTCAAAGGAAAATGACAGATGACTTCCTTCAAATTATGATTGAATAACTTCTAATTGTTTTTTTTAAGTTACTTGGCGATTGTATTCATACACTACTTTGTTATTATACGTGATTAAAAAAATCAGGAATCCAAAATTTCTTAAGATTAAAAAAATGTTATTATGAGTACTTATTGTTTCATTTGCCAAAATTTATAGTGTGTGCTTAATGAGTTTTACCATAGGAGTCTTCAGTGATTATATGAACAAAAGGCATGTGATCTCAGCTGGGGCAAAGGGCTCTAAATTTAGAAACATGTTTTTTAAATGTGTGGTTTACACAAAATAGTCCCAGATAAATAAGCTGTGCTATGGACTGGTAGATAAGGGTTTTAAATGTTTCTTAATAGAATTGAAAACCTTTGCTTGCTGAATTGAAAAATATTTAGGTGGGCACAGCTCTTTGCAAGTCACTAAAGAAATACTGATAGATTTATCTCTAAGTCATTTTGGCAAAATTGAACTTTTATCAAGAGACTGAAAAAACAAGTCGTGTTACTTTTGTTGTTTGAAAATTTTGCAAGGGCAGTTTTATTTTTATTTTTTTATGTCAAATATGCAGGTTTTTCTCCATTAGCATACATATATAAAGGAACGTGTTAGTAGGAATTTATTCTGAATTTTAGAGGACTTGGGATTTCTGGCTTCTATTTTCAGATGTTCCATTAAATTTGCTTGTTTAACTTACTTTCTTATTGGGTTTTGGTTCCTGCCCAGGGACTACTTATTGGGTAAAATAATATGGGATGCCTGGGTGAAAGGTGATATGTGTGGCAAGAATCCAATTTTCTGCCCAAACAAGATCTGGTGCCTATTTTCTACCTGGCCAGTGTGGCTGACCAGGGTACTGAGAAAATCTAACAGCGTCAGGCAAACCAGATTGAAGGGGTGGCCGAGGGTATAGCCAGAATGAAACTTTTCACATGGGGAAACTGTTAAACCATGTTCTCTTAGCTTATGCTGGATTGTTGTGGCATTTTTCAGTATGTCTTTATCTAGGTGTTCTTGAATCTTTTAGTCCTTCATTGTTTTTGTTTGTTTGTTATTTATAAACAGTTTTTGAATCTCTTAACTGTTTGGTTTATCTCTCTTGATGTTCTTAAAACCTTGTGCTGTTCATATTTCTGCTTTTATTTCAGTGTTTATTAATATTTTGTTCCAGCAGATCTAAAGTAATTCAGAGAGTGAGTGAGGTATTGAGACAGAGTAGGGTTAGAAAAGCCTTCAGCAAGAATTAGAATCTTGGGCATTCATTCTTTTTCAAGGAAGATGTAATTGACCATAGAGAAGTTTCATGGATGAGAAGCTAAAATTATTGTAGACATAAGTAGATGCCCACATACATATTAAATAAAAAACAACATAAAAATATAGGACTCATTGGTCCTATAATATAAAAATGTTATCAAAGTCTTTAAGACCATGAAATGAGTGGGGCATCCCTTAATACTCAAACTTTAGGACAAATCAGAGGCATTTCTTTCCAGGAACTAATCAGGCCAGAATATAGGAATAGATGCAAAATAAATTTAGGTAAATTCACAGATGATAGCTCCATTACCAATAAAAAAAGATGATTTGAGGTTGAAAGGGGTATCTTCCATTTCACAAAATATCAGCTGGTGTCACTTGTCAGCAAGATGGTAGGGGGACTGAATGAACTGTAGGTCTGTCTTAGTATGACACTATGACTTTTAATTTAAGCTCTGGAGAAGGGAACATCAATCAACTGAGACTTTGCCTGGCTAAGCCTAAAATGAAGATTTTCTCAGACAGCCATGGTCATATCAGCCAAATTGTGACTATGAGGCAAAAGTGTACTTGGACAGAGAATTGGTTCCTGGCCTTAATATGTTTATTGATTAATTTTGTATAATAAAAGATCTTGTAATAAGTCCCAGAGATGTAGATTCCCCCCAAGAGAGTATCTGTGATTAAATATTACCCTGTATAATCAATCAAGCATTTATACATGTTTGCTATGTGCCAAGTACTTGATAGTCTTGGATTACTTGACTTTCCAAAGCACTTTCTGTGAATTTTTTCTTTTGGTCATTTTCACAGTCTTGGGTCATACTCACAGTGTTGTGAGGTTAGCAGGGCAGGCATTCTTTTTCTTCTTTTCCAAATGGGTAATTTGAGGCCAGGGGGAATTAAATGACTTGCTAAAATCACACATTAAAGAATAGCAGAAGTCACTAACTCCAGGGCCTTGACCCCAAATCCTTTGCTTTTTCTCCTTCTCCTTTCTCCTCTTTCAAAGGTGACAATAGAATGTAAGCTTCTTGAGGTTAGGTGACTGTTTCATTTTTGTTTTTACATCTCATACCTATCACAGTGCTCAGTAAGTGCTTGATTGATTGAGTAATAAATTAACTAATTGGAGCCACATTCTCTAGAAGGTATAAGGTTCCAAGAAATGGACTTTGCAGGAAAGTGATTTAACTTCCCTGCACTTCAGTTTCCTCATTTTCCTTGAATACTAGAGAACATCTTGCATTCTCAGGTCCAAACTTATGTTTCCCAAATGAATTTACCTGCATCTTCTAGAGGACCAGGCACATCATTTTCCTGTAGCCATTTTTACCTTATTCATTATTTCTTTAAAGATCAGCTTGTAATTGAATCTATACAAATCTCTTGTGTGTTTTGATAGGTCAGTCTCCAAATATTTTATGAATTTTGTAGTTTTTGAAATAGGATTTCTCTATTACTGCTTCTTGTGTTTTGTTATCCTTACACAGAGATGCTGTTAATTTTTTTGAGGATGTATTTTGTAGCTAGCAACTTTGATGATGGTATTTTAATTAGTATCTGATTCCCTGGTCCTTTCCAAGTAAATCATAATATCATCAGCAAATAGAGTTAGTTTTATCCTTGTCTTTACTTGTCTTTGTTCCTTTAATTTCTTTCTCTTACATTATTGTTGCTACCATTTCTAGAACTTGATATATCAAATACAAGTGGGGAAAGTGAGCATCCTTGCTTTAATCTCACATTTATTGGAAAAGATTCTAGTGTATTCCCATTGCATATGATGCATGCTTTTGGTTTTAGATAGATGCTTTTTATGAATTAAAAAAGGTCTCTTTACCTATGTTATATAGGCAATAGAACTCAATAATCCAGGATTTGATAAAGTAGAAAACATGTTACTTTGGAAAAAAACCTCATTATAAAAATTGCTAGAAAAACTAGAAAGCAGAAAGGCAGAAATTTTTTTTAATGCTAAACAGCATAAAAGAATGTTATACTTTGTCAAAGGCTTTTTCTGTATCTATTGACTATCATGTGATTATTTAATATAATTTAATTTTTAATATAATTAATTGTTGATTATTTTCTTAATGTTAAACCTTTTTGCATCCCTACTATATGTCATATGTGGTCATAATGAATGATTTCTTGGATAAATCTCTTAAATTCTGACAGGATTTTATTTAAAAATTTTTAGTTGATATTCATTAATGATATTGGACTATAGTTTTCTTTCTGTGTTTTATCTTTCCCTGGCTTAGGTATGAGATATTTTATGAGATGTTCATCGCATAAAAGGATTCTGGTATAATGCCTAGTTTCTCAGTTTTTGAGGATAATTTATAGAGTGTGTGTAATTCTAATTGTTCTTTAAAAGTTTGATAGAATTTTCTTGTAAATTCATCAAGACCAGGAATTTTTTTCTTTGGTAGTTCTCTTACAACTAGCTCTGTTTTATTTTCTGAGATCCAATTTACTGAAAGTTTGGCTATTGCAGGTTTTTAAAGGCACTTTTCTATATTTGTGTGTGTGTGTTCTCAGTTTTGTTAGTATAGCACTGTATGTAATATTATATTCTGATTCTGGTTTTGTTTTATTTTACCTTGATCATTTGTTATTTTATCGATTTTATTTTTCTCCTCTTAATCAAGTTAGCTAAAGTTTTATCAATTTTATTAATCTTTCCAAAGAACTGGGTTTTAGTTTTGTTTTTTAAAAAGTTTTTTGAAATTTTATAATCAATTTATTTCCTCTCTATTAATATTTCCTCTTTTGTGCTTACTTTAGGTTTATTTGTTGCATTTCTAATTTTTTAAAAAGCATTTTTAGTTGATTAATTTTCACTTTTCTATTTTGTTAATGTATGTTTATAATTTTTTCACATAATTATTCACCCAACTGCTTTAGCTATATACCAGAATTTTTGTTATGTTGTTTTATCATCATTTTCTTTTATATAATTATTAATCATTTCTATGATTTGATTTGTTCCTAGACTCACTCATTATTTAGGATTTCATTGTTAATTTTCCATTTGGGTTTGTAGCTTTTGTTTATGAAGAAACTATTTTTATTGCATTATGGTCAGAAAAGGAAGCACTATTCCTGACTTTTTACATTTTCTTTTGCAATATTTCTTTGCTTGAATACACGGTCAGTTTTTATAAAAGTTCTGTGTGTTTCTGAGAAATATGTATATTCTTTTGCTGGCACATCTAGAAGATGCCATAAATCTGTTAACTCTAGTTTCTCCAGCAATTAGTTCAATCCCATAGGGTCCCTTTTGTTCGTATTTCTGTTAGATTTATCCCAAACTGAGAGAAAGATATTGAAGTTTCTTGTCACTATTGTGTTACTTCCTCTGTCTTCTTGAAGCTGAGATAATGTTTCCTTTTTATGAATGTGAATACTAAGGCATTTGGAACATATAAGCTTATTACTGATAGCCATTTGTTATCTATGGTTCCTTTCAATGTAATATAATTTCCTTGTTTATCCTTTTCATTTTTTGAATGTTTGTTTTTACCTTGTCATAGAGCATGATTGCAACTCCTGCTTTTTTTTTTTTGATTCACTTGATGCATAGTAAATTTTTTTCTATCTCCTCTTTAATTTTGTATATGTCTTTGATTTTTAAATGTCTTTCTTATAAGCAACAGATTGTAGCATTTTGTTTTTTTATCCAATCTGTTGCTCTTTTTCAGTTTATTGTATTGTTTAATACTTTTACATTTAAAGTTATGAGAGTTGTTATATTTTCCTACACCTATCTCTAATATTGTTTATTTTCAAGTTATGATTCCCCCCCCTGCTGTAAACACAGTAGTGTGTTCTTTCACTTATTTTACCTTAGTTTTTTCTAAGGTGTTACTGTACCCCCATTCCCTTCTTCTTATTTGTAACCCCTTTCCCTTTGGAGTTTTATTAGTTCCTTTTTTCCTCCTTTTTTTAATCTACTTGTATAATTCTTCTCTGCTTTTCTTCCCTTTCAGTCAACTAGATTTCCCCTTTCTTCTTACCTTCAACTGGTCCTCTGTGTTAGTTTTTAAAATTTTATTTTTGCATCAATTTCCAGTAAAGATTTCTCTTACTCCCTCCCTCAAGTGACTTTAGAGTGGTCAGTACTGGCTCCAATTAGATGCTGTTGTGCTCTTTCCCTACGTTTAGTGATGTGTTGCACAGTCTCCCCTTGCCACTGTCCTCACACACACAGCATCTTATTCTTATCCTCTCTCTCTGTCTCTGTCTCTCTTTCTCTTTCTCTCTACCTGTTCCCTTTTCTCTCTCCTTTCCCCCCCCCAGTTTTCTGCCCCGCTACCACCAGCTCAGAACTTTGACCCACTGGTTGTCCACTCCAGCACTGGCTGTTCAGAGAATTGCTTCATTAGTGCTATGGGGTTGTCTGCCCCAGCATTAGCAGTTCAGAGCTTTGTAACACTGGTACTATGGGTTTTTAGCCTACAGCAGGCTTTTGCTCCTGAAGGTTTACAGCAGTTCTGTCTGTTGCAACTAGGGCAGTCTGGAGGTGAGATGGCATTGGAAAGAAGAAGAGGGAACGGGGTGTGAAGGTGAGTTTTGTTGCAAGCCTATCAGGTCCTTGAGTCTGCTAGTACAGCCTCTTTCTTAGTATGGGAAGTGGGGAGGGGTGTTCAGTGAGCTCAGGTCAGTGAGGATCAGTTCATGGGTTTTTTTAAACTTTCTCTTGGATTCTGGGTATCCTAGACTATGGAGACAACTCAAGTTGTTTTATCTTTGGCGTATAATTTCTCTTTTGAAGAGATTTGAATGGTCATGGGACTTAGAGAAAATGTCTAGTCCTCCTTATTGCGCTTGTAACTCGGAAATCTATAGGTAATCTTTTAGGAGAATGCATACCTACATTTTTTCAATGTTTGAATCTCCAAAGTTTATTGAGAATTTTTTTCTACAATACTCTTTGAAGGGGGAAATGGGGGAGAGGGAATATACTTACTATGGAGATCAAGTGCCTACTGTTTGTTAGTAGGAAATAAATGCCTACTATGTTCTAGGCACTATGGTAAGTGCTTTACGTATATAATCTTTGGAATATCAAAGGATGGATGTGCTACATGATCTTAGAAATATCATTTTATCTTTGACTGAATTCTACTCCCATTTTTATATCAGTGCTGCACATAGGGTTGGGATCTTTCTGATGTCCTCCATCAGCATTTCCTCACCTTACAATTTGCTAGTCTGGAATGTCTATTTAATTTTCAAGTGAGCAAGATTTTTTCCTTTCCCTTAAAATATGCACGAACGTGCGCACTCCCCCCACCCCTCTCCCCAGCCTCACCTTTGGCTTTTACCCTATGTGATTTCAGCAAAACTCACAAGCTTTGGGGAAGAGTGTGTTGTTTTTTATTGTTTGCTTGGTTTTTTTTTTTTATCAGTTATACAGGGAAGAGTTCTAACTTTGGAAACTTTTTTTCCTCTCTGAAAATGCTGTGCCTCTCATGGTCTTTGAAGGAGTGAAGAACCCCTGAAGCAAGGAAAATGACCCA
Organism: Petaurus breviceps papuanus; assembly: GCF_028583685.1. NCBI lineage: Eukaryota > Metazoa > Chordata > Mammalia > Diprotodontia > Petauridae > Petaurus > Petaurus breviceps. The sequence goes on along the minus strand of NW_027187281.1, from coordinate 823,748 downwards.
GATCTATTTGATGGCAGCACTGATACTTTGGGAAAGGGAAAGCATATAGTCATTACTTAAATTAACATTCCTGGAAGCTACATATGTAACTTGAGGATTATGCTGATTTCTCTTGCATGCATTATATGAGTGTGCCCTTGTATTTCCAGCACAGTATCACAGTGATCAGGCTAGAGGGAAGCACATGTCTGAATCCATTTTAATGACTAAAGAAGTCTTGAATCAAAATGTAACCCTGATCTGCTTCAGTGTGAGTGACTGCAATAAACACAGTAATGATCATCTTAAAAATAATGGGGAGGGGGGGTCATATATCTTATTTTCATTGGAACTTTCTTCAGGAATCTAAAAATCCTCTGTGTGTTGTTTGAAAAGAAAATGAACTGTTCTAGGAGATATTTTGCTTTTTCTTCTCTGGAGCAGTTGGCATGTTTTCTGCGCTAATCTTACATGTGCCAAAAATCAGACAGGGTCATGAGCAAATGGCCAGGGCTGCCAAGCCATAAGGATCCTTGGCAGAGGTGGCAGCCAACACTGAAGAACTCCAGTGACTCTTAACTTTTACATGATATGGAGAAACTTTTGTGTTACTCAGGAGAGGGATGAAAGGACCTGCCAAACTGAAGAATTTGAGTTTTCATTAATTGATAAATATATTCATATCAAAGTGAAGTGGAAAATAACCCCAAACTGTATTCCTTTGAAGAAAAGTTATGCTTACACAAAAGACACCACTTTTGAGAAAGGACCACAGAGTTGAAAATCAAACCTATGTTTTATTTTCTGTACTTTGATATAAATTATATTTTCTCCTTCTTAAGTTTCCTGTCAGGCAACTGCAGGGTGTGGGGGGGGAGGGAGCGGGGGGGGGGCAGAAAGGGCATAGTGGATGACTTATTGGGTTAGCAGTCAGTGATATCTGGGTTAAGATCACACCTCTGATATTTCCTAATGGTGACCATGGATGACTGCTTACCCTCTCCTGTACAAAGGGGGTGATAGTACCTGTAAAACTTACCTAATGGTAGGGGTTTGTGGTAGTCTGATGAGGTCTTTGGACCTTTTCTCAGAATATTTTTTAATGCATAATATAAAATAATTCTTCAATAAACATTAAGTGTCTGCTATGTTCCAGCACTGTGCTAAACACTGGATAGAACTACAAAAGAAATCAATTATATTGAATACAGTGATCTATCTAGTTATATGATATTTTATACATATATACACATATATATAGTATGTATATGTGTTTGCATGGGTATGTGTATATGTATACATACATACACACATATATGAAATATCATGGACTCCAGTTTAAGAACTGTTTCCTTATAGGGGTTGTGTAAAGCTCAAATAGATTATGTGTGTGCATGTATATTTATGTGTATATCTGTGTGGGTGTATGCACATTTCTTTCTATGCATTTGTCTATGGATGTATGTATGTATGTATCTGTCTCTTACTCTGCAAACTTTAGAGTCTTTGAGGGCTAGGACCGGGATGTATAGCAGTAACAAGCTTGGGATGTTGGTGTTAGAGGAAAGTAGCCAGTAGCCATGTCAGGACAGGTTTTACACTGCAGAGCTTTGGAGCTGTGGTTTTTGGAGTGAGGTGAATGCAGGAAATGAGATTCAGGCTGTACGAAATGGAATTTAACATTTGTTTCTCACTTGACACAGTTGTTAGCCTCATTACACAGATACACAGACACACACATATTTTTGTTAAAGTTCTTATGTCAAGAAAAATAGTCATCCGTTTGTCTAGTTTACCCCCTTTCAGCTCCACTGTCTTGGTGTTCTAGAAAGGGAGCAGACTGAAAATTGGGCATTGCTAGCATATGGCTGCTGGAGAGTGAAAGATAAGAGATATTTACAACTAGAGAGCTTTACAGAGAGCAAGCAGTCCTTTTGCATCTTAGGAAATGGTTATAGTCTGAGTTAGATGTGGGGATCCAGAACCATGCATGATAGTACTTCGTTGAAAATGAAATAGTCAGGTCATTTGCAGTTTTTGATATATCAATTTCTCTATTATGAAAAGAAAAATCTTGAATCTAACTTGTTTTCCTTTTGTAAGAGAAAATGTCTAAGATGGGTTCTTAAAATTTTGTGTGTGTTCATGGACCCCTTTGGCAGCCTGAAGAAGCCTATGGACTCCTTCTTGGAATAATGTTTTTAAAGGCATAAAATAAAATATATAGGATTACCAAGGAAACCAGTTATCAGAGAAAACAATCACTGAAAGATTACAATATCATAGCAAAGGATATGATTATATAATTGTAACATAGTTATAAAAGTTACGATTATAAAAACTTTTTTTTTTTGAAAGTTTACAAACCCTAGGTTAAGAATCTTTGTGACTTGGGGCGGCCAGGTAGCACAGTGAGTAAGAGCACCAGCCCCAGTGTTAGGATGACCTGGGGATCAAATCCAGGCTCAGACACTTAGCACCCACCCAGAAACACCTGGCCGTGTAACCTTGAGCAAATTACTTAACCCCAATTGCTTAGGGGCGGCCAGGTGTCTCAGTGAGTAAGAGCCCCGGCTCCAGAGTCAGGATGACCTGGGGATCAAATCTGAGCTCAGATACTTAAGCACCATACCCAGAAATAACTGGCTGTATAACCTTGAGCAAGTTACTTAACCCCAATAGCTTTAAAAAAAAAAAAAGAATCTTTGTGACTTGGGGCAGCCAGGTGGCTCAGCGAGTAAGAGCACTGGCTCCAGTGTCGGGATGACCTGGGGATCAAATCTGGGCTCAGATACTCAGCACCACACCCAGAAATAACTGGCCGTGTAACCTTGAGCAAGTTACTTAACCCCGATTGCTTTAAAAAAAAAAAAAAAGAATCTTTGTGACTCTAGGAAGAGTAGGTATTAAGTTCACTTCTTTCAGAAATGCACAAATTACACATCATTTGCCCAGTATTGTAAATTTTTCAGATTACTGGAATTAGATTTGTTATATATATATAATATATACATATATGTACATAATGTGCTGGAATTAGGCTTGAAATTGTTCGTTAATTCAACCATTTTGAAGCATATTTTTCTAGAGTATGCTTTATAAAATTATTTGTCTTCTTGACAAATGAATTATCTTCCAAGAGTTCATTCATTTTTTCTTAATTGATGAAAATGTGGGACAATTTCTCTCCTAGAAATGACAATTATTAGATTACATTCCTTAAGAACACACAAAAGTCTGTTTAACTAGTAATGTTCTTAAGAAAATGCCAAGTTCAGTATACTTTCCTCTATGCTATCTCTCAACCTCCATACTTAATAGTATTACTATGGGGAAATGCATTGACCATTCTAATTCAGGCTAGGAACTCGTTTTCTCTCAAACTTACTCCTCCTCATGCTCCAGCTATGAGCCACTGATAATGTCTGGCCTCTCTGGTGTAGAATAATAGGGATCTTAGTACAATGTGCATTGGAAAGGGATCCTGAGGTGTCATAGATGTCTGCTAGAGGAAGAAGGGATGCTTCACTTGTTTCTCTTGGACCACAGTAGTGTTCTACTTTTCAGATGGAAACATTCTATCACAGGAGCTGTGGCCAGAGCTCTGACTCCAGATAGTTCTGGGGCTAGTGTAGAGTACCCAGGCACTCTGGAGTTCTTGGTGGCTACCACCACATCACCTAACAAAAGAATTTGGGGGGACAGTGTATAAAATGTACATAGATTGATTCAGATTTTTTTCATGCAAGAAAAGTAATGATGAGGCTTGCTGCAATAGTATTTTTTATAGTCTTTAATATTTTGGTAGGAACGCTCATGTTAAAATTTAGCAAGCCATGTACTTCTTGGGGGTGTTGAGTTCCTTGGTGTTTTTTTGGATGTAGTTTCATCAACTAATACCCTTAGGGATGGATGGATTAATGAATGTGTCTGTCTTTTAGCAGGAAATATTGCCAGGATTCTTTTGACAGCTGGTTTGTTTTTACGTTTTTCCCTTTATCTTTTATTATGACATTTGTCTAACCTCCAAGCCCTGTGAAAGAGTTTCTCCCTCCCCTCCCCCCCCTAGCATTTTGAGAAGGGGTGAGTGGTTTCAGGACTCTTATCAAGCAGTTAAGTACATATCTCAAATTTAAAAGAAGAATTTAAGATTTTAAAATTTTTATGTAGTTTAACTTGTTTGTTCTTATTTCTGACTTGGGCAGAGTTCATATGGGGGATGCTGTTGTGATAGTGGAGACATTAAAGTTATAATCATCAGCCTTTTAGTAGCACATTTTTGTACAGTTTTCTCTAAACATTTCACAGTATTTCTACAAAGTAAAGGTTATTTTCCCAGATACAAAATTCAGTGCCACATGGCCATTTTTATTGAGTCTCTTTGGCATGTGATGCTGTTAGACACTAATTTCTACTTTATTGTGGCAGTGAGTAATATTTGCTTCTTTCTTAACATTTAAAAAGAAACTCTTTGCCCAGTGTCTTTTGTGATGGTTGTAAAATGGTCTTTTATCAAGATTTTTGTGTTTTTTTTTTCTTAATTTAATTAAACCAACATTATGTGACCACTGTGTTATGCTAAGATGTTGACCATACAGAACCACTACCACTCCCTCCAGAAAATAAAACTATCCCATTTCTCAAGGAGCTTATTAAGAGTTAAATACAAGATAATTTGAGGACCACTTTTGTGGCTATAGACTTAGCTTACATCAGCGAGACCCCCACTGCTGTAGTCACTGGACACCTGACATGGTTAAAGCCTCAGTAAAAGGGGAGAGTCAGCTAATCAGGGAAGGGGCCTGACTGAGAGCTTTGGGTTTTGCCATCTCTTTGGTTTTGTGTCTCTTGTTATTTTACTTCTGGAATGTCCCCGTTCTGTCTCTAGTCTTTTAAATGGATGAACTTTTGACTAAGCAATAAATGCATTTTTCAGCAAGTAGAAAAACTTCTGATAAAGGTTTAAAAATCCTGATTTTCTGCACAGTGAGTTCAGAACACCAGCTTTCCCTCTTCTGACTCAGGCCTTATATCAAAAGTCAGATTTGGAGACAGAAGTTGGGGAGGCCTATTAATTTTTATTGTGTGTTTCTCCTACATGAATTGTGCTTTTAGTCAGTCTATACTAAAGAGAGGAAGGAGGGAAGAAGGGGAAAAAAGAGAGAGAGAAGAGAAGACAAGACAAGAGACAGAGGGAAGAAGAGAGAGAGACAAACACAGGGAGACAGAGAAAGGGAGGGAGGGGGAAAGGGAGAAGATACATAGAAGCAGAAAGACACAGAGGGACGGAGGGAAGAGAGAGCGATAGAGGAGAGACATGAGGGGAGGCAGGGAGAGAGAGAGAATGAGAATGTTTTGCTTTCCCTTTTCCTTTCCCTGCTGCTCCATCATTCCAGGGACCAGCTCTGCTTTGAAAAAAATCAAAGATCTCAGTTTAGTTTGTAGGGACTTTAACCCTAGGATCGTCGGTAAACATGTCCCAATTCCACATTTAGGATGATGATGAGGATAACAAAACTGGCATTTAAGTTGTGTTTGCAGAGTGCTTTAGATACACTGTCAGGGGTAGAAAACGTGTGGCCTTCTAGGTCCTTGGCTGTGGCCTTTTGACTGAGTCCAAGGTTAACAGAACAAATCTGTTTAGTAACGGAGTTTGTTCCGTGAAATTTAGATTCGGTCAAAGGGCTGCACTTGAGGACCTAGAAGGTCACATGTGGCCTTGAGGCCTCAGGTTCCCCAACCATCCTAACAACTGCCTTGCAAGGTAGGATCTATTCCTTATCCCCATTTTATAGATGAGGAAACTGAGACAGAGAGATTTATCCACAGTCACATAGTTAGGGTACGTCTGAAACAGGATTAGAACTGGTCTAGCACTCTATCCAGGTTCAGATACCCCCTTCCTCCTGCCTCATTCCTCTATACTTGCTTCAACCTCCAAAAAAAATTTATGTGGCCCCGTGAAAGAAAATAGAATAATGTTACAGGGTATGCAGTGACATGATCTTGAAAAGACTGTAAATTGAAACATTTACGATGCACTAAGAGGCACTTGCTGTTTAAAAGAATTCTATCCTAAATCATTTGGTCAAGCAAAGGATCATTTCATAGAGGGTCACTCTTTATTTGGGGTGTTGGTGCCTTCTACAGATAACTATTTAGGCACCATGAGGGTACTGAGGTTAATAATATATAAGATTCTGTCTTACATAGTATAATGGAATCCTGATGAGTCTGGTATCTGGGATCCTGAAGCAGTCCAGTACATTCAGTCAATTATACCTAGATGGAGAATCATACAGATATTTTAGAACTGGGAAGGAGGGACCCTTAGAGGTCAGTTTAGGGGAAGGGAATCTTCCAAAGTGAATAACTTTTGAAGATCCTGATTTTTGGACCAAATTAGTGGGTCTTGTTAGTCAGAAAGGTCAGTCTGGTTGGGAATTCTGTTAGAAAATTTCTAAAATTCATATTGATTTCATCATTGCTTTTGCCTAATTTCTGTTTGTTTGTTTTTTTAAACAAATCTGTGTAAGAGGCAAGAAAATTTTAAAATCTTCAGAAGTAATAACATTGAAGTAATACAAAGCAAAGTAGTATGGGTGATTTTTGCGGTGGGGAGAGGGCATGGAAAGAGTTGTTGTTTACTTCTGTTTTTGTTTCGTGTTTTGGGAAATGAATGTGGAACAAAATTGGAAAACATGCAGTTTAAAATTTTTTGCTTCTGTAATTCCAAAGCAGGGCAGCTAGGTGTTGCAGTGCATAGAGTGCCAGGCCTGGAGTCAGGAAGATTCATCTTCTGGAGTTCAATCAGGCCTCAGACACTTAGCTGTGTGAACCTGGGCGAGTCACTTAACCCTGTTTGCCTCAATTTCCTCATCTGTAAAATGAGCTGGAGAAGGAAATGGCAAGCTACTCCAGTATCTTTGCCAAGAAAACCCCAAATGGGGTCATGAAGAGTCAGACAACTGAAATGACCAGACAGTAATAAAAACAGCACCAAAGACAGTCTAGGAACACATAACATTTTATGTAACAATATGTCAAAATTTTAACATTTGATACATTTTTGGAATATTTAGAGATGTAAAGTCTGGGAGAGACAACAGAAACCATTTTTCTATCATATCCCTCACCCTATCCATTTTAGTAGCTACAAAATCCAGTATAGTTCTCAGAGAACTTTTTTTTCTTCTGAATTTTTTTGGATTTTTTTTTTCTATGTCAGTTCATCTCTAAATAGAAATAACTAAACTGCTCATGAGGCAGATATCCTTCCTAGATATCGGTTCATTATTTTCACAGACACCCTAAATTGTGCCTTAAAACATGGAAGATAGATGAAAACCACTCTAATTTTGTTCATTGTACGTACTTTGGCAGCCTTGTAATTGAGAAGCATTTCTTTTTCAAAGAGTCTTTTTTTTTTTTTTTTTTTGCTTTTTGGAGGACAATTGGCGTTAAGTGACTTGCCCCCAAGGTCACACGGCTAGTAAGTATTAAGTGTCTGAAGCCAGATTTGAACTCAGGTTCTCCTGACTTCAGGGCCGGTGCTCTATTCACTGTACCACCCAGCTGCTGTGAGTAGTCTGTGTTTCACAGATTGACTCATTCTATACCCTGTGGAGCTGTCTTTAACCATGATCTAGCAAAGTGACAAAGTAGATAGAGTGCCAGGCCTGGAATCAGAAAGCCTCATCTTTCTGAGTTCAAATCTGGCCTCAGACACCTTCTAGCTGTGTGACCCTGGGCAAGTTTCTTAACCCTGTTTGCCTCAGTTTCCTCATCTGTAAAGTGAGCTGGAGGAGGAAATGGCCAACCATCCCAATATCTTTGTCAAGAAAACCCCAAATGGGCTCACAGAGTCAGACAACTGAAAAACTAATGAACCACAATGGAATTGTCCGTATAGTTTCAGAGTAACGTTACAGGCTAGAGGTTTTTTTTTAAATCTGTCCCATACACTGCTGATAGGATACACACTAATCTGTTCATAACATGCTCCCCTTTTTCAAAAATCCTTCAATGTCTCTTCCGGTATAGTCTAAACTTTTTACTAATCCCTTTAATCTGGAAACAAGCTGATTTTCCAGCCTTCCCTTGTGTGTATCGTTATGTTCCAACCAGGCTTGAAGAGTTGGAGCAGGTACAGACTGGAGTCACAGGATGTCTGACTTCTAGGCCCATTAGTTCCTTTAGAGCAGGAGCTATATCTGATCCATCCATTAAGGTGGCATCTCCTTAAGGACAGAGATTGTTTCATTTTCATTTTTTGTATACTTATCTTGTATGTAGTCTGTACTTAATAAATGCTTCTGAATTAAATTTAACCCTTCTCTTACCCCCAGTAGTTGGACAGAGCATCAGGGAGGGCCTGGAGGCAGGGAGACCTCAGTTCAAATCCAACCTCCGACACTTATTAGCGGTGCTTAGTAAGTACTTCCTAGTGAGCCTGTTTGCCTCAGTTTCTTCATCTGTAAAATGAACTGGAAAAGGAAATAGCAAACCACTCCAGTATCTTTACTAAGAAAACTCCAAAAGGCGTAACAAAGAATTGGAAACAAAATGATTAAATGGAGACATTACCCCCAGCACCCAATGGAGCACTTCACACATAGTTTGTTGCTGTTGTTCAGGAAGTTAGGTAAGGTGTGTGAAATGGGCAACATAAAATGGTTCTCTTAAGTTTACAAGTTCATTATTCCTTTTCAGAATCTGTTACTGATCTTCCAGGAAAGACTGAGAATGGTCCTGTGTTTACAAGACTTCGTAACCCATGTACAGGCAAGTCATCTTGTGTGTTGGTGTTGGGCTAATTTTCCATGATGTAAATGATCATCTGAGTTTTGGTTTTGCTCTTTGTTTTCTTTCCCCCAAAGAAAGATGTAGGTGTTTGTGTACGTGCACAACTTCATTTCTTCCTTTCTGAGAATAACCTTTAAAATTAAGATGGTAACACCAGTGTGAAAGAAACATGCCAGAGATTTTCCTGGTCACGCCAACTAGTTCACTCAGTGTAAACAATTCTGATTTCTTATAATTTTAATCAGTGAAACTGTTCTTTCATCAGAAATATTGGCAGCACAAAAAAGTAACAAGTTTGACTTCTTTTAAATGCATTAATTTTCTTTGGAATCCTTAGGCCAACTTTTCTTAGGGTAGTATCCAAAGTTAGTCTTCATTCATATTCATCTTATGCTATAAAAGTAAAATAAACAATCAGAGGGAAAAGAGAGGGTTTCACTTGACATGCCAGGTTTTTCAGTATTTTCATTTTTAGCTCTCGTTTTCATATTTTATTCAGTCCAAAGAATAGTATCTTTTTTCTTGTCAGTAGATGATGATCTACCTTGGATTAAAAACATATTGTAGGGGTAGAGAGAGAAATGTACTCTATTGGAGGAAATTTCATTATAATTGCAAATCCAGTGCACTTTCTGTATTATTAGTATCCCAAATAGTCTTAAAATTTTATAGGCATATTATAATATGTGTAGTAAAATTACACTAATATAATCTCAAGTGATTTATCAGAAAAAATATGAATGAGAATGGTGTTTTATGAAATTCATTTTCTATGTGTTATTGTTCTTCTGTTAAGTTATGTACGTTTTTTATGACAATAAGTCAGAAGCAGCAGATGCTTTCTCTATTTCTCAAAATAGCTTTTAGTTAGAAAGGTAGCCAGTAATTCTGTGAAGCAACAAGAAAGGGGGAAATGGTGGCCTTTTTAGGTAAGGGCATATGCTTCAGAATTCTGAATTCACAGGTCCTACTCTTAGAATTGAATAAGTGATTGGTCAGACAAATTTACCACTTCTCCTGTGGGAGAAATTTTATCATGGGCAATTGAAGTTTCCCCCAAATACATCAAAAGTACAAATAATTGAAAACTAGAGCTTGTAGATAAATAAAAATCTATCAATATTGTCAGTATATTGTTAAAATTTTAGTTTTGCCTGAGATTTACATGGGCAACAGAAGAAAACAATTTTTTTTTGCCCTTTACATATATGGTTCTGAATCAGCTCTTAATCAGAGAAAAAGTGTGTGAATTCACACGTGAAACATACAGCTTGCTGCATACAGTGTCCATTTTTTCTCCTGACCTTTTCCTTTCTTCCAACCCCCTAATTAAAGAAAACCGCAATGCTAAAATTAGCCGAGATGAAGACTAAACCTGCTTGAGGCCTCAGGAAAAAGATCCCTAGGCATCTGCCTTTTAATGCACAGGTCCTATCCATAGGGTCTACAGGCTTTGTCTATGTTTGAGCCTAGCTACAAGCTGTATCTGAGGCCTGTGACCCGTGTTTCAGCTGTACCTCATCAGGCCCTCACATTACTCTCTCATTTAGATTAGAAATGGAATTTCCCTCCTGATCCGATGTAGGTTTGAATCAAAGGCCTTGTAGCAGTTAAGATAAATTATTCACACTTTTTATTTATTGGTTGAAGTTCAGTGGGGATTACAGAGCTGGAAAACAAGCATCTGTATATAATAGCTATAAGCTTTCTTTGGAGTTACAGTTTATAGAGAAAGTATCTATGTATGTTGACGTACATATTAGGAATTCCTCAGAACCATTGGGGCAGTCTTGATTTTTGTGAAAACTTACAAATACAAAACAGATTTCTTTTAACAGGGGAAGCAGCCCTTTACTTGTTCGATACCAATGTGCAACAGCTGTTTGAAGTAAAAGCTTTTCATGAAGAGTACCATTCTTGGTTTATAGGTCAAACAGTTCAACATGGTGAGTTATATGGTGCATGCCTCCCCTCCACCCTAAGAATCTAAGGTTACCTTATTTCTTCATTTGAATGTGTAGCTGTGGAAGAGTCTGGCCAATGCATAGCCTAACTTGTTCATCAGTTAGCTCAATTTATAGGAAAGGGAGACAGAATATTGAACACATTTTGACTAATATCTATGTATCTTAACTGCCTTTTGAAGCTAGAAATTTGCCATCAGTTGGTCAGAAGTATAGCCTATCTGAGTAGCATGAGGACACACCATTATGTTCATGGAAACATGTTTAGTCTCTCACTTGCAAGAGTATCAATGATTTAGTAACCTTTCCTTTAGAACATGTATATAAGAAATACTAAGCAATTCTTGGGGGTGGGATGTGGGGTGAGGAAGGATTAAAACTCACCTTTACTTAATGTGATGGGTCAGTCTTTTTCAACTTAAAAAAATTAGTTATTTTTAACAGTCTTTTCTTATTAAATCTTGAGTCCTAAATTCTTTCTTTCCCTTCTACCCACTGTGAAGGCAAGCAAAATGATATAAATTATACACGTGAAATCATGCAAAACATATTTCCCATATTAGCCATATCACAAAAAAAAGTGGGAGAGAGAAAATTACATAATTTATATGCAGAATGCATTAGTTCTCTCTGGAACTGGATAGCATTTTTTCATCATAAATCCTTTGGAATTATCTTGGATCATTATTGTATTTATCAGAGTAGCCAAGTCTTTCACTGTTGATCATCATTACAACATTGCTGTTTACTGTGCACAATGATCTCCTGGTCCTTCTCATTTCACTTTGCATCTGTTCATATAGATCTTGCCATGTTTTTTTTTGTTTTTTGTTTTTTTTTCTGAAACCAACCCCATCATCATGTCTTATAGCACAGTGGTATTCCATCACATCATACACCGTAGCTTGTTCAGCCATTCCCCAAATGGTGAGCATCCCCTCAGTCTTCAATTCTTTGCCACCACCAAAAGTGGTGTATGTATATATAAAATGTTATATTTTTGTACATATAGTTCTTTTCCTTTTTCTTTGATCTTTTTGGGATACCAAAACCTACTAATGGTGTTGTTGGGTCAAAGACTATGTAGTCCTTTGGGCATAGTTCTAGATAGTTTTCTAAAATGTCTGGACCAGCTCACAAGTCCACCAGCATTTTATTAGTGTACCTATTTTCCCTCATCCCCTCTAGCTTTTGTCATTTCTTTTCTTTTTTTTTCAAATGCTTTATTAACTTCTGATTTACATCATTCATTTCTACAAGATAGCTTTTGTCATTTCTGATAGATGTGAGGTGGAACCTCAGAGTTGTTTTAATTTGCATTTCTCTAATCAGTAGTGATTAGAGCATTTTTTCAACATGGCTATAGATAGCTTTGATTACTTCTTCTGATAACTGCCTGTCCATACTCTTTGACCGGCTCCCCACAAACACTGGTGGGTGCTCCCCTCTACCTTGGAACTTCAACCAGGGCCCTTTCTCCCTTGTGACTGACTACCAATGTTCTTTTTCACCCTGGAACTGTGATCCAGAGTTGTATATGGGCCGTAGAGTTGCCAATCAGTGCCACCAAAAGGTCCCTTGTAATCTGTTTCTGACCAGTTGTTCAACCCCCTTACTGTCTCTGGGCTGAGAGCTCTTGAAGCTGCTGCTGCTGGTACAGCCACCTCCAAGGCTGCTGGTGCTGTTGCTGTGCTCTTGGCTGGCCTCTGCTCGGGTGTCACAGACCTTTCCAGACAACCTCCTGAGTTGTCCCATGTCAGAAAAATGTCTCACTGTGACCTTCTGTTGGCTTTGCCACTAAAACTTTGATTTGAGGATTTATTTTAAAGTTGCTTGGAGGGGAATGTTGGAAGAGTTCAGCCTCTCCTCTGCCTTCTTCATGGGTCAGTCTTTACTAAAAGCCAGACAGTCTTTAATTAGAAAAGGGGAGGGGATAGAGAATGAGGAGAAGAGGCAAAGTAAGCTAAGAAGTAAATTTTGGTGTTTAAGAAGTTAGCATATGTGTCTCTTTGTCTTCTTGCCTGTCTCTTCATTCTTACCAGAGAACGTTTTCTCTGCTCAGCCCTCTGTTCTCCTTGCCTACCTAGAGTACTCCCAAATTACTAGCAAGAAAGACTGGATTTCAGGAGTTATCATGGCCTAATAGGCAGAATACTGGACTGAGAGTTAGCAAAGCCTAGGTTCAAATCCCACCTCAGACGCTTGCTAGCTATGGGACGCTGGGCAAGTAAGTCACCTCTTTGTATCTCTGTTTCATCACTCATGAAATGAGTATCAGACTCAGTGGACTTTAAGTTGCCTTTCTGCGCTGATCTATGATCTTAAGATCTTGACTTCTTTCTAGAGCAAAGGTTCTTAACTGTGTGTGGTGTCACAGACCCCTTTGGCAGAATAATAATATCTCTTTCTTAGAATAATATTTTAAACATATAAAGTGAAATGCTTAGAATTGCGAAGGAAACCAATTATCTTGAAATAAAGATGTACTTTTTTTTCCTTATCTGAGGTTATCAACCCCTAAAATCTATTTATGGACCTTTGGGCCCATTGGTTAAGAAGCCCTATTCTAGAGCCGTGATAAGGGGACATTTGATTGCTGGCAATCCATTGAAGGCCACATCTTTTGTTTTACTAACCCACAATATACTTCAGTAGAAGTTGAGATTCAGAGTTGCATGGAGTCAGTAAAATTCTGGTGGTTTATCCCTGAGCATGAGAGAAGAATTTTGTCTTTGTGAAACAAGCAGAAAAAGCATACTGTGGTGATTGCTGCTTCATGGAATACAGTTCATTCAGTCATACATTCGGGGGTCTACTTCAGACAACAGCTACCTGCGGCTGAATTTTGTTGAAAAGAGACATTGATATCCAGAATGAAACTAAACAGGCTCAAAAAGGAGGAGGTGATCATTTGGAAGGCCAACTAGGTGGTAGGTAGGCAGGATAGAGTGCCAGTCCTAGAGTCAGAAAGACTCATTTTCCTGAGTTCTAATCTGGCCTCAGACGCTTACTAGCTGTGTGACAGTCACTGGGCAAGTCACTTAGCCCTGCTCGCCTCAGTTTCATCATCTGTAAAATGAGCTGGAGAAGGAAGTGGCAAACCACTCCAGAATCTTTGCCAAGAAAACCCCAAATAGGGTTACAAAGAGTTGGACACAACTGAAATGACAATGAGATCATTTGGAGTGCATTAACCATTTTTCAAACCTCTCTCTGTCTCTGTCTGTCTTACTCTTTCTCTTCCTTCCTTTTCTGTTTTGCTTCTTTCCTTTTTTCCTTCTTCTTTTTCTTTCTTTCCCCTGAAGAAATAGCTGTTCTGAGGACTGGCCACCTGGATTTTGTTTTCAGGCTGGAAAACCTGTTCCTAATTTTTGAATATAGTGGATGCCATATGTAAAATAAACTTAGTGCTCCTGATAAGGTTATTTTTATAAGCCGTTTTTCCAGATTTTTTTGAAGAATCAGGCAGTGCCAAAGTATGAAATTCTTTCCTTAAGTTTCTTGCTTACTGTAAAATGGATCCACATACACAGAAACAAATAGCGTGTCCCAGAAGTCTCTGTGCAGTTTAAAATTCATTGAGACTTTTGGGATACCCCATGTGTATGTGTATATATATACTTACAGATTCATACATGCATGTGTATATACAGACAGGTCACATACATAAACACACGTGTATGTATAGATAAATGTATGTGATGTATACATGCATGTGCATATAAACGTGTGGGCACATTGATCCATGTGTGGGGGGGAGTGTCTACATATATTTTTCTTTTTATTAGAAACATCCATGAACTTAAAAAAATATTGTTGCTACATTTCAATACAATTAATTTCCTTTTTAATCCAATGTTTTTTATTTTGTGCCTTTGAAAACATCATTCTGAGAAGGGGTCCATAGGCTTCACCTGCCTGCCAAAGGGGTTCAGGCTACAAAGGCAGTTAAGAACCCCAGATAATTCCATCCTGACACTTTCCCATTGATTTGCTGGTACCAAAGCTTCCACCCATGGAACAGTGGATGAGTTCTGTGTGATTTCATTCTCTTTGCTATAGCGTTTTCATGAGTTTAGGGTGTTTGGGGAAAGATGCAGTCATTACAGGAGAAGTTGCATGCAAGGTTAAGGTATTGGATTTGTCTCTGCTTTGATTGCCTGTCCTTGGAGGGTTCTGTCACTAAAAGAGGCGACTTACAGAAAATGTCCTTGTTTGTTTATGCCCTATATCATAGGTTATTGTGCTTTGGAAATGTCTCTACCATTTTCTTCCATTGTGTTTTTGCTGCCTTGGCAGGTCGGAGTGAAGGTTAACTTTCTTTCTCTGTAGCTAGTAGAAGTAGTAGAAGGCTAACTACTACTTTCTATGTAGCACTTAACCACTGGCTCAACATGAATCTGCCAGTGAAACCATGGTGTTCCACTGTGTGATGCTGCTGTTCTGCTTAGTTTCCCTTACCTTCAGAAGCTCAGTGAATCATAGGTTATGGCCACTTTATGGACCAATCCCCTTGCCTCAGTCTTTCGATATTTGTTTGGTAACATGAGTTCTGCCATTCTGGCCTGGTTTTGTTGGGGGTTTTTTTTTTTGTTTAAATTTTTTTGACCTTGCCTCTGTAGAAAGTGATTTTTTAAGGAAGTAAATGGAAAATTAACAATAAATTTCAATAGGCTTGGCTTTACACACACAGAAGAAACATTTTTTTTTTTGAGGGGGCCCAGACTTTTTGTGCCACATGTTTCATGTTCAGAATCATACAGAGTCACTAGCTTATTTATGAACTGCTGCTTAACATGGAAGACTTTAAGTATATACTTTATTGACTCATTTTCACCTTGAAGATTAAGATACTAGAGTTGGCAATTCAATGTGTTTAATTTCTTTTTTCCCTTTTCAATCTTCAGATGGTCGCCTTTTACTTGTAACACCAATGGACCCTTTGTTTATGATTCTGTACTACCTTATAAAGGCTGAGAAAGAGGTATGTTTCCCAGTTTGGGGCACTGAATGGTTAAGGGAAAGATTACAATGCTCTTTTCTACCCCACCCCCCTCCTCTTTTAATTATTCCAAAATGTAGTTTCCAAAAACTTCAGATTTAATTTCACCATCATAAAAATGTACAGCATGTGCTCTGGGACAAATTCATACCTCAGAGCCCCCAGGGCCTGAGTTTTAATCCAGCCTCAGCCACTAACTTGCTATGTGACCTTTAGCAACCCACTTTCACCTCTTTGTGTACCCCCACTAGAGTCCTATAAGGACTAAGCAGTGAAATTTTTTTATAAAACACTTGTTAGACTTGAAGAAGTATGATTTAGATGTCAAGAAAATAACAGCGTCCTTGGGGAGAATTCAGCAAGGAAAAGAGAAACTCACTTTCTCACCTGTGCCTCAGACTCTCTGGGAGTCAGTAGAAGGAATGGAGATTCAGGAAGCATTTGTAGAGGTGGGATACCTTAACTGATGCTTGTATTTTAAAGCCTCTTTGGTTGGGGTCACTCATTTGACATTTGTGATCATTCCATCAAGGCTGAACTGACATTTTCTTTCTTTCATCAAGGAAAAGAGTCTTTCTAAAACCAGCTAATTATCTCACTGAAATTGTAACTTCTCAAGAGCATAAAATGTTTTGGGTGTAAACAATTAATATGATTGAAAGTGAGTTTTAGGGTGGCCAGGGTGGCACAGTGAATAGAGCACCGGCCCTGGAGTCAGGAGAACCTGAGTTCAAATCTGGCCTCAGACACTCGACACACTTTCTAGCCGTGTGACTTTGGGCAAATCACTTAACTCCAGTTCCCCTCCAAAAAGAAAAAATAAAAGTGAGTCTTAGCTCTTTATTAAAACACCTCTTTCTCCTTAGAGCTTCCTCTCCTTTTAAGATTTAGTTCAGGTTTCTGGGACCACTTGAAAATAATGAAATCTCCTTCCACCACCACCACCCCCTCCTTAAAAAAAAACGACCTTTATACTAATACAGAATGACCTTTCCCTTTTTTTTTTTTGCTCTTTTTTTCCGAGGGCAATTGGGGTGTGGTCACATGGCTAGTGTGTGTGTGTGTTAAGTGTCTTGAGGTCAGATTTGAATTCAGGTCCTCCTGACTCCAGATCTGGCTCTCTACTCACTGCACCATCTAGCCGCTCTGACCTTTCCCTTTCTGCACATTTCCCAGTTAGTCTGAATTAGTGAGATTTTACTATGTAACTGTCATCCTTTCTCCTGATCTAATAGGTAACAGGAGCTTTTGGGATTAGGGCAGGCAAGCAGTAAGGCAAAGAAGATGCCTTTCTGCTATATAGGAGCCCTTCTCCTAGGCTGTCCTTAGGGGAAAAATAGAAATTTCAGGTGACCCAAATAACGTGAATTAAGTTTGAAAGCCATTGAAGATCCCTAGCTTTTATGACTTTTAAAAAGAGGCAGCTGGTTGGCGTAGTGCTTAAAGTTCTGGGCCTGGAAATCAGGAAGACCCGAGTTCAAATTCAACTTTAAACACTTAGCTATGTGACCCTGGGGAAATTATTTGCCTTCTCCTTGCCTCAGTTTCCTCAACTGTAAAATGGGGATAATAAGAGCACCCGCCTGGGGTTATTGTGAGGATCAAATGAGATAATGTCTATAAAAAGTGGTTAGAATAGTACCTGCCACTTAGTAGGCATTATAGAAATACTTATTCCCTCACCCATCTTTAAAATGGATTTTCCCTGTTTTTGCTACATGAGATGGAAGATGCAAAAGGCGCATACATTTTTATCTAGTAACACTCTCCCAAGCCATCTTTATGTGATAGTCCTTTAGCAAAAATGTTTGTAGTTAATAGTAAAAAGAATTGATTTCATTTTAGAAATAAAAATGGTTCTTGGATGTAACTTTTTTTTCCATTTGTTAGTGGAAAGTGTGATAAGGATCTTTTCTAATGTTAACCTTTAGTTTTCTATTGCAGAAATTATTTTGACATAAGTGAAAATAACTCTTTTCTTCACAACAGTCCCAAGTGTAGCTAATGTTATATTCAAAACATTAGCAAATTCTCATGTTACAATTTTTTTTTTCTGTAAAGGAAATAAGAATGAACAAATTAGTTAATTATAGCATTGTATTCCAACCCTGACCTGTGGTAGGCCACATATATACACACAGAAGATTAACTTCTAGTTGTCTGGTGTTCAAAATTCTGGCTAATTCTAACAAAATGTAAAGACATGGGGGTCTTGGAATAGAAATCCAGTCACTTTAAGATTTTGGCCCTCTGAGAACCAGACTTTCCATTTGAATGACGAGAAGGACATTGAATCCAATGCATTTCCAACCTCTGTTCTTCACAACATGAAATCTGAGAAAAACTTACCCTGGTTAACAGAGGGGTCAGTGAGCATTCCTGTTTCAAACCATTGAAGTCCTTTGTTAATATTTCTGTCTAGCAGATGAGAATGGAAAACAGCATCTCAGGGTTCAAAAGAAATTGTCCCTAAAACAGAAATGGAGAGCTAGAGGAAAAGGGGAATGTGGTGGATAGAAAACCACACTGCTCCTGCAAAGCCACTGTGTGATGCTCTAGATTCTCACAAGTCCAATATTGATTTTGGCAAACTTCATGTATCTTGTCATATTAGTAAAGTGGGAAGAAATGGAAACCATTTCAGAAGGGATCATGTACTGCGGGTCTGTGTACCTAATTTTAGTCCAGGTCTCTGGGCCTGTGGATATTAGGACATAAAAATATATCTCTGCAAGCCTAATTTTCATATGACAGCCCCTTCACTATGCTCACCTTTTTAATCTTCTTTTGTTTTCTTTTGATTATTCAGTTATTTGTTTATTCGTTTTTCAGTCATGTCTGACTCTTTGTGACTCCATTTGGGGTTTTCTTGGCAAAGATACTGGAGTCATTTGGTATTTCCTTCTCTAGCTTATTTTACAGGCAAATGGTATTAAGTGACTTGCCCAGAGTCACACAGCTGGTAAGTGTCTGAGGTCAGATTTGAACTCATGAAGATGAGTCTTCCTGACTCCAGACCTGGCAATTTTTCCACTCTACCACCTAGCTGGACCTCTTTTCATTATGTTCTTTACATTTAAAACTAAATTATTTATTTGTTTTGTATGTAATGGTAGTATATTCTTCACGTCTTTTTTTTTTTAAAGAATGGCTGATTTTGGTGTTATCCTTGGTATACTACGAATAAGAAAACCTGGATTTTAGTCTTGACTCTACTCCTAACTAATTGTGAATGGGAGCAAATCACATAATTTTTTGGGACCTCGGTTCCTTTTTCTGTAAATTGGGGATTAGATCTAAAAATGCATTTTAATTCTAATGCTGTTTGTGGTCTGTGATTCTGAATGCTCTGCCTAAAGGGATTTTGACATCATATTTAATTAAGATACCTTGTAGTCCTGACAGAGACAGCATGCACCTAGAAATTTTCCTGCAAGGAAAGGCTCATATTGTAGTTTGTGTACAAGTTGTATTGTATGGTCTTGAGTTTGGATGCCTGGCAAAATCAGGAGGCAGCTTGAGAGCCCTGCTCTCTGCAGTGCTGCCTGGGCTGTGCTAAAAACACTTCATTTAGGACTTCAGGCTGAACTGGAACTGACTTCCCAGAGGTGAAAAGTCAGGGCTATATTCTCATAAGCCACTTTTGTCCTTTGGGGCTCTTTATGGAAAAGGGAGTTGGGATGCTGGGGAAATCAGAACTCAAATGAAAGTTCTGATGTTGGCCTGTCTCCAGCAGGTTGTGGGTGTAGAAAGCAGTGGACAGAAATTCACCAGGGTAAACCAACCCTCTGCCACACTCTAAAGCTGTCCCCTCCCCTCTACTTCTACCCCCTCCCTGACCCAAACCCTTTCATCATTCCACCCCCATTTTAAGTGAGTTTCTATGTTTTTTGAGCATAGAATAACTTTGTGTAGGTTAACTTTATGTCATAGTGTTTCATAAGCAGATAATGTTTAAAATGCTTTATTTATAGTTAGTCTGGAATCGATTTATAGATTCATTATGTGGCACCTCTGGCTCTTTGCCTCCTTAGTTTAAGGCTGCCAGCCATAAAGTAATACAATTTATTATTATTATTTCTTTCCTCCTTTTTGGGGAGAGAGGAGGGTTGTTTGTTGACAGTAATGCATGTTTTCCCATTGATGTATCTTTTTTTCAGCAAGGGAAGTTTCAGCCACTGGATCAGGTTGTGACAGATGCAGAGTTTCCTAACTGTTCCATGTTGTTGCAGTGTGCCAAACTCAGACCGTTTCTTCACCATGTGACAGAGGAAAAAGGTAGAGTATTTAGGAGCTGTGGTCAGTCCCTCTCTTATAGTTAGTCATTACCATTTGGAATACCATTTTATTGACATAATAAAAACAGAAATTGTTAACTTGAGTCAAGAACCTCATTACCTCGAGGCCCAAGACCTTCTATACTTGGTATCTAATTGATACTCAGGGTTCGTAGCTTAATCAGGCATTAAATATCTGAATGTTAACTGTCCTTAGACATAGGGGTTTCCATTTGAAACCTTTACTAATTCTTTCATCATGGGCAAGAGGTTGGTTTTCCATTGATAATCAGACTGTTCTTGACGAGCAATATGGCCTTTGGGAAGTGCTGGGGTCTGGTGTCTCCAAAGGTCTGGGGATCAAAAGACCTAGTTTCCAGTTCCAGTTTTGTCACTAACTAGCTAGTTAGGTCATTTTATGTCTTTGGGGCCCACTTTCTTATTCTGCAAAATAGGATAATAGTTTCTACTCTGCTTAACTTACAGACTGCACTGGGGATTAAGTGAGCTTTCATGAATGTACATTGAACAATTAAAAATGAATGCAAATGTAAGATATAAATATCACTAAAAAAAACCCCAACCTCTTTGTGTTCCTTCATTTGAAGGCTGTTTGTTTTTTTAATCAAGTATGACCATCTTCCATTGCTAGGGTTTATCACCAATAAATTCCTTAAGTGAACTCTCTTAATCACCCCCTACACACACACACGCACGCATGCACACACACACTCGAGTATGCCACCATTCCTTATTGTCCAATCCACTTAAATTTTTTTTTAAATTAAAAACACATACATATGCCTGTTGGCAGTGGTAACGCAGTATTTCTAGAAACCTTTGCTGCACTCCAAACGTTTTAGCTTATTGAATGGCCCTGGAGGCCCTTGTATCAATGGCATATCAGTTTAACATTGGGGCTCCATGATATACCTGTTTTTAGATGTTTTAAGCTTGGTTTGTTTCTCTGTCATGGTTAATTGTGGGCAGGCAGAATGGGAGCTACAGTCACTTGGAAGCCAGGGTCAGAGAAAGTTGGGCCAACTGGGACAATTCTTTTGGGACCAGGCAAGTGTTGGCTCTGGGAACTCTTGGCCAGTGATTGGAAAGAAGAGAACTACATTAATTGCACCCTATCTTCAAGGTGCCTACTAAATTCCTTTTTGGCTAAATTTGGAATTCCATTTGTAGATCTGAGGTAGTACGTAGCTCTAAGCCTTTATCAAAGTAATTTCATGAAAAAAGACTTATTTTTTTCCTTATCCAGTATTTGGGAGAAACAACAGGCTTATTTGTGGCTGAGACATAGGGCTGCTCTAAATGACTGTTTTGAAAACTGAGATAATGAAGGAAAATTACTGGTTGTCTTAATTTTTAAAAAGTTAACACAAGTTGAAAATTCAAATAACGAATTGCACGAGACTGCAGTTGCTAATACAAAAATCTGACATTTCTCTAAACTTGTTGGAGAAATGAGTACAGGGGAAAGCACACTGCAGTCAGAGGATTTGGTTTCAAATCTTGCCTCTGAGGCTCCCCTGGGTGAACTTGGGCAAGTCACTCAGCCTCCAGTGGAGGTGGGGAGGTGTTCAGTTCTCTCCTCTGTAAAGTAAGGGGATTAGACTGGATCCAGGCTGTTTAAACTTTTTCCACTTGCATTTCCATTGATGTTGTGTGACCTGAGGGCATGTGCAGTGCAGAGTGCTCCTGCTTTGTGCTCTGAACCAAGGCTGGAGTGAAGATGATGATGCAGCAGGCACTGCCAGAAACACCTCAGATTCATTACGTGTTTGATTTTTAAGTAATTTTTGGTCATTCAGAAACCTTTTATTGTTGCCAGACCTTTCAGGGTTGTGACCCAGAGACTAAATGACCTTTGAGGTCTCTTAGACTAGCTGTGATCTCGTGGAGATCATTGGCTCATGAATTACTGGTATCCCAAACCAAGACGTTCCCCAGTCCCTTCTTCCTTCCATTGTCCACCCTGTGCCCTTGGCACGTCTTAAGGTCTGGCAGAGGGAATCATTATCTGAAACCTAACTTTGTGTTCTTTCTTTCTAACTAATCTCCCTTACCTCCAGCACTGCCTGTGTTTAATCCTTGATTTTAAGAAACCTTATCAGTGTAAACAAAATAGAGATTCTCAGAGCTTAGTTTGGACTCCTGTTAGGCTGCGTGCCCTGCATATATCTTGTTTGCTCTTCTTGGAAGAACACTTCTCTCCTTTAGGATGCTGTGCCTGACAGCAGCCACTTATTCTCTTGAGACATGCCTGGCACAAAATCTATCTCTCAGGAGGCTCTCCAAGTGTATCAGACTTTACCTAAATAAAAATACCTCTCCTGTTTATGTTCCATGTCAAAACGCAAATGAGAAAAAATGTTTATATGAGAGTGCTTATATGTGTTTTGATGCCCAGACTGTTACTTCAGTCAGGCAAGGAAGATCTTTCTTTTTTTTCTCTAAGCCTCATTTTAGGATATAAAGATTCCATTCCTGGGGGCGGCTAGGTGGCTCATCAAGTAAAGTGCTGGCCCTGGAGTCGGGAGGACCTGAGTTTGGTTCCGGCCTCAGACACTTCACAGCCACACTAAAAACTAGCTGTGTTACCTTGGGCAAGTTACTTAACCCCAACTGCCCTCCAAAAAAGCAAAAAAAAAAAGATTCCATTCCTTTAGAGTATGACTCTTAAGCATTTTGTGTGTGTCTTGGACCCCTTTGGCAATCTGATGAAGCCTATGAACTCCGCCTTAGAATAATGATTTTAAATATATAAAATAAAATAGAGTAGGATTTTAGAGAAAACCAAGTATATTGAAAAATGGTTTTTATATCTCTATCTACCTATACCTGTCTACATATATATGTATGTGCATATATAAATTTTTTAAAAACAAACTCATACACACTGATTAAGAACCACAAGAAACCCTGTTTTAAAGGAGGGCTTTGTTCACAGGAAGAAACTACAAAGACCTCTAGAGAACTGTGTATGTTATTGTATAAAATTTAAGTCCAACTACTCTGTGTTTTGTCTTCATGCAGGAAGGGAAGAAAGGTCGGGGGGGAAAGGAGAGGGGAGTTCTGAATATAATTTATAACATTAAAGATGGCAATTTATAGTCTGCAGTGAAAGTAAAATAATGGAGAACAATTCTTTGACCAAGAATTATCCTGACCTGATAACAGGGTTAAAGTGATGTCCAGTTCAAATAAGTAATTTTGAGTGTCATTCAAACTTTTCAGTTATATGGACCATTGTCATTAAGGTGAGTTATATGGTCTTTTTATCAGTCTTGTTCTGCTGTTTTTTAAAGGGTTGTAAATGTGTTGAATTTCATAGTAGCATAGAAAACAAAATGGTTTCTTTTTGCCATAGTTAGTATTTCTAAGGAATTTTTCTGAAAAAAAAAATTCCTACCCTCTTCCCTTATGATTGAAACACAGTGAATTTTACTTAAGACAAACTTTCACAGAATTTCTTTTCCTGTATCTACATAATAGGTATACATACACATAATTATAGTTAGTCAACACATTTATTAAACACTAACTGTATTCCAGGAACTTTGCTGAATGCTGGGGGGGGGGGGGGAAGAAAGGCAAAGACACTTTCTTTGCTCTCAAGGAAGTAACAGGCTAATGAGGGAGAGACTATAAAAAAATGTGCACTCAAGATATATGTAGAGTAGCTGAGAGGTAATGTTGGTAGGGAAGGCACAGTTTATTGGCTGCTCCTGCAGAAGATGTGATTCAAGCTCAGTCTTGAAGCAAAGCAGGGTAACTTGTAGGCATGAGGAGCACCCAGGGAAATAGGACATAGAGATACTGCAAGTAAGTTCTTGTAACTGGATTATAGAGTGTGTGGAGGTGAGGCAGTGTCAGGAGACTGGGAAGGTACCAGACACCGAGGTCCTTACTCAGTCTAAACTGCCAATATGTGATCAGTTTTGAAAGGCCAACAAAATGCTAACAGAAAGACTTTATATTTGAAACCAGAGGTGAAATGGAATTATTGGGGTTTGTTGCCCCGAGGGATGATATGGTCAGAGCTTTGCTTTAGGAAAATCATTTTGGCAACTGAGTGAAAGATGGATGGTTTATAATTGGGAGAGACTTGAGGCAGGAAGACAAGCCAGCAGACTTTTATAATAATCCAGGGGGTGGGGTGGTAAGTGTTTGTATACTAGTGTGGCTTATATTAGTGAAGAGAAGGGGACATACGTGAGGGCTGTCCTCAAGGTAGAAATGACAAGACTAGGCACCCGATTGGACCTGGGGAGTAAAGGTGACTGAGAATGACTCACTCCAGGTTTGTAGGCCTGCGTGAATGGGAGGATGGGGCTAGCCTCAGCAGTGATTGGAGAGTTGAGAAGAGGAGACAGTTTGGAGTAAAGATCATTAGTTGTGTTTTAGATATGGGAACTTGATATAGCCTATAGGATATCTGGCTATCCACTAGATACAAGCAATGAATCTAAGTCTGAATCTGGAGATCTGGAGATTTTCTGCATAGAGATAGGCTTCAGAAAGGGCCAAGGAATAGTTGATATGGTTTGCTGCCTAAAAAGTCCAGGAGAAATGCCAGGAGCAGGAGAGAGGTCTGTATACAACATTTGTAGATCTGACCAAGGCCTCTTAATACTATTAGTCATGAGGGCTTATGGAAAATTACGTCAAAATTTGGTTGCCCAGAGAAGTTCATCAGCATCAGGCATGCTTGCCTGCGTTCTGGATGAAGGTCAATGCTCTCTTGCTTTCCCAGTTACCAGAGGAGTGAAACAAGGCTGTGTGCTTGCTCCCATGCTTTTTAACATGATGTTTTCAGCCATGTTGTCAAATGCTTTCAATGAGAATGAACATGGCATCAAGGTCAGCCACCGCACCAATGGCAAATTCTTCAGTTTGAAAAGGTTGCAAGCCAAGACCAAAGTAGAGGGAGTGTTGGTGCATGATTTTCTGTTTGCATATGATTGTGCACTCAATGCAGTCTCTGAAGCTGAGATGCAACAAAGTATGAATTTTTTCTTTGCTGCATACTTTGCTGTTTGTGCTAATTTTGGCCTACCAATTAACACCAAGAAAACACAGGTGCTCCCTCAGCCACCACCACACCGTCCATACATGGAACCTTTGGTTACAGCAAATGGAGAAGTTCTGAATGCTGCGGATAAGTTCACTTACCTTGGCAGTGTACTTTCCAGGGATGTGCGTATTGATAATGTGGTTGACACACGCATTCCCAGAGCTAACGCAGTGTTTGGGAGGCTCTCAAGGAAAGTATAGGAGAGAAGAGGTGCTAGCCTGACTACCAGACTGAAGGTCTACAGAGCCACTGTGCTGTGACCTCATCATTGTGTGCCTGTGAAATCTGGACAGTCTGCCAGCGCCACGCCAGGAAACTGAATGGCTTCCATTTGAATTGTCTCAGGAAGATTCTGAAGATCACCTGGCAGATTAAGGTACCAGACACTGAGGTCCTTACTCAGTCTAAACTGCCAAGCATTCAAACTCTGCTTCAGAGAGTGCAACACTCCAATGGGCTGGCCACGTTGTTCAAATGAAAAACGTACACTTGCCAAAAAGACTGTTTTATAGAGAACTCACACGAGGCAAGCACTCACATGGTGGTCAGAAAAAGCAATACGGGAGCACTCTCAAGGTCTCTCTTAAGAACCTTGGAAGTGATTGTGTGACATGGGAGACACTGGCACAGGGCAGCTCAGCATGGTGTGCCCACCTCAGAGAAGGTGCTGTGCTCTCTGAGCAAAGCGGAATTGAAACAGCTCAAAGGAAATGCAAGATGTTCAAATCTGGAGTATCCACCCCAAATGCTCACATGGACTATGTGTGCCCGACCTGTGGTAGAGCGTTCCAAGCTTGTATTGGTCTGATCGGCCACAGTCAGACACATTGAAACTCGACCCTAACATAGTGATGTTGTTTTGGGCCTCTTCTTCAAGAAAAGAGGACAGCGCCAATCAGCCAACCTGGAGATGATAACTGAGACCTAATAATAGCTGCCCTGCTACCGTAGGTGTGTCCTTAAGTATTACAGCTTGTCAGCCAGGGTTCCACTTTCCAATCTTCTGGATGTGTCTTCACTGGAGCATTGTGTGTGTGTGTACACGTGTGTATGTATATCTGTCTCTCTTTGTCTTCCTCTTTGTTGTGATACACCTAGGACCTATCTCTTTAAATTCACAGGATTAATGCCCAGAGAGAATGGTGGCTTCAAATAAATGTTAATAGATAATTTTCAAAGGAACCATTTCATATTCTCTTTTGGAAGTGTTATCGCTAAGTTTCTACACTGACATTTAAAACCCTCATTCTTTAGTTATGTTTTGTTACACTCCCTGATGAATCTATGTCCCAGACCTTCTAGACAAAAAACTTTTGAGTGACCAGAAAGAGAATGTTTATTACAGGACAGCCAACTCGATAAATAAGGAACAGTGTAAGTCTCTGCAGGTGATTGTCTAGACACAATATATAACTATTGCTACTTAATCCCCAAACTAGCTATTCTGAAATTAACCTCCAAATGTTGTCTCCCAGGGCTAGGACACCAAGGATTTGTATTAAATTTGTTTAGGACTGTGAAAACTCCTCTCTTTCTTTCTCTGCTTTTTGTGTCTGATGAAAAAGACAGAGCCACAGTGGTTTTGTCCTGAGTGATGATGGCAATGACCTTCCCATCACCTGCTTTATTAGTGAAGGAAATGATGTGTCCCTGTTCACTAGATCTGGGGGAACAGAGAGGGGTTCTTGCCAAACAAGTTTCACATACGGTGGAAAAATGACAATGGAAAGGATTAATAGAGGGTTATAGCCTTCTGCTCTGGAGTGTGACATTTTGTTTCATATTGCTGAGGCAAAAGCTGTACTGTGATCTTGTCTGATGTGATTAATATGAAGAGCCAAGAAATCTTACCTGATTAAACAAACCAAGTAATGTTGCCAAGCTTTGTATTCCCGGAAGGCAGGGGGGAAAAAGAGACCATATGAGTTTGTGAGTTATGGAAAATGTTGAGAAAATAGATGTTAAAATATGCTTTAGGCAGTTTGTTCAACAATACATCAGGGAAACTTCCAAGTCTACATAACAATTACCCGAATGCTGAACATATTATTTAATTGTAGTCCCACTTGTATTCCATCTGTATTTCTCAAGCCCAATCTTTCCAGATGTTTTAGACCAGTTTTATAGGCACCAGACACATTAGGGAGAAAAGATTTTTCAATATATATACATAATATCAAACTCAGTCAATAAACTCTCACAGATATTAAATGTGCATAGCATTTTAAACACAGGCAAAGATATATACTATTAATTGTCATCGGACTAGAGCTCTCATGATTGTTACCTTTATTGGTTTCTAGTATTTATAACTGCAAAATGAGTAAAATTGTGTGTGTATGCTTGGAATTGGGTAGTACTTTCATTCATTCCCCCAGACTCACCATTTATGATGGGGGATTGGAAATATTCCTTGCTGCCCATTGTCACTTTCAGATGCTCCTTCTACCTCCACCTTGTAGTAACCTTTCCTCTTTTGAAATTCATTCAATGCATATTTACCACCCAGTTCATATTTTGATAGCTCTTATCTAAAGACCTAACCTAAAGACACTCACTTCCTTAGTGAGTTCATTGCCTTGCTCATGGTCTTTGTCTACACCCAAGTTTCTGCCCTTATGTTAGAGGGCTTTAGCCTACATACTAATAGTGTCTCGAACACCCTAAATTCCCACTTTCTCAGCAACATCTAGATAGGAGTTTGGAGATTGGAACTTCAATCCAGTTGATCTACACACAGAGATAAATGATCATGTCCTTGATCTTTTCATCACCCACAAGTATTCTACTTCTGTATTCATGAATTATCACTCCATCTTTAGCTTTCCCTTTTAACCCCAGCCATATGTTTTATCCACACAGTGACCTGTAGTCCCTCCGCCCCTTAATTCTTTTCCAGGTAATCACCTCATACACTGACTACATTCTCCTTCCTGCCCTGTCTTGACCCCCTTGGTAAACCAGTCCAACTCTGCACTGTCCTCTACCCTTGCTACCTTATCTAGTCGTACCTTGGAAAGCCCAACTTTGGATTACTTCTGCCATCCACTGCCTTTAATCCTCTACATGCTGCTTAGCAGAGCTGGAGAAAATGGCAAAACTGCTGACTGAAGCCATTACAAATATTTGTCACATAATCTCAGCATAACCTTACACTACAACAAGGCAGTCCTTTTATATATCCCTAATTGATTTATTATTCCACTCACCTGCTTTTCCAAACCTTTTCACCCCTTCTCGAGCCTCCCTTTGCAGTCTCTCTCTCTCTTCACTCTGTCTCTAATATGCTCTCACATACTCTCTTTCCCCCTCTCTCCCTCTTTCCTTCACTCCCTCTCTTTTTGCTGGAAACCTTCATACCTCACTGAAAAATTTGAGGCCAAGAGGTCCTTCTTGCTCTCCCCTTTACCTTAGATAATTCAGAAGTCTTCCCTTACTATTTTCTCTTTCATCCCTGTCTCATAGGAAGAGGTGGCCCTCCTCCTTATCAAGACAAACCCCTCTGCATGTACAAGTGATCTGATTTCATCTCATCCTCTCCAACAGATCACCCCTTCTATCATCCCCACTCTTACTAATCTTCAATCTCTCCTTGTCTGTTGACTGTTTCCCTGCTGCCTACAAGGACACTCATCTCTCCCATCCAAAAAACCCTCACCTGATTTGTCCACATCTATTTAGCTATATTTCTTCTCATTTCCATCCTTGAGGATGTGATCTACAATTTCCATTTCCCTTCTCACTTTCTTCTAAACTCTGCAGTCTATCTTCTGATCTCATCATTCACCTACAACTGCCCTCTCCAAAGTTACCAGTGACCTCCTCAATGCCAAATTAAACGACTTTTTCTTAATCTTTATTCTTCTTGAACTCACTGCAGCCTTCGAAACTCTCAGTAACCCTTTTTTCTTAATATGCTCTTCTCTCTGGGTGTTTGTGACATTTTTCCTTCCTGGTTCTCCAGTCAGTCTGACTGCTCCTTTTCAGTTTCATGCAGGACCTTTATCTAAGTCAAGGCCATTTATCATGGGTGTCCCCAAGGCTGTGTACTGGATCTTTTGTTCTCCTTCAGTACTATTTCCCTTGGTCTCATTTGGTCCCATAGATTAAATTATCCCTGTGTAGATGATTCTTAGATCTGTTAATCCAGCCCAAATCTCTCTCTTGACCACCAGTTTCACATCTCCAATTACCTATTGGACATTTCCAGTTGGAGGTCCTGTAGACATCTTAAAACTTAACATGTCTAAAGCTGAACACATTTTATTCCCCACTCTCTCCTTAACCCTCATCAGCTCACACCTGGACTAGATTACACTAGCCTTTCAATTGGTCTTCCTGCAAGTATCTCTCCATTCCAGTTTGTCCAACATTTAACTATCAGAGTGATCTTCCTAAAGTGCAAATCTGAACATGTTGCTCCCCACCTATTCAATACAGTCCAGTGGCTCCCCATTACCTCTAACATCAAACATAGATTCTCTGTTTGTATTAAAAGCCATTTATGTCCCATCCCCTTCTTAACTTTCCAGTCTTCTGCTTCTCCTCTCCAAATATGAAGCAGTGACATGACCTCTTTGCTGTTCTTCTTGCAAGACATTTCCTCTCTTGACTCCATGCCTTCTTACTGACTGTCCCTTATGCTTGGAGTCTTCTCCCTCATCTCTCTGGCTCCCTTCAAATCTCAGCTAAAATTCCACCTTCTCTGGGAAGCATTTTCCTATAGCCCTGAGTGCTTGTGCTTTCCATCTCAAGACTACCTCCAACTTATCCTTTATGTATTTTGTACATATGTGGTTATTTATTTGCATGTTGTCTTCCCCTTTAGACTGAGCTCCTTGACATCAGGGACTGTCTTTGACCTTTTCTTTGCATTCACAGCACTTACCACAATACATGATAGCCATTTAAATGCTTGTTGACTTACTTGACTTAAATTTTAGAACTGGAAGGTATCATGGTGATCCTATAATTTGATCTTATTTTACATTCAGTGAAATTGAGGAGTCATAATGCAGTGAAAAGAACTCTGGTTTTAGAATCTGAAGACCTAGGTTTGGGTCTTTCTCTGTCACTTATACCATGTAAAACTTCACTCAGGTTATTTACCTTGGCCTCAGTTTTCTTATCTGTAAAATTAGGGTGGAGGAGTGTCCTAGTGGGCCTCTGAGGTTCTTTTAAGCTTTAGATCTATAAATCTTCTGGCTCTAAATCCATGACCCTCTGAAGCCCATAGAGGTGAATTTATTTGAATTGACTAAGGTCACATAACTCATTGTTAACAGAGACTGAACAAGAATCCATGTCTCTTGTCTCCTAGGACTATGGTCTTTTCACTGTACTTTACTGTCTTAATATTTCATTATAGTATGGAGGCAGATGATTATTTCATGGGCTTATTTTGGAAGTAGGGCTTTATAGTTTGGCTGTTTCTTATAATCTGAAAAACACAAGGAGAAAGAGATGACCTATATTTACCATCTTGAATTAGAACCTGAGACTGTAAGGGTAGAAGAGAAATATAGAAGATAGATTCTAGTTTTTTTTTTCTTTTAGATTTTAGATATAGTTAGCTATTCATTCTAGTTTAATTTCATATCATTTAGAATTTTTCCTGCCCCACTATTTTTTGTGCTTTTTCCTATGGTTTTTCTAAGAACTTGAAATTCTTTTTCTTTAATGTCCTCTGCCTTCTTATTCTAAGTAACTAGAGATACTTAGTCTGGGGAAAAGAAGATTTGTGAAGGATATGATAGCGGCTTTCAGATATGTGAAAATCCATTATGTAGAAGACTCCTGCTATACTTTAAATTCCTTGGGGACCAGGGACCTGTCTAGGCTAAGCTTTCTGTCTCTGCCAGCATCTGTCATGGTACTTTGTTTATAGTATATGCTTACTGTTTATGAATGATTGAAGAGGGACCATACTTGTTTTCCTTGGTCTTCTAGTACAGAACTAAGAGCACAGAGATTGGGGAGTCATTGTGGGGGCGTGATATAAGGAAGAACTTCCTCACATTTGTGAGATTGTCAAAACTTAAGTGAATTGTCTCTTGACTACTAAATTCTACTACTATTACTACTACGGACTACTAAGTTCTCCATTATTAGAGGAATTTGAATGGAGAATGGATAACCATTTTCTGGGGGTATTTATCAAGGGCATTCCTGCTTAGGCATGAGTTGAATTAAATGACCTCTTAGGTCACTTCTCACTTAAATTCTGTGCCTCTTTCACTGGGAGCAACATACCAGCCCTAATTGGGATATTTTGGTGCTGTCCCTGAAATACCAAAATATATCATTTTTACTGAATACAAGATAGCTATGTTAAATAACTAGCATTTACATAGCACTTTAAGGGTTTACATGTGTTATCTCATTTGACCTTCACCTGTACTCTCTCTGATACCATTAGGCCTCTGGACTCTTCTTAGCAGCACTGTCCTAGGTGAATTCAAATCAGAGATGAAGGTGGGGAGGTAAAGGATACTCAATAGTGTCAAGAACTTTGACTTTAGCTTTTACCATGATTAAAATAACCAGAGTAATTTTTTACATTTCTGGAAAGGGCATTATATAAGATGTGTTACCCCATCCCTTTGCACTAAAGTCTTTATGAAAATTACCATGCATGATCCATTCTTTTAAAGACTTCTGCATATTGGAGAACTAGTAATTCTATTTTTAAGACTTAAAAAAAAACTTACATGATATTATTGGGTATGATTTTTGTGACAACATTTGCAAAATGGAGCAAAGAAAGCAGTGTGAGTTCAGAAGGCTTTTTTGGAGCCCAAGATATACATGAGGGTAATCCTACAGAGGTTTGTATGGTCACTTTTGAACAGGGTGCCATCTTAAGGCTAGGATTAATGCCTTCAATAATCTATGCGTCCTGTGAAACATAAAAGATAATATGAAAAAAGACAGACTGTCCAAAAACATGGGCATATGGAAAAATAAGATAATTTGTCAAATTATTTACCTTAAAAATATAATGTGTTTCCAATTTTTCTAGTTTCCTGTGACTTTTCACAATTTAATACCCATAGTATTATTAGTAGGTTGCTAACATAGAATAAAATTGTATGTTTTCTTCATCTTTGGCCACCAACAGAACCTTCTTTATGAGTAAGTTCTTATGTCTCCTTTGAAGTGTTTAGTAGATCACAGGATAAGGAATGCCCTTTACTTCTGAGGGGAAAAAAGAACCCCCCAATTTTTTCCCCGTCATATTCTGCCTTGATTCTGAAAAACGTCTCCCCAGTGGCCCTACACTTTTCCAGGTAGTCCCCTGACCAATAGGCAAGAAGTTTATGGGCAGGAGTTCTTGTATTACTGAAAAAATCCTATTTGTATGTATTTTTCCTTTTTGTTATTCCAAGGAAGAGACCTAAGACTGTGGGAGAAATGGAGCAGAGCCACCACTTCTTCTTGCCTTATTATTGGTCTTAATTTTGAGAAATCTGCAGTAAAAATGGAGAAGAAATATACAGCAATGGAGTCCTGGGACCTCCCAGCTGTACTAAGATGCAAATCATTTAATATCGGTACAAATGATTTAATGGCAATGCAGTGAGGTTTCCCTATCCAAATAGTTTCCATTCCCACTACTTCCATGTAGAGAAAGGGAAAAAAATCATTCCACATAACTCTGTGGGATAATTCCCAGAGAGTTACATGTGGCAAACACTAACCTGGCATTGTAATTTACAGTGGCTATAAGAATATTCATGATGGTGGGGAGGAAGCATTAGAGTGGAAGCTAGTTGCAGAGAAAATACAAAATCACTTGAACGTAAGAATATTGCAGATGGATACTTTTGTTTAATAGTATTTAAAGCTGCCTAGAAGATTGTGGGCAAGGAGAGATGTGTTTTATGGGAAGTGCAACTTTTATCCCCATATATGAACAGTCTGATTATAATGTAAATCTAAATTTTTGAGATACTTAGCTGGTCATACTAGTAATACATTCATGATTCCTATGTGAATCTTTTCTTAGTATTATACCAATCCTGTCACATCAGAATGGAGTGATTAACAAACTTTTTGTTAGGGTTATGCAACAGCCCTCCAGTGCTTCTGTAAGCTTGGTTCCTGTTGTTAAAATTTACAGGATCATGGACTATTGAAAGTGGAAGACAGTTTCCAGAGCTTCTCAGTCAACTACTTTGTTTTACAGATTAGATTAGACTCAGAGATGACTTGCCCTATAGTTGCATGGCTTTTGTCAGTGGCATACCTAGAACTATAAGTAGGGTTTTCCCATGTGATTTTAGGGAATGGACGTTTCATAAATACTGAAGTGATCTTAAACTTTTAGGAATGAAAAAGTAATTGATATGTTAGTTTGATGAGACTTTGAAACATTTCTATACCTCTTTATCTGTTATTTGTGACTTAGGAAATCTAGAAACCATACCCAGTGAAGTGTCTCACTTGTATGATTAGAAAAATTCTGAAAGCTAACATGTATATATCAGGTAGCTTTTGAGTTTATTTTGAGTTATAACCATAACTTTGATTTTCTTTTTCCCCTTTATTTTAACCCAGAAATTGGAAATAAGAAGTTTTATAAGTACAGCAAAGAGAAAACATTGAAGTGGCTGAATAAAAAGGTATAGTTGGTTTTGATTTTTTTTTAAGCATTAAATGCCTGTCTGTTTAAAGTGAGAGTATTAATATAACAAGTTATTTGATTTGAAACAGCTTTACAGAATGAACTGGCCAGAAAAGCTACATGAGAATTGCCAAGTATGATCCAATTAAAAGCATATTAATAATAATTATTTATTTCTAGAGTTCTTTAAGGTTTGCAAAGCACTTTCGCCACAGCAGCAGTATGAATTAGGTAATGGAAATATTATTATTCTCATTTTACTGGGGAGGAAATTGAGACTCAAAGAGGTTAAACCACTTATTCAAGGTCATATAGTTAGCAAGCAGCAGAACAAAGACTAGAGCCTAAGTCTTTCCCCTATCCAAGTCCAACACTGGACGAGACTGCCTCTTGCCATCTAGATGGAAACATATAGACAAATATGGTAAGGTTCTCATGTAAATTGGGGCAGTTTGAATATGGGCAGATTGGTGAAAAATATTTTTATTTACGTGAAAAACAATGATTTCAAATTTTAAAAAAATGCAGCTTACCTCTGAGTTAATAAGTATGAAATAAAATGCAATTTTAGTAACCTTTTATTGAATAAAATTTGTCACATTATTTTTAAATTCACTCTAGTTCAACTAGTTGACAAACTTCAGTCAGTAAACATTTAGTAAGTACCCACTGTATGCCAGGCACCATGCTAAGCTCAAGGTATTTTTCAGTTAACTATGATTTTTATGCCCTCAGTCATTTGGATACCTACTGGCCCATTTGTAGATGATTCTATAGTTTCATAAGCTTTGTCTCTGTCTTCATATCAACCTTAATAAAGGTATACTAGATTTATAGCTTAAGATGCAATTGGTTAAGAAAATCAAAACAGTGAACAATCTGTTAGAGTCTAGATTACAGTTCTGCTCTCAAGGCTGATTGTTTATTTGTTTGGTTTTATCTTAATTAGAGTCATTCATATGTTCAAATTTCTCATGAGGGTTCTTCAGTTTCACAGACCTCCCTAGAATTTCCTGTCATTCAATCCAATTTGGTTCTTATACATGTAATCTAGCAACTAAGCACTAGAAACAGAATCTTGATTCAGGCTGGTGGAGTGAAAGGGGGGGAATGTACAGTATCTAAGTAGAGAGGTCTTGTAGGAGATAAAAGATATGGGAGGAATCCGGTCTAGAAATGTAAGTTACTCCCTTTAATAGTAGTTCAATCATAAGAGTATGTTTGATATACGAACTGTAACTACCCTGAAGTTGTGGAAGCCGTTGTTAACTAATTGGTATGAGTTCCAACAGACCATGTACTGCTACTGCCAATTGGTCTACATGGATCAGTTACTACTACTGTTGTTCTTATTGTTGTTGTCAGGAGCTAACATAGTTGTCTGTTCTGTCTGAATTCCCATCAGCTCATTCCCCATCACTAAAACTAAGAACAGCCTGGGACTTTGTGGACATCTGCCATGCTGGAGAGCATCGGTGTTTATCAACTCTACATACTAGTGGTGGCCTAGCAAATAAGAACAAGGTCTGATTCTTTCTGTACGAAGTCAGTCATTTAGTAGGCATGTCCTCTGGAGACAAGTTTGAGGAGGATGGATCTTTCTTTTGTAGGTTTAAACATCATAGGACGTTCTTAATTAACACACTCTTAAGGAAAGCTTGTTTGCCCAGCAGAAATATATGACTGGCAACAATGACCTTGTGATCCAAAACCAGGGCTTCTTGACCTGTTTTGAGTCATGTACCCCTTTGGCAGTCTAGTGAAGCCTATGGATGGACTCCTTGTCAATTATATTGAAATACATTTATCAAAATACATGAAAAAAAAGTTCACAGACTCCAGGCTAAGAATCTTTGTCCTAAATATTAAGTTTGAATTAGTTAGTGCATCCAAATTTGCTATAAAAACTTGTCCAAGACAGAGCTATTGAAGATCATCTTTTTATGAGCTCTCTGGGACCAATAAGAATTTAGTGCAGTTTCTTGTCTTTCTACATTTTATGTCCATAATTGTGCCTGTGACAATATAGTACAGAATAGGTGCCCTATGAGTCTAGATAATGTAAATTGACCTAATGAAACTCTAGCTGATATCCTACCAGCCTTAGAAAGTGGTGAGATGTTACAAAATAGGTCACTGATATTCACTTTTAATTTTGCTAGATTATCATGTCAGTGCTTGTAAGATTTCTGGTATTTCCTCAGCTCTTTATGTATGGAATAATAGCTGGTGAAAATGTTTGAACAGAATCTTGGTGCCTTATCTAATACTCTCTTACTAAGTCTTTGTTAATGGTTGTGAATTTATATTTCTTTATTTCATTTATTCTCTTGTTTCTTTGAGTAAGCAGAAGTTCATGCTTATTGCACTTAGGAAAATTTTAAGTTAATTAGAGTTTTAGATATACATATATTAGGAATAAGCTGAAGTGTTTCCATTTCTCTTTAATTTTTTTCTGAGTCTAGAGCCATCTTTGATTTTGTGGGGTACTCTACAGGTATTTATAGAACCTAAAATACTTATTCCTCAGTATGATCCATAAATTCCTTATCCCTTAAATAATGACTTGATTGGCCTCTACGAAGCCTTATGTTAATTTCTTCCTCGGTCTTTGTGGCATGGTTTTCCAAATTGGGAATGATCAAGTGTTCTTTTAATTGGCACTGATTTCCTTCATTCTTCCCATTTTTATCATTCTGTAGGTGGATCAGACTGTTAGAGCTTTAAAAATTGGCAACGTAAATGTAGGTGCCCGAGTATTGTCTGCCACATTTGTCCCGGGTGACCATGGCTCTGACATCAAAGAAGGTAAGTTCATAGAATCATAGATCAGAGCTAGAAGGGACCACAGCTGCCTTCAGATCTATCCCTTTATTTCACAGATAAGGAAAGTGAAATACAGATGAGTTAAGTGATTTCCTCAGGGTCAGGTAACTGCTAAATGCCTGAGGTGGGACTTGCATCTGAGATACTGCAGTAGCAATCATTTTAAAATAGAGTAACATGCCTGCATCTCAATACCTATCTGCAAATTTTTGAAATCTTTGATTTTTATTTCTGATTTTTATTTTTATTTTATTTTTTATATTTATTTCTCTTGTGCCAATATATAACAGGGATGTAATTTTTTTTCTGATTCAAGTAGCATTTCTGCGTCAGACTTCCTTTTATTAATGTTTGCTTAAATGATAAAAACTTGACTTAGATTAAAAACTAATGTACTTTATGGTAAGAAAAGTAGGGCACTTTTCAGTAATGTGTATGATTATTGTATATCCTGAATGAAAAATAAATAAATAAGTTTACAAGTTGAGGACTCAACTTCCAACGATGGGATGAGAGAATTGTGTACATTCCATCAGAGAAGAAAAGACATAATAGTGGTCTTCAGATATACAAAAGGTTTTCATGTAGAAAAGGGAATAGATTTTTTCTGCTTTGTACTAGAGAGCAAAACAAGGACAAAGGAATAGCAATTAAAGCAATTTTAAAAATAGCAATTAGATTTTATAATATAAAAGGATTTAAAGCTAGATGGAGCCTAAGAGATCAAGATGTCCAGCAGAGGTGAGGTGACTTAGTAAGTAACGCAGATGGGCTTCATATCTGGGTCTCTTGATGCCAGATACCAGAAAAGGTTCAGTATAAGGAAAAATAATAGAGCTGTCTAAAAAGGAATCGGTTGCTTCATAGGTTGCACTAAAGTTTTTCAAGTAGAATTAACCATTTATTTTAGATGTTGTTGATGGGACTGATGCTTTGGATATGAATTAAATTGGATCACCTAAATGGCCATCTTTATAGAATGTAAATCCCTTGAGGACAGGGGCTGCTTAGTTTCCCTCCTTGTATTCCCATTTCCTACTATAGTGCCTGGCATAAAGTAGGTATTTATTAAATGCTTGTTGATTGATTTACAAGTCAACTGTTCAGTGATTATGCTTCTCTCAAGCTATATAATGGGCTGGCCACCCACTCTGCAAAACCTCATATCTCTCACCTGGATGTGTGGATACCTGCCCATTCCCTGGACTGGCTTCCTTCCAGTCTGCCTTTACACAAGGAGCTTTAGGTTCCCAGAAAAGGACTTTCACCAGTTATACTCAAACTCTCTCTGAGTCCTAGGAGTCACTTTGTTGTGCGAGAATATATTTCCCCTCTTCATCACTCTAGCCCTTGAATTCTCAATGATGTATTTCTATCAATCAGCAATCAGCCACTCCGAGTGATCACACTTTTAGATTTTATGAATGTGCATTTGTTTAGCAACAAGGCAAAAGACATAATAATATCAGTAGTAGTCATATGTTAAAGCAAATATATGAAAGTTAAATATACCACAGTCCACAAATAAACCTGGGTTAATCCCACCAGAGCAGTCAATTTCTGTAGGGGAAGAATGACCCTACACAGAAATTTGCAAAGAAGATGCCTAAGTAAGGAAAACACATATACTCACAGTTACTCACTCTTCTGAAATTGTAAAACTCAGTATCCTTATTCTGTTTTTGGAGCTGTCCATAAGATTTCCTTGATGAATGTAGCTTATATGTTGAATAAACGCTTCCACTGCTAAACTGGGTTAATCTACACCAGGGATCTACACAGGGGAACCTGTGGCCTCAAGACCACATGTGACCCCTTCGGTCCTCAAGTGCAGCTCTTTGATGGAATCCAAACTCCACAGAACAGATCCCCTTAATAAAAAGATTTGTCCTGTAAAACTTTGGACTCAGTCAAAAGGCCGCACCCGAGGATGTAGATGGCCACTTTTGGCCTTGAGGCCACAGGTTCCCCACCCCTGATCTGCCTTGTCCTTGGTAAACAACTCACTGGACAATCTAACTAGTTGGTCTACTAAGTGACTTTTTTGATTTTCTGCTTTCAGTCTGTTTTCCAGCTCAGCTAGACTTAATCCTTAACATAAGACTTAATCCTTAACCTAACTGTAGTAACCATCACTTCCAGCTTCATACCTAGCTGATACTGTTCTAAAAACTGTCCTTTCATCTCTGTCTCTTGTTATCTTTCTGGGTTCAGGCTTTCCATCCTTTATACAAATATGACTCCCCCTGAGCTTGTGATTAGTAGCAATAGAATTACAGAACCCAGAATTCTAGGCCTGGGAGGAAACTTGGAGAATATATAGTATAACCTCCTTACTTCGTACAAGGGGAGACTGAAGCCTGTGATTAAGTGTGAGGGTTGGACTATATATCTGCCGAACACTATTCTTTCAATTTCTCTATCTCCTCATTTGATAGTTAGAAGAGTTCTGCTACTTGTATGTTTATGCAATATGATTAGTTCCTAGAAATCTCAACACTATGCTCTGAGGCCATTGTGCCATTGTCCCTTTGTATAATTCAGCTATGTACAGCTTCAGTCATTTTATGTGAAAAGAAATTTGAAGAGTAGTTCACAGTATAATAAATGTCAGTCATCTTACAACATTGCTTGCAGGGTCTGCCAGCCAGTACCATGCTAGGAGTGGCGAGGTTCTCTCTTTGCCAAGCACCAAGCTGTTTCTGTGACTGGTGGGAAAAGGGTACTCTTCTTGTGCCCTGAATTATGATTTGGAACATATTGTTTTTCGATTTTGACTCAGACTCAGAGCTGGAAGGGACCTTAGAAGGTTCCCCTCATTTTACAGATGAAGAAACAGAAGCCCAGGTTAATTAAATTGCCTGAGGTCTCATAGTTAATATTAGTAGCAAAATCGGGACTTGGGCATTTGAATACAAATCCAGTTCTTTCTGCTGTAGGATGCACTGACCCTGTTGCCCTCTGAGTTAAGCTGACCCTGAAAATCCCTTTCCCCTAGACTCAGTAATACTAAAAAACAAGATGACTTGATTTCTGAT
>NW_027187281.1:731075-784135 GCF_028583685.1 Petaurus breviceps papuanus | reverse complement strand
CTTACAAGTGAACTTTTGGAATAGAACCTCTCAAAGCTGGGGAGTGCCTGTAGTTCAAAATAGTTTCCCAGGTAACAGAAGAAAGATGAGGATACTTTTTGCACTCCCCCTACATCTCATTTAGTTTTTGTTTTTTCATTGTGTAATTTGGAGGCTCTAGGGAGGGTAGAATAATGCTGTTTATGCTTATTTTGAATGTTTGTTAAAGGTTACCTCTGAATTTCATAAAGAGTGAATGACTATTAATTAAAGATTTTAAGAAATCTTATCACTCATTTTGGAATGAGGCTATGGAAAATTACTTTTACACTCAGGAATTTTATTTAAAAAAAAAAACCACCCAAGAACCTTTCTTCTTTTTATTTTGGCTATTTAAAAAAAATCTTCATTAGGCCATCAATTGTCATTTGAAGAAAAACAGTTTAAGTACAGAAAAGTGGTAGTTCACAAAAGAATATGACTTCTTAATGTTTGTATAATTCAGTAAGAGTTCCTTAAAGTGACTATTGTTATCCATATAAGAAAACTGTCACTTTGAAATGCTCGCTGCCCATATGTGCAGGGGTGGCTGAAGAGACCTTTTGTCATTGCTGCTTTTCAGACTGTAAACTCCTTTTAGGGAGAGACCGTGTATCAGATTTCTTTTAATATTCCCCAGAGTGTCAGCAGTGTTTTCAACACTTAAGAGGAGCCCAGTAAATTTTTGGTGTAGCTGCTGTTGGCAGACAGCATCACAGGTGATATATCTTTGGTTCCTAAGGTCATTTTGGCTTGTCTGCTGCTGCTCTCTCCTCATGTGTCACAGGTCTGCAGCATCACTGAAAGTCACAAAACTTGAGGGCATCAAAAAAGAACATTGGAATTAGGAGTGAGGAAGATCTGAGTTCACACCCTGCCTCAGACACTTAGCATCTCTGTGACCCTGGGCAAGTCCATCTCCTCCTCTGTAAAATGATAGGGTTCAACTCACCGACCTCTACAGTCCCTCCCAGCCTTACATCTGTGTTCTGTGATTGAACAGCCTGCTGTGATGATTGCTGCAGTTTATGTATCAACACGTGTGTGAATAGAAGAGGGAGGGGGTACTTTGGAAGAACTTGATGAGATACGCCAAGCTAAGTCACTACATGCCATAATATACTCAGTGTGAAAGTGGTCGCAGGTGGAGTTTGGCAGAAACTGTCAGGAAATAAGAGATTCTCTGTTTTGAAAAATGGGAAATGACAGTGATTAATTCATCATTTCTTATGAACATTTTGACTCATGCAAAACAGTTGCTGCAATGAGGAGGTTGAAGCATATCTTTTTTTTTTTTTAATTTTTTTAAGCAATCGGGGTTAAGTAACTTGCTCAAGGTTACACGGCCAGTTATTTCTGGGTGTGGTGCTGAGCGTCTAAGCCCGGGATTCGATCTCCAGGTCGTCCCAACACTGGAGCCAGTGCTCTTACTCGCTGAGCCACCTGGCCGTCCCTAAGCAATTGGGGTTAAGTAACTTGCTCAAGGTTACACGGCCAGGTGTTTCTGGGTGGGTGCTAAGTGTCCGAGCCCGGGATTCGATCTCCAGGTCTTCTCAACACTGAAGCCGGTGCTCTTACTTGCTGTGCTACCTGGCCGCCCCTGAAGCATATCTTTTGAAACCTGAACCCATTTCAGCCAAGACATTTAATTTCCTTGCCAAGTGGAGAGGCATGATGTGTAACAGAGGCAATGCTGTATCATAGAACAAGCCTTTAGTTCAAATGTTGACTCTGCTAGGAGGCAATGTGGGACCAGAGGAGTGCTGGCCCTGGAGCCTGAAGACCTGATTTCAAATCATTCTCCCCATGTTCATTACTTGTGTGTGACCTCAAGGAAATAATTTAACTTCCCTGGGCCTTGGTTTCTTCAGCTATAAAATGAAAGGTGTAGATTTGATGACTTCTAATCTCCTTTCCACCTCTAAGCCTGTGATCTGATGCCTCATTTCCAAAGCTTTACAGGGAAGAATGACAGAAGGTTTTAAGTAGCAATGCCCTAACAGAACAGTAGAAAAACCGGATCATCCTATGACAGTATATAGGTGATGATGGGAGGAAAACAAAACAGATGGGAAGTGGAACAGGTTGGCCAGTGTGTTTGTATGGATCTCCTCACATAATTGCAACAGTAGAACCACATTTGGATGCTATCATCTCAGTATCTAGTGCATTATTTGAAGCAGTCATGCTTTAGAGGGTAAAGTTGGGACTAATGGCTAGGCCTGGCTAAGTACTTAAAGAAGAAATATATCTTACAGGTAACACAATTTAAAAGGCACTTACATCAATTCTCAGTATCTCTAAAAGAGGAAGAAATTCTAAAGAGAAAAGAAGATATTAGATTAAAAAGATAAGTGATCAAGAAAACCTCAACTATTAATCAAGATACTGACTTTCTCATGTCTTTAAAATTCTGGGATGATCTATACATTGAGGCCATCTTGGAGAACATGACAAGAGAATAAACAGGCTTTTGCAAATGATTTTCTATAGTAGACCAAATATTTAGAATCATGTAGTCAAAGATAGAAAATGTAAGAATCTACTGTTTGCTGTTAGTTAATTTTTTTTAAGTATTTGAATAAATTAAAGTTTTGAAGAGTTTAGATAAGGTTTCTCTCACATGTACATTAAAATTATGCAGAACAGTGAGTTTATAGTCATGTTCGCTGATCCACTGAGGATTGATGGGTGTTTCAGTGTCTTGAAAGATGTGCAAACAAGAAAAGGATTCTTTGTAGATGATGGTTTTACAAATGTTCCTTTTTATAGATGACAAGGTACTTATACAGGGTAGCAGAATAGTTCAAAATCTCCTTTGTGAAATCCAAAGTAAGGCAAAAGAAATTGTTTTAGCCATTCACACTAAGAAAACTAAGGTGGATGAAAGCTCGTGTTGCCCAGACTGTCTTACAGCTAGACTACAGCCTGCTGAATTAGCCCGTTGGCAAACTGTTTTGCGTGGATATAGAAAAGACAGTGATCTATGTCCATAATGGAATAGAGGAAAAGATTGAGATGAATTACCGGTGGGAAATTACTGTTATTGATCCTGTACTAAAAAAGCCTTTCTCTTCTACACAATTGTTCCCTGGTTGATACAATGTGTCTACAAATTATAGAACACTATAATCTCAAAAGAATTCAATTTATAACTAACCTAGTGAGCAGTGGAACTATACGTGGTAGGACAAATAGACTATATCATTTTTGCATTTATAAAAAATAATTTTCAGGACATAAGAGATGGGACTGGAAAAGGAGGCCGGCTTGTCATATAATGAGAATTATAGAAAATCTTAAGTGCTGTTATATCAGTACTTTTGACATATTACAAAATTAAGAGGAAGGGTGTCCAGTACATTTGGTAAACCCATAGTGGAAGATTTATGGGAAAAAATATGGACAGGAATCACACATAGGATGAGTTATAAAAGGATTATGATTGGCACTGGTGAACAGATCACCTCTACTGAGAAAAATCACAGTTCATCAGAATATCATCGTGATCAGTGTTTGTTACAGCATCATTTTCTACATTGGTCTGATGGCTATTTTCCAGGATTGTAACAGTAATCTTACCCAGTCGTTTAATCTTAAATATGGTTCAAGTCTCAGCCATAAAGAAGGTTGTGTACACTGTTGCCATTGTGCATATTGGGTTTTCTTGGTCATATTGATATGAAACCTTATTCCTTTTAAGCTGACCCTGACACTACTTTTAAGGCAAAGTTTAGCCTAACTGCATAAGGGGGGCTAACCAGCAGGAGATGAAAATTGCTTATTGTCTGGATTATGGCATACTGTTAGATGGGAAAATTCTAGAGCTTGTCTGTCAGCAAGTCAGTAAACATTTACCAAATCCTTACTAGGTGCCAGCCACTCTACTGAGTGCCAGGGATACGAAGAAAAAGCAGAACATCATCCCTGAATCACATATATTGGACACACACTTCTAGTGGATTAAGAAGTTGGGCCCAGAATCGAACAGGAAGAAGAGAATGGACTGAGCTGCTTTGGGAAATTGTTATCTTAATAATGACAAATTCCCCTCAAAAACAAATACGTTTTAATACACATAACCTATGTTGGTTTGGTCACTAGTTAAGGAATATGAAGGTTCCTGAAGAATAAAAAATGAGCTTTACTCAGAGGACAGTGAAGAAAGGTGGTGATTATGAGGAGAATGCATTGTGTGACAAAGAAGGAACTTGAAGAAGGACCAAAGTGAAAGATTATCAAGAAATATAACCAAATAAAGAAGATAGACTGCTCATGTTGTGAGAGCAAGGGAGAACAGGGAAAAGGCCGAGATGCTACATGGGCACCTTTATGAGGTCAGGAGAAGGTGGGGGGCTAGCACTGTGGGTGGACAGCTCAGTGGCAGAGTTGTGGGAGGACATGAATAGGAGCCACATAAGTTGGACAGGAATGGGTGGGTTAAGTTCTGTATTCAAAGGAATATTCACATTGATGAGATCAACCATTATCTTGTTTACAGGCAGTAAAGGGAAGAGAGATGGAGATAATTCTAAAAGCAGAAGGTCACAACTCTAAAAATGACTTTGAGCAATTTCTGCCCCCCACGTGATTATCCTGCCTTGCTAATGATGTTTAGTTTTGCTCTAGTATTTTATATGAAATACTGACATTAAGAACAAGACTCTGAAACAAGATTCCATGGTCTTATCTAATTGTTTCCAACTAATTCCAGAGCCATATTTTAGTCCTGAGGCGTTTGCCAAATAACTGTAAGATCCAGATGCTTTAGTATTAAT
Source organism: Petaurus breviceps papuanus (assembly GCF_028583685.1). NCBI lineage: Eukaryota > Metazoa > Chordata > Mammalia > Diprotodontia > Petauridae > Petaurus > Petaurus breviceps. The sequence goes on along the minus strand of NW_027187281.1, from coordinate 779,339 downwards.
GATTATACATTCTGTTGAGTTAGCCTTTTACTTAAAAAAAAAATAACATTTTATTAGTTCTACAGAAAAGACGCATAACATTAAGTATCCTCTTAAAGCAAATACCTTTTCAAGGACATAGTCTGTAGATCACTTCAGTTCTCTAAAATAATCACCCTAGTTACAGTGGATTTCATTATAAATGTTATTTTGGAAGAAAAATAACCAGAACTACTTAGCTAAGAAAAAAACCTGTGCATATAAAACTGTGGCTATTCCATTCTGTTAAAGCTACCCCATGCAAGGATTCTAAATTGTAAAATAATCCTTGCATAATGGATTGGTTCTTTTTTTTTTCTTACAGCCTTAATTTCATTTTCTTTCAGAGGATTACATCCGTTATGCTCATGGCCTAATATCCGAATATATACCCAAGGAATTAAGTGAAGACTTGGCTAAATACTTAAAGTAAGTATGATTCATATTTAGTTATGCTAAGGAAGTGTACTGCTTCTTGTTACCTGAGAAAAAAATTTCCTTGATAGCCAAAAGAAATTACTTATCGAATGATAAACTTTTCATAATAAGGTTTCTACTTATTTTGGGTGGCATGGAGACTGTTTTTATGGTTTTTGTTAGTTTGACATTCCATACATAAAAACTAATTCATAACAAAGGATGAAATGAAGAGTTAATATGATTTAGGAAGACAAATTTATTACATTTATTTTGACCCCCCCAAATTATTTCAGAGTTACCCTGTAGATTTGCATTGTGATAATTCAGAAAGGTTAAAAAGAAAACCCCTAGCCGTGGACTGCTTTTTCAAAAAGTATCAGATTTCAAGGTTCCATTAAATTTCTTTGTGAAATCAAAACCATCCTGTTGTAGGACCAAAAAAATGCTAGATTTGGAAGCAGGGGATTGATGTTCAGAACCCAGCTACCCCTGGGCTAGCTAGCGGGCAAGTCACTCTTTAGCTCTTTCAGCTTCAATTCCCTCATCTGTAAAAATGGTGGTTATAATACTTGTACTTCCTTCTTTACAGGGTTGTGAGAATAGTAAAACTTAAAGCTCTTCATTTATATGTGAACTGTTACTGCTATTATTTGTTTGTATAAGTATGCTGAGCAGCTAGGTGGTACATTGGATAGAGTGTTGGGCCTAGTCAGGAAGACTCATATTCCTGAGTTCAAATCTGGCCTCTGACATTTACGAGCTGTGTGACCCTGGGAAAGTCACTTAATCCTGTTTGCCCTCAGTTTCCTCATCTGTAAAATGAGCTGGAGAAGAAATGGCAAACCACTGTTATATTTTGCAAAACACTTATATTTGCCAAGAAAACCCCAAATGGAGTCATGAATAGTTGAACATGACGAAAAACAACTGAACAACAATATACACACTATTGTATACTATTACATGACTTCTTGAAAGGAGAGAGTATTTAATTTGTATCCCCAGGGCTTAGTGGGATATAGTGGGTGCTTGGTTCTGTGCTGTCTGTGATATAAGAAAGATGTATACCCATCACCACACACAGAGGGAATATAATCTGAATTGTAGCCCAGTGACTTTGTAGCTAGAGGACGTGCTTTATAATGGCTTTTCACTGACAGATACACTGGTTATGTATGTGTTGAGGGATACAGAAGAGTAAAATGATGAGCAACAGTTATTTCCTTTGTCCCAGAAATGAAGGTATAGACATTGCCTCCAGTTAATCAATGAACGAAGCAGATTCTAGGGATATATACAATATTCCTGGTAGGTGTGAGGGATACAGAAATGATACAACACATGAAACAATGCCTACTGGAAAGGAACTTATGCTGTAATTGGGAAGCTGTGTGTGTATATGTGTGTGTTTTTTTGTACAGAATAAATACAGAGTAGTTAAATATAAGGAAGTTTGAGGAAGTCACTAGCAATTGGGTGAACAGGAAAGGCCTCATGTAGATAGGCTGCAAACACTTTGAGGGTAAGTACCGTAATCTTATAGCAATATATATAGTATCGGCCTCTAATAAAAGCTGCTGATAGACTAGTGAACTTCTACGAGTCTCAAAGAGCAGACACCATGATCTGTCATATGACCTTGCTATTGAATCTGAGACCAGGAGCTCTTCTTCTCAAAGCTAGCTGTTAGTTTCTGTTCACTGAGTTACATCCTGAGTCTTTTGCCAGCTTGGACGACCAGGATGGCAATCATATAAGAGGTTAAGTAGACTCCCATTACATGGGACAGCCACATATGAGGTCTATGACACATACACCAACTAATGTTTCTTGAGTTTCCTCCTCCAGATACTCTAACCTTAGTCAGTTCCAGAAAGTGTCAATCTATGTGAAATTTGCACATTTGCCAGGGACCTTGCCTATTCATTTCTTACTGAACTGTGTAATTCTATTTCTCAATGGAAAACTTGTACTAATTAGAAACTTGATTTCTATCTTTCTCTTTTGATCCTTTCCTCTCCCAATTTTTATTTCCTTTTTTTTCTTCTTTTTTGAAAAAACAAACAGAAGTGAAATAAACAAGTTTCTCTCTAGAGTCAAAACCAAAAAAATGAAACAACTACTATTTTTGTTCATGATTACAAATGACTTATTGTTAACTAGACAGTAAGTTTTTTGGAATCTACTATACAACCTACATTAAATCTTCAATGATCTGTGGAGCTTAAATTTCAAAGGAGTGTGTGTGTATTAAAATGTGGAAAATCTACCTAGGTTAGAATATAAGTATAGATTAAAAGATCTGGCTTGTATTAGGATAATTTTAAGTTTTTTATTTTGTTTTATTTTTTAAATATGAGTATATTAATAAAATATCCAAAATATTGTTTTGGAGATGGTTAGCCTATCTAAATTATTTTTTCCTCTAACTCTAGAAAGATATGTAAATAGAACAATTGTCATTCCATTATCATTTGGTGTTGCAAATGTGTTCCCTTTTTTTAGATCCTTATTCCCAGGATCTGGATTCAGATCTTGGTTCTATTATATACTACTAAAGTGACCTTGGAAAAGTGAACCTTGGTTTTGTCATTTGTAAAATGGGGCTTATAATATTTTTACTGTGTACTTCACTTGGATTTATGAGATATGTGTTAAGTGCTCCATAAACTATAAAGCTTTGTAGGAATGTGAGCTATCATATAATTATTCACTTAACTCAGAATAATCAAAAGTACAAGTATCAAGGACAGTTGAAAGACAAGTCGTGGGTATAAGTAGCCTGCTGCATTTTGCCAGTGATGACTCAGGAAGTACTGTGAGCCATTATCCATAATATGTATGACTAGAAAAGGAAATGCTTGTGCCATGTAGTGAGAATGGGAGATAATAGTTGGGCTGCCTGAGTACTCATAGGAAAAAAGTTAGAGGTAAATCTCCAGCATGTTAACTGGGTTGTCCACGAAGGACTGCCTATACAATAGGAAGGCATGGACCAGAATTGTCCAGGATGAGAAGGCTTGGGGGACTTGTGCTCTCTGCTTATGGAGGGAGCACCTACAGCTCCATCAAAATTTAAAAGTATTTAGTGTAGTTGGTACCAATACAATAATGGAAATAGCATGAGATGATAAAAAATCTACCAGACTTGGAATAGAAGTATCTGCCACTTTCTCCCTATGTGATTTTAGGTACCAGTCTCTTCATTTTTCTGGGCTTCAGTTTCTTCATTTGTTAAGTGTGGGTATTGGACTAGATGATCTTACAAGGTCTCTTCTGGCCCTAAATCTGTGATCCTAATAATAGGTTGCATTTTTGTAGGAACTTAGAACTTATAGATTTATCCCTATAAAGAGCTCTCTTTCCTTGGTTGATTGCCTATTAAGGTCAGCAGAGATTTCAAGGTGAATCATGAAAATGCAAGCTAAGCCTTGTGTTTGCCTGGTGCCTCCACTTGATTGTGGGTAAAAAGCCATGACAAAGATCTCTTGTTTTCTTAGGCTTCCAGAACTTTCCGCTTCATTGCCTGAGCCTCTGTTAAAGGTAAGAAGCTGTGACTAATGTATCTTTGGGGGGCTTGGAAAAATATTAAGCTTTTATCACATGAGATTAAACATTGCTTATGTACAATTTTATGCATGCTGTACCCACCGCACACGGTGCAAGTCTGTATGGGATATGGATTACATTCTGCCTACTGGTTATAAGAATTTTGAAAATGTCTATCGTTTTGGTAAAGGGGAAGCATTTAAACTGCTCCCAAGGTGGTATATAAAATGTCACTAGAGCTAATGTAGCAGGATAACTTTATAAGACTAACCCAGAGGTGAAATTAAGGGGAAGAAAAAAGAGCGCTTTGCAAGCTTGCTTAAATGTTCCGCATTATCGTTACAAGAAATAATCCATATAAGTTGAAACTCATTTGATTTACATCTCATTGACATCAGAACATGGGTAACCAGAGTATGGCTTTTCCAACACAAAGAACCATTTGTGTCGGAATAATAACCACATTTTTCTTTATTTTAAACGATCAGGGAAATTTGTGTAGAGTTTTCATCTGTTATTAGGAAAAGTTTTCCTAGTCCAAACAGTCTACAAACCGCCACCCACAGCTGCTCCACAGCGTGGGCTATGGCTTGTATCTGCCTCCCAGATCTGTAGGCTCAGAGAATCTAGCCGTAAACAACACCTGATCTTTAAACATGGCCACACACAGGCAACACAAGGGTCTCGGAGAAGTACGCAACTCAAACACAGGGAGATAAACACTCCAATAAGCTTGTCGTCGGTACCATTTTCTTGGAACTTGGCTGTAGCCCCTCCAATAATGGATCCCTTGAGAAGGTATAAAGGATGTGTCATGGGTTTCAAATAGCATTTTTTTTACTCTTCCAAACACAACCATATACTGCCTAAGGTGGAAGTAGCCAATGCTTTCTTGACTCCAACTTTTGGGATTCAGAGGCACTGCAAAGAAGTAGCTAATTTGACATTTAATAAAAAGTCTGATTAACATGTTTGACCAGTGACAGTACTAATCCACTATGTAAACCCATAAGGGTTATGAATGGTCCCTGCCCTCAAGCATCATCATAGTTTTCATTAGTAACTCATTATAGAGCCTACTTGAATTTATCAAAACCTATTTATCAAAAAATGCATTTTTCCCTTGTAAAAAATTAAGTAATGAGCATTTTAAAATGATCTGTCCCTCTCATTACCCCTTTAAGCAAATTAAAACAAAAAATCCCTCAATACATATCTACATAATCTGGCAAAACAAATAAGCCATGTCTATAAATGTATGTCTCTTTCTTAATTTTTAATTCATGAACAACATGTTTCACTGTCATCCTTTTGGACTCATGGTTCATCATTGCTTTTTCAGAGTTCTGAAGTCTTTCAGAGTTGTTTTTGTCTATAATATTGTTTTCATTATTTTCATCAGTTTATAAAGGTCTTCCCCCTTTCCTCTAAAGTCTATTTCATAATTTCTTATGGCATAATAAATTCCATTTTATTCATGTGCCACAATTTGTTTAATCATTCCCTAATAGAAGTATATATTGCTAGTTTTCCATTTTTGGTCACCACAAAAAGAGCTGCTATAAATAATTTTGTATATATAGATCCTTTTCCTCTTTCTTTGATTTCTTTTGGGGTATAGGGTCAAAATGTATTCACAGTTCGATAACTTTCTGAACATAGTTCTGAATTGCTTTCCAGAACAGCTGAATCACTTCACAGCTCCACCAATCATTCCCTAATGTACCTGTTTTCCCATAGCCCCTCCATCATTTTACTCTTTTGTCATCTTTGCCAGTCTGATAAGTATGAGGGGGAACCTCAAAGTGTTTTAATTTGCATTAATCTAATTATTAGTGATTTAGAAAATGTTTTCACATGATTGTTGATAGTTTGGATTTCTTCCTTTGGACATTGCTTATTTATATCCTTTGACTATCTTTAGGGAATGGCTCTCAGTCTTATAATTTTGAATCATTTCCTTATGTGTCTGGGAAATGAGACCCTTTTTCACTTTTTGGGTATTGAGTTCCACAAAATCACTATTTTCTGTGGAAGAATTACTTTTCTTTTGTTCTAAATTTATCATTTTCAAATTACCACTTCAGGTTCTCATTTCCAGAATTTATCTCTGTATCATAATTTTACCTTTTGAAACTTCCATTTTATGTCCTCTGAGATTCCATCTTCCCAGACTTAAGATTGCTAAATGTTTTTTTTTTTAATTTGTTTGTCTTTGTCAGTTCTTCATGTTGGTCAATTTAACTGCCCTTCGGGTAGCTAATTCTCTAATTCTTCCAGTTCCACCATTTCTTTCTTATGGTTTGGCAACCAGAGCTGAAAAGGTGTGGGGCACACTCTTGTTTCATTCAAAGATAGAGAAATGTTTTCTTCTTATCTCTAATACTACATGTAATGATACTCTCCATACCATGTCAACCTTTTGGTCCACTGCACATTGGGTTGAGCTGTCTCAAGGATAAATACACTATAATAACTTTTAATAATAACCCTCATGTTTATGATTAAACCTATATTTTTTTCAGTATAGGAGCTTAGGACCATATGCAGATCTTTTGGAAGTCATTTATAAAAGTGTTAAGTAAATGTGATTTTAGCATAAGTCCTAATGGACCCGACAGTTTATAGTGCTTCATTCAGAGAAGTGCCCATTTAACCTTGCCCCTTATTTCTTCTTTCTGAGCACCTGTCCATTTCTCTGATCATAACTTTCTTTCCCTTTCTTTCTCCTTTTTCCTCATTCCTCCTAAACTTAGTCTTCATCCTTAACACAACTTCTATTCATCTTCTCCCTGCTTTTCCAGTGCATCATACCTATTATGACTTCATCCTACTTCACTTTGAAATCTTGATGCTATAGTTAGCCATGTGCCCTGTCCTCTACCCATAAGTCCCTTTCTTCCTTGTCTTAATCACTACTAATCCCATGTCAGACCCTAACTTTGTATTGTACTCTCACTCACTCTGTATTCCAGTCAAAATTACCTGTTTGTTCTAAGAGCATGGCATTTCATCTCCCATCTTTCCATAGGCTGTCCATCAGCCTAGTGCCTGGAATACACTCCCTCTTCATCTCCACCTCTTATAATAGAATCTTCCTTCAGGGTTTAGCTGAAATATCACTTCCTATTTGAAGGCTTTTCTGATCCTCCTACTTTGTGCTCTTTCCTTCCACAAATTATCTTGTAATAACTTTTCTGTTTATATATAATATTCTCTAGTAGAATGTAAACCCCTGGAAGGCAAGAACTGCTGATCATTTTTTTCTCTTTAATCTCCAGCACTTAGCACAATGTCTTGCTTATAGTAGGTCCTTAATAAATGTTTGTTAAGTCAGTATTTTGTCCACCATCATAAAAAAAAAACACATTTCCTATTCCCATGGTGACTGTGTTTTTTACAGCTAAAAATCTAAATATATATAGCAGTTGTGGTTAGTTTAACATATGCACAAATTACGTTAACTGCTGCACCAAGAGGAATTGGAAGCCAGAACTATCCAAGGAAATCACAATGTTTATTTTTCTTTATTACAAATAATTATAGCAGTATTTATATGGTGTTGATCTTCAAACCCATCTAAACAAATCAGTCATCATCTTATGAAAAATTTCATATGCAAAGCAAATAGTTTTCATTTTGTAACCTCTCCATTCAACTTTGCTATGGGATAATAAACCCATTAAAAAGAAATCATAGTATAAGCAATTGTGATATCACCTAGATTTAAAATGTTTTAGCACCTCAACAAGAAAATTGCTATAAACATCCTCACAGCCTGAGATTTTTTAATCCAAATCTGAAGATGTAGGTTTTAGCTTTACTGGTAAACTACCAGATGGTAGTTTTTTGAATTTTTTTTCCCCCTCAGAGAAAACCTCTTTTCAGCATTAGTTTTTTTGACCTCAAAGCTATCGGTAAATTTCAATTTTAAAATGTGCCCTCCAAAAGATCTTTGGACTTGGAGAGGTATGCATATGTCTCCATCTTTTTATAGACTGTCATTGATGTGTTTTCTGACATTTGTTTACCTTTGCACACCAAGAAACAAAATATATTATTAATATAATTAAAATCCCAATAATCGATATATTATATAATATTAACAGTATATTCATATTTTACTGGGAGAAATATTAAAAGAGGAAGCATTGTTTTTAATCACTTCTGAGTTCTACATTGAGATAACTGCTTCTTTCCATGAATTACAAAACTTGTCATAAGCAATATCTCTCAAAAAAATGTTTTATACAAAAATCCAAGAGTCGGAGATAAGCCATGATCTGAGAGCAAATTGGAGACAATTCTAGAGTCAGTCTCCTAGTTTCTAGAAGAACATGAAGGGCATGCAGAGGTCTCTTCACCATGTATCTCCATGGAGTTTATTACTTTTGTTTTAGAATCCAGTTTCTAGGAACCTCTACTTCTTGCAACCTCTGTTTCCTAAGGGATGCATCTTCTGTGTTTAGAGCGCTGCCTCTATCATGGAATGTGAGCCCACACTCTGGCTCCTGAGCCAGAGACATCCATTTTCACTTGGGCACAAGGTCAGTGTTAAAAGTGCTAATATTAACCTGCATAAATACTTGACTGTTGCCAGTGTGGTTTGATGGGAAAATCACAGCACTGATTGTTGAGGAAGGCAATTGGGATTGTAATTCCAACTCTACCATGAAGGTAGCAATTACCTAACCTGTCCACACCTTGATTTCCCTATTTATAATATGAGGTTACTAATATCTATCCTAACCACCTCATAAGGTTGTTCTGATGTGGATAAAGTGGGGCACTTGACCACAGTGAATTTAAAACTATAATTATGACCAAACTTGGCTCTAAAGAAGAGGGGAAAAAATGCACACACTGTAACACCAGGCATCCTAGCATACCCAGGATGGCTGCCAGCACAGATTCTTTGATCTGCTTTACTAAAGGAAAGCAACTTTAAAGGGGTCAAAAATCTTTTAATTAAATACACACACATACATATATGTGTGTATGGGTATATATGTATATGTGCACATACAAACAGAAATTATAAGCGAACAAAAAATACAGACAGAGCAAATAACACAATTCAGCAGACCAACAGACAGGGCCTCTAGCTGTCTGACCATTACATACATACATAGTTAGTTACCAGAGAGAGAACCACCAACATCTGGGTTTGCAAAACTCGGGGTGGGGAGGGGGGGATCAGTCGCTACCCAGAGTCTCATCTGACCAAATCATACAACTCTTCCCATAAGTGAGCCCCAAAGCAAAACCTTACCTTGGAGTATATATATATATATACACACACACACCTTCTCCAGGGTCAGAGGATATCACAACCTTTGTGACCTATTGCCTAATTACAAAGTAACAAAAAGTGTGGGCCTTCCTGAAAAACAAGCCTCCTCTAATCAAGCTTCTCTTGTTGGGCTCCACTTGAGGCCTGTTAATGAGCAGGGAAAATCTTCAACTCCCATTAACATTACACACGCACACGCACATGCACACATCTTTACAAAGGTCAGAGAGAGGGAGGATCTATGGGTGTTTAACATTGCATAAGTTGTCAGACTCAGTCAAGTTGTTAGCTAGTTTTACATTGCTGGTTTTTGTCTCTTTTTCGTTAATTGTTACAAGGGACGGCTCTCTGTGGAGTAAGGGGAAGAATATATTTGGAAGTGAATGTGATATAAAAATAAAAGATAACTTTTTAAAAAGCAAGTTTAAAATTCAAGCTATATAAGATAATTTCAGGTATATTATTAATATCCATAAGGGGTAGCGAGGAGCAGATACATGATGCAGTGGATGGAGTGCTGGGCCTGGAGTCAGGAAGACTCCTCTTCCTGAGTTCAAATTTAGCATCAGACACTTACTAGTGGGGTGACACTGGGCAAGTCACTTTGCCGTTTGCCTAAATGAGCTGGAAAAGGAAATAGCAAACTACTCTAGTATCTCTACTAAGAAAACCTCAAATGAGGTCACAGAGTTGGACACAATTGAAAAGCAACACAACAACAGAGGGGTGCTGTTATCATGCACTGTCATAAAGATTGGGCATATGCCACACTCATGCCAACACAAGCATTATCTTTAGCCTGGTATTTACTTTTGTGACATACAGTGAATGCCATCCCATGATATTCCTGAGGTCAGCAGTCAATCTGAGAACTTTTGAGAGTTGGTATTGTATCATTAGAAGGCTATAGCCTAAGTCAGGAGTTGACACTTGTGTCATAGGTGTGGGTGGGCTACCTGAGGGAACAGCAAAGCAGGGAGCTCCAGGGACTGACAGCAGTTGATCATTCGCCATAGTGACTTTTGACACAGCTTCATCATTCTGACATTGCAGAAAAGGAAGGTGTCAGATGGGCCTGTAGAAGCACAGGAAGACTACACTAAGTTTAACAGTGTAGATCTGAAGACTAAAAAGGTACGTGTGACCAGCACCCTGTTGTTATCAGCAAATGCTAGTTTCCTAGTGAATGCTTACCTTCACATTGCTAAATCTCTGACCACAGAAAATCAAATCGTTTGTCTAGAAACTCTTTGTGGTACAGAGGAGGGGACCCTCCGTTTTCTAAGGTTGTACCAAGGAGTGTAAGCCCTGTGACAGGTGTTATTGAGCCAGAAAGACCATGAGTACAGGCCCAGGGACTGTCTCTATCTGTTGTCCCAGAATCAGCTCAACTACCTTCTGAGCCACTTACCAAGAGAAGCTTGGCCACCAGGAGATGTATGGATTTATTTATTTTCCATAGCAGCTCATTCAGCTCATGCATATTGAGACACAGAGGAGTTTTCAACTTGCGTTGGTAAAGGGAATACTCTCACCAATGACATCAGAGGCCCCTGAGCTATTGAAGTAAGTGTCAGGTATCAGCAAAATACAACCTATTCTTGAGGTTCAAAGAAGAGTATAGACAATACCACCTTAACTTTTCTTTTTTTTATTCATAAACTCATTGCTGTAGAACAGTGGTGTCAGATTAGAAAACCAGAAATTAACATTATTTATATTGTATTTTGGGGCAGCTAAGGTGGCACAGTGGATTGAACGCCAGCCCTGGAATCAGGAAGACAGCTTCCTGAGTTCAAATCTGGTCTCAGACACTTAGTAGCTGTGTGACCGTGGGCAAGTCACTTAATTCCTGTTTGTCCCATCTTCCTCATTGTTAAAGTAAGCTGGAGAAGGAAATTGCAAGCCATTGCAGTATGTCTGCCAAGAAATCCCCAACTGGTGTCACAAAGAGTCAGACACAACTGAAAAAAAATGACTGAACAACAAAATTGTATTTTTACACATTTCCCAATTACATTTTAATCTGATTCCTCTCCACTCCTCAAGTTTGATACCTCACTCTAGAAGAGAATGTCAGAGGTCATTTTGTCCATCCATTCCTTACTTCTAAGAATCATTACAGACAGTATATTTATTTTGAAAACCCTCAGCTCAGGGGCTTCTGCTCTTTTGAGCAAGCTTCAACTCCTTATGATTGTAAATGTTTTTATTCTTTTCCTGAGACTCCAGTTGTTTTCACTTTGTAAAAGCACATGACAATTAGTCACAGAGACTAACTGAGCATTAGTCTAAGTTTTATGATTAATTGAGATATTCTGAGTTTCTTTTTGGGGAAAAATTAGTGCCCTGTTCACTGGCATGGCAGGCCAACAAGGAGACAGAGGAAGATGGTATGCCAGTTAAATGTTTGAGGCAGATTGAAATGTGTTGTTTTTCACCATCGTTTTTGGTTGCTATTATTGTTTGTTTTGTTGCCTTTTTATAAAGGACAAAATAGAAAGGAAGCTTTAGAGATTATATGTTATATTTTATTACATAATCACTTTAAAATGCTTCAATGGGGATTTAAATTTTAACACTTTTCAGTCATATGAATTGTTTCTTTCTCTATGGTGCCTCACCATTCTTTTCCCTCTAGGTTGAAAGCAAAGCTTCGAAATAAACAATTGGCTGCTATTTGCTTTCTGTTGGTTCTGCCTGTAACACATAGCAAGAAAAAAAAATTAAAAACAGGGAGCAGGAAAATACAACAACTTACATTTCAGTATTGTTAGACATTAGCTTTTAAAAATACAGTTCACAAAGCCTTTCTGTGACAGCTCCCCACCCCCTGCCAAAAAATTTAGGGGAACCCTCCTTCTAATCCTGTGATGCTCAGCAAATACTGGTCATCTTTTAAATATTATCACCTCCTTTTTAGTTTCCCGTAGAGTTTAAGAATAAAATCAAACAGTAAATGAGTGTGAATTATTCATCATCTGTAAGATAAGGCTGTCATTCAGCCCGCTGACAGCACAGAATGTTGGATCCCTGGGAGAATGAACTGCAGCATGTGTCAGTTCTATTGTCCGCATCACTGCCCTTAATGTACCCTCAAGAATGATTCTCCCAAAGTAAGCCATTGGCTGCAATCTTCCCTTCTAACAGAAGGAGACGGTTTTGCCTTCTGGCTCTTTTTAGAATGTTCTGTGCTTCTTAAATCTGAGTTCTGAATAGAATTCAAAGCTAGTTTTTTGTTGAGTAATCACACCCTTATGAAGCCTGTAGCCATGAAGGCTATAATTCCCAATAATAGACCTTGAGATGTGTGTACCATGCTGTAGTTTTGCACATAGGCTTTTCAAAGGGTGACTGCCTTAGAGCTTTACTGACCCAATTTCTCCCTCTTGTTTTTTATTAACAGACAAATAGCAAAATGACAGCAGCTCAGAAGGCTCTGGCTAAAGTTGACAAGAGTGGAATGAGAAGTATTTCCACCTTTTTTGGCACAAAAGCTAAAGCAGGAAAATAAGGATATTAAAGCCTTTTTAAAATCTAGATGAACTTATTTCTGATGTTTTTATATATGTGTGTGTGTGTGTGTATACGTATATCTCCTGTCCCCATCCCTCCCTTTCCAATAAAATATATCAGAAGAGCTATTGGAGTGTTATTTTACTTTTGATTCAGCAGAATTGTGTTTGAGAGATTTCTATGTCCCAGAGTACCAAAAAAAAAAAAAAACAGGCATACATTTTGTAGGCTTTTTGTCAGAGGTTCATATTTAACAAACAAAAAAAAACAGCAAAAGTTTTCAAAAACTCACAGCCAGTGGTTGGATTTTATATCCCTGCCTATTTTGAAGGTTGGGCAAGGGAGGGGGGTAAGAATGGGTTGGTTGGCAAGAAGGAGAAAAGTAATTAGGTGAATAGAAGTAATGTACAGCCATACAATTTCTTCAATAAACACATGTACTACAAACATTTGAATGGATGAATTCTTTATAAAACTTTGGTGGGTTGCAAGTGTGACAGTAATTATCATGATATTCTTTAGAGAAATTAACCAAATCTCAAAGGTGTTAAATTAACTAGGCATTTATGGCCTCGCTGCCCCCTCCAAATGCCACGTGGGGAATCTGGGGTCAGTTAGGAGAGGATGCCCCCTTCCTGGCAAACCATTTTCCTCCATATGTTTTTAAAGCAGGTCAATTTGTGTTTGGTGAGAAGCAGAGCACAAAAAGCTTGGAAACAGATGGTTGCTAGGGCTAAAAACAGAGACCACTGGTGTGATGATGTGGGAAGTGAGAATAAGACTCAGAAGAAAAATATAAGTTATAAGGTAAAGAATACAGATGAGGGAAAAATCCAGGGGCCACCAAGTTAGGGAATTGGAGCCAGGACCAGGAGGTAAGCTGGGTCTCTGCAAGGAGCCGGGGATGGATCATTAAGGTTCAAATATTTTGGCTTCTGCCTTGCCTGCCATTCCTGTGTTCTGAGGGAGTTGAATATAATGAACACCTTCAGTCAGTACTTTAAAACTTTTTATACCCTCCCCTTCCTGTCTCCTGTTCCCTACAGTGTTGTATTTAACACCAAGACCAACATGACAGAATTTCAAATATTTGATGACAACTATCATTCTCCTCCCCTAACCTCAAGTCTTGTCCAGTTTGAAAATTCCCAGTTCCTTCATCTGGGCCTCATATAATATTACCTCCATGACTCTCATTCTGGTTTCCCTCCTCTATTTCCCCCACTTAGACTTATGCCCCTTAATGATTGTGCCTTCCCTCGGGATAATCTCCAGTTTTTAGAAACAGTGGATAGAGCATGGGACCTGGAGTCAAGAAGCCTTAAGTTCAGATCTTCCCTTGAACACCTGCTTAACTGTGTGGCCCTGACCAAGTCGCTTAACATCTGTTAAGCCTGCCTGTTTTCTTATCTATAAAATGGGAATCGTAATAGTGCCTACCTCTCTGTGGTGGTGTGAGGATAGAATCATATATTCGGAAAGTGCTGTGCCCAGAGCTGAGAAATAATGTGTCTTGGGGCAGCTAAGTGGCGCCATGAGTAAAGTGCCAGCCCCGGAGTCAGGAGGACCCGCATTCAGTTCCAGCCTTGGACACTTAGCACCCACACAAAAAAACTAGCTGTATAACCTTGGGCAAGTTACTTAACCCCAATTGCCCTCCAAAAGGCAAATAAAATAAAATAAAAAGAATGTGTCTTGGGGCAGCTAGGTGGTGCCGTGAGTAAAGCACCAGCCCCAGAGTCAGGAGGACACGCGTTCGGTTCCAGCCTCAGACACTTAGCACCCACACAGAAAAACTAGCCATGTAACCTTGGGTAAGTTACTTAACCTCAATTGCCCTCCAAAAGGTAAAAATAAATAATGTGTCTTGTTCATGGAACAGCAAGGAGGCTAGTGTCACTGGGTCAAAGAATATATGGCTTAGGAGTGTGTAAGGTATAAGAACACTGGAAAAGAGTGGTGGGTAGGTAGGTTATGAAGGGCTTTAAAGCCAAACAGAGGATTTTGTATTTGATCTTTGAGGTGATAGTACTACTCATTAAGCATTTATTAAGCACCAGCTATATGCCAGGCACTGGTCTAAGCTCTAAAGATAAAAGAATGAAAAAAAAAAAGATGGAATCATAGAAGTTTATTGAGTGGAGGGGTGGGGTACATGACATTGTTGAACCTGCGCTCTAGAAAAATCACTCTGGCAGCTAAATGAAGGATGGACTGGAGTGGGGAGAGACTGGAGGCAGGTAGAGCCACCAGCAGATTATTGCATTAGTTCGGGAGTGAGGTGATGAAGTCCTGCATTAGGGTGATAAGAATATCAGAAGAGAAGAGGGAGTGTATTTAAGAGATGTCACACAGATAAAATTGACAGGCCTTGGCAACAGATTGAATATGGGGTGAGGGGTGAGGGATAGAAGTTGAGGATGACACCCAAGTCGTGAGTCTGGGGGACTTGGGGGATGGTGCTCTTGACAGTAATAGGAAAGTTGGGGCAGAGGGAGAGTTTTGGGAGAAAGATGAGTTTATTTTTGACATTTTGAGTTTAAGATGTCCAATTCAAGATGTCTCAAAGACAATTGGAGCTGCTAGACTAGAGGTCAGCAGGGAGGTTAGGACTGCAAAAACAGGTCTGAGAATCATCAGCATAGATAATAATTAAATCCCAGGAGTTGTTGAGATCACCATATGATGAGAGCAAAAGCCAAGCATGAGCAACTTGCCAGAGGTCTGCTTCTGTGAATAGCTTCAGGGTTCTGATTACATAGTATAGTGAACTCTATTTGTTCAGCAGTAAATTAAGGCAAAACATTCACAAAAATCAAAGTACAGCATTCATAATGTTATGACATAACAACTTATCACTAAAATGTCATTTAGTAAGTCCTTAATTCAGTCATCCTTTATAATGGCAAGCACAGAAGTAGTTCACACCTTGTTTCAGCAATTGAATTAACACCTTGTTTCAATTCAAGTTTCTTTTGAATCTTATATCAAGTCTGTTAAACAGAATGTGTGTGGGGTGGCCAGGTGGCGAAGTGAGTAAAGTGCTGGCCCCCGGAGTTGGGAGGACTTGAGTTCAGCCTCAGACATTTAACACACACACACACACACACACACACACATGCACACACATACGACCTAGCCGTGTAACCTTGGGCAAGTTACTTAACCCCAGTTGCCCTCCAAGAGGCAAAAAAAAAAAAAAAGAAAGAATCAGAATGTGTGAACCCCACAACTTGTGAACCCTTGTTATGGGAATGGGAATCTGAAGATCTTCCCTGCCCCTTGGCCCCTTGATAGGTTTAGGTAACTCTGAGAACCTTCCCTGATTTGAGAATATACTTTGCCTCCTAATGGACTGAATGTGGTCATCTGGAGCCTGTGGTGAGAGGCTTGTTCTTCAGGAACTCCCACACGTTGTTCCTTTGTGATTGGGCAGTGGGTCAAGAGGGCTTTGATGGTCTCTGACCCAGGAGAAGGCTATATATACCCTGATGTGAGGTTTTGCTATGGGGCTTACTTTGAGAAGAGTTGTGTGATTTGGCCAGATGAGACTCTGGGCAGCTGTTGAGCCCCCTGGCTTTGAAAACCCAGATGTTGGTACTTGCCTCTCTGGTAACTAACTAGGTATGAATGTAATGGTCAGACAGCTGGAAGCCCTGTCTGGTGGTCTGTTTCTCTGTCTGTTTGTATCCTCTGAAGTTCAGGGTGCTAATTTTTTTCTGCTGAACTAGGTAAATGATATATGTTTGATTGATTAAAGTAAGATTGTTAACCTATTTTGAGTTGCTTTCCTTTGGAGAAGCACATATAAGAACCTGTGTTGGCAGCCACCCTGGGTATGCTAGGGTACTTGTTGCTACAACCCTAGAACTCATGAACTCCTGCAACGGGAAGGAGAGGAGCTAATGACCATATATAAGGAGAGGCCCAGGCTGGACAGAGCAGAACTGAGAAGAGGACTCTTGTGGTGGCAGTCAAGGAGAAAACTTGTGGTATCCCAGGCCTCTGTTTGTCTGCTCTGTCTGTGTTGCTGTTTGTTGGTGATACTTTGTACAAAAGCCCTGGGACCTTACTGGAAGCCCTGAAAGATGATTTTCTGGTTGTATGTTTACAGAGGTCCTGGAGGAGGGTTTTGGAGGTCCTGGGACTTTACTGATGATTTGTGCTGACCTCTTGGACCTTGTTTGTGGGTCTGTATTGATTTCTATGTTGATGATTTGTGTTGAGTTCTCAGACCTTGTTTGTGGATCTGAGTTAATTTCACAGGTAGATAGTGAATTGATGATGGTGCTGGCAATGTGCAAGAATATTATTGTGGTTCTGTCAAGCTTTGTCTTCTCAGAAACAGGAACTGTGAAGGACTTGAAGTGGACTGGACACTGTGAGCTACAATATGGAATGGGAACTGGATGAAGAACTGGACAAGGAGCTGGATGAGGAACTGGGAGCTGCCTGCCTTTGAACCCAGGTGACAGTTGGAGCTGGGACCATGGAAGAGAAACCATGGAAGCTGAGAGCTAGCCTCAAGTGAAGCTTAAAGAAGACTTTACTTGGATACTGTGTACTGACTGAGCAGATTATGATTTACTGTGACCTAGGGGTAGAAAACTTTGACTTTTGTACTTTCTGATTGAATTAAGGATTTTGTGATTGACTAAATGATTGTACTTTGTTGAAAACTGTGTAACCACTTTGGTGAAAACTATGTGGCCATTTTAGTGATAAGCTGTTGAGTTGTGACATGGTGAATGCTATATTTTGATTTTCTGTGATAAGTTGTAACATTCTGAGTGCTGTACCTTGATTTTCTATAAATGTTTTGCTCTGATCTGTTATTGAATAAATAGAGATTTTGCTATACTCTGTAATCAGAACCTTGAAAGCTGTTCACAGCAGCAGTCCTCTGGAAAGCTGCTCGTGCATGGCTTTACAGGGACACAAGTACAATCATTCAGTAAGTCCTTAATTCAGTCATCCTTAAGGGGGCTTGTTTCTTTAATGGACACAAAGAACAAAGGTCAAAGTTCTCCACCCCTAGGTCATAGTAAATCATAATCTTCTCAGTCAGCACCAAGTACTCAAGAAGAACTCTTTTCATCTTGCCTCAGGGCTGGTTCTCAGCTTCCATGGTTCCTCTTCCATGGTCCCAGCTCCTGCCTGAATCTACACAACTGTCACCTGGGTTCAAAGGCAGGCAGCTCCCAGCTCCTTGTCCAGTTCCCATTTCATATTGAAGCTCACAGTGTCCAGTCCACCTCAAGTCCTTCACAGTTCCTATTTCTGGGAAGACAAAGCTTAACAGCCAAAACAACATACATCCACATTGCCGGCACCATCATCAATTCACTATCTGCCTGTGAAAATCAACTCAGACCCAGTAACAAGGTCCAAGAGGTCAACACAAATCATCAGTAAAGTCCCAGGACCTCCAGAACCGTCCTCCAGGACTTCTGTAAACAGACAACCAGAAAATCCTCTTTCAGGGCTTCCAGTAAGGTCCCAGGCTTCTGTACAAAGTATCACAAACAAACATCAACACAGACAGAACAGAGTGCCGGGATACCACAAGTCTTCTCCTCCACCACAAGAACTCCCTTCTTAGTTCTGCTCTCTCCAGCCTGGGCCTATCCTTATATATGGTCATTAGCTCCTCCCTTCCTGTTGCAGGAATTCACAAATTTAGGGTTCACAAGTTGTGGGATTCACAAGTTCTGGATCTTAATACTTGATACAATCACAAACTCAAACAAGGCATTAACTACTATGTTAATTCAATAGCTGAAAGAAGGTATTAACTACTTCTTATCATTACAGATGTCTGAAAGACAATTGGAGGTTCTAGACTAGAGGTCAGCAAAGAGGTTAGGACTGCATAAACAAGTCTGAGAATCATCAGCATAGATGATAATTAAATCCCAGGAGTTGTTGAGATCACCATATGATGAAAGCGGCAGATCACCTATCTCTGGGACATTGTGTTAGAAAATCCTCCTGAGCTGACATGAAACTATGGGTGACTGACTACTCTTTTGAGACTTGTCATTCAGTCCTTCCAGTTTCCGTATTGTTTGACCCATGTTACCCCATCTTTTTTTTTTATAAGAATTAGTACAAGGTATTTTATTGAATGTTAATCTAATATCAAAATGAACTATCTACAACATTCACCTGATCTCCAGCTTGGTAAATCTATCAGAAAAGACCTGGAATGACTTCATTTTTGTTGAATTGAATGCAACCTAGGTTCTTTGGAATCATTGCTTCTTTCAGCTACCTCCTTTTAACAGTGGTCTTGAATTTTGCTGGCAGAAGTCCAACTAACTGGCCTGTGGGTTGCAGATGCCATTGTTTTCCTTTTTTTTTTTAATTGGGACATTTATCTATTGCCAGTCATTGGTAATTCTCCTATTCTTTATGATGATAGTTTGGCAGTCACGTTTACCATTTTTTCCCTCAATACTCAGGTATGTCTTTCATTTTGTCCTGGTGTGATTTTGGATGCGTCAGGGGCAACACTGTGCTCTCTTACTCTCTCCTTAATTCAGGTAGCAACTCCATATAAGTCACTTTTGTTTTGCACTTTCAAGCTAAAAAGACAGAAGGAAAATGAGAATCGATCATTTCTGCCTTCTCTCTCTTGTCAGTTACCTTTTCCCCATGTGTCCCAAGCATCTGTCCTTTTCCTTCTTTGTTCCTTCTTTTCCCCAGTAGAGCTTATAGGACACAAGCACCTTTGTTTTATCTTTATTCCCTGCCCCCCTCCCCTAATCTTACCCATTTGAATCTTTGATGCTCCCAATGCCGTTCGTACAGTACTAGACTTTTTTGTATTTATACTCCGTTACTTGCTTTTGTTTATGTCTTCTGTGATTCAAGTTAGCAGGTAAATTCTTAGTTTGTTAACAGTGGTCTCTTGAGACAACTCCCATCTTTCTTCCTTACTGGAATTATTCCTCTATGAAGATAGGACAGGGCTAACTAAGGACATGACCTGTGATTTCTTTGGGATGGGGATCTTCTTGGATAAAGACACTCCCTCTGCCAAAGCCAGTCATCAGCTTCCTAGCAACTTAAAGAATTAGACAGCTGATAGGATACTGCAAGTACAAGTCAGTTACCCAGGATCACACACCACTAGTTCAGATCTGGCCTCAGACTTCCCATCTGTGTGACCCTGGGCAAGTCACTTAACTTCCGTTTGCCTCAGTTTCCTCACTTGTAAAATCAGGGCAATAATAGCACCTAACTCCTAAGGTGGTTGTGATGATTAAATGAAATGATAATTGTAACTTGCTTAGCATCATGCCTAGCATATAGTGAATGCTATATAAATGTTATTATTATTTCCCAGAGGTAAGACTTGAGTTCAGGTCTTCCTGATTCCAAGGCCAGCTATTTCTCTGTCAGGGTTTTTTTAACCTTTTTATGTGTCCTAGATCCCTTTAGCACTCTGAGGGAACAGATTATTCTAAGAATAATATTTTTAAATAATTAAAGGAAATGTGAAATTTTAGAAGTTAGTGAAAATTAATATATGTGTGTGTTTGTATGTATGTATGTCATGGACTCCTCTAGCAGCCTGAGGAAGCCTAGCATTCTTAGAATAATATTTTTAAGAAATTAAAGGAATTAAATATTAATAAGTAATTAAAGGAAATGTGAAATTTTACTTAAAGATTAGTGAGTATACATACATATATATGCCATGTATATCCTATATATACACATACATGCACACACATGCATACATACATTCCCCCATCCCAGTTCATGGACTGCCTGAAATCTCTCCACAGACTATAGGTTAAAATCTCCTGAAATACACACCACACTGCATTGAGGAACATATTAGCTAGAAATTAGTATCTGCAAGAAATAGACGACCCATGGGCTATTGTGGCTCTTTGGCTGCTCCCTCCCAACCATCGTTCTCCATCAGCTCAAGTTCCAAACTGCAAAGTTCCAGAGACTTCTGAAGTTCCTATAGTTCTCTTCGTTACCCTAATTTTCCCACTCTCTTTCCTTCTGTTACTTTATTTGTTGCCCTTTTCGGAGCAGCACAACAGCAGCATCAATGGATAGTAGAAAGAACTGACTATCCTCCTTTTTATTTGTATCTTCAGTGTTTAGTGCAGTGCCTAGCACACAGTAGGAGTTTAAAAATGTTTATTGTACTGTAATTAGAGAGTACAAACTTTTCACTCAGGACCCATTATTTAACAGTTGAGCACACAACAGCCAGATTGGATCATTCATCCAGCACCTAATCATGCTCTTACTTCTAGTCAGATAAGTGGATGTAAGTATATGTATACATATATATACACATATTATAACATTGCATATTATATAATGTATATAGTACATCTAGTTATAGATACATATATGTGTCTTGTATACATGTATATAGATAAACGCAGTTCATATGTATGCACACACATACATATGTACATACACACATGCATACATATATACATTTCAGGACAGCCCATGTGGGGAAAGAGATTATAGGCTTCACTGATTTCTGCATTAAGTGACCGTTCATCTGTCCTAATTTTCCACCCACATACTCTAATCATTTCTTTTGTGCCAGCATGAAGTTCTGAGAGAGCCAAACCCAGGCACTAGTCTCTTCCCAGTAAGAGTTGTGTTAGTATCGGAGATAGAAGCCTGCTTCTGTCCCACAAGGCAGCCTGGTTGTTGGTAACCTGGATCTGTTCTCATTCCTGCTGGATTCTTACACTTTAATTCCCACAGACCTCCCAGCTGCCTGAATTTTTGACCATCTGCTTTTCCTTCTCCCTCTTAGCTAGGGTTTGTGCCCCCACTTTGTCCCTGCTTTGACTTCTGGCCCAGGCTGTTCCTCTGGTTTTCCTGGCCCCAACTTTCTATTCTTCTGAGTGTTGGGATCCCTTTCCATATTGGATGCAGATACAGGGCAACAATATAGGAAGACGGGATGGTTCAATGGAAAGAACACTCGATTCGGAGTCAGAAGTCCTGGTTTCAAATCTTGGATTTAATGATTAATGATCATTTGACTTTGGACCAATCCCCTAGGGTCTCAGAACCTCAAATTCTTTATCTGTAAAATAAAGGATTTCAACTGATTAAGATCTTGAGAATCAGTATGATAAAACACTGAATTCAAAGTCATAAGATCATAGATTTAAAGCTGGAAAGAATCTCAGAGGTCATTTAATTTAATCCCTCATTTTACAGATGAAGAAATTTAGACCCAAGAAAGTTAAACAACTTGCCCAAGTTACATGGGTAATAAGTTGCAATGCTAGAATTTTAACTCAGGTCTTTTGACACCAAAACCTGAATTATTTCCTCTCATTCCCATGCCTGAAACACACACAAATTTTCTCTCTCTGTCTCTCTGTCTCTGTCTCTCTCTCTCCCTCCCTTCTTTCCTCCCTCCTTCCATCTCCCCTTATCCCTCTCCCTTCTCATCTATTCTCATTGGTTCAACTATCATCTCTGTGTGGATGATTCCCAGGATCCCTAGTTTCTCTCCTGAGCTGCAGTCCCAGTCCCACATCTCCAGCTACCTGTTGAGCAGCCATACCTGGATGGCCCATAGGCATCACACTTAACAATCCAAAACAATTCTTATTTTTCTTAAAACCATCCGTCTTCCCACCATCCTTCTAGTCACCTTTGGAGTCATCTTCAGCTTTTCCCTTGATCCCCATCCATTGGTGGTTGATTCTACCTTTACAAAATTACTTGCATTCATCCTCATCTGTTCACAGTCACCACCCTTATCTAGTTCAGGACCTTATCACCTCTCACCAAAACTATCATAGCTGCCTCCCAGCTTCTAGTCTCACTCCAATCCATCATCCACATAGCTGCCTAAATAATTTTCCTGACGCATAGATCTGATCATGACATTCCCTCGGTGACTTCCAGTTGCTTTTAGGGAAAAACACAAATTCCTCATCTGAACTTTTAAGGCCCTTCATGGTATGGCATCAACCCACCTTTCCTACCTTAATGTGTTTTACTCCTCTACATGAACTGAGTTCTAACCACATTGGCCAAACGTTCCCTGAACTCAACCTTCGTTCTTCCTTCTCACAGACTGTTCCCTATGTCTCTAATGACCTCCCTCCACACCTTTGCCCTAACTTTCATCAAGATCCAACTAGTGATCTGTCTACTATGGAAAACCTTGACTAATCCCCTTAATTGTTACTGCTCAATCATCCATATTCATATCTATTTGTGTATTTTATTCCCTAAGCATTTCCATATAGGTCTGTGTTTTTACACAGGTGGGTAAAGAGTGCCTTCCTTCTTTATTCTACTAGGGTAAGTTACTGGGGTCTGAGAAACAGATCACTTTCAATATCTTTTTTTTTTCATTAAGAATTATGTTTATTATTCTGGCTTCCCTTATCAAAGTTTTCATCTTTTAAATCTGGATCACTTTTTTTTTTTGGCTAGACCTATGGAACTCCCTGTGAGGAAACATGCTGAATTATAACTTAACAGTGTTAGAGACCTGCCTGAGGCATTGGGAGGTCACACAATACAGGCAGAACTTGAACCCAGGTCTTTTTGCCTTCCAAACTGGCCATCTCTCTGCTGAGGCTATGCTGCTTGTCAGTCACCCCTAAAGAAATCTAATCAAGTGATGGTGGAACCATAGACTTAGAGTAGGCTATCTGGTCCAATAATAGTGATACCAATAATAACATTGATACAGGTTTAAGGTTTTACAAAGACTTTCCTCATAACAATCCTGTGCAATAAGTTGTACAAACCTTATCTTTTTCATTTTACAACTAGTAAGCTGAGGCTTAGAAGTTAAATGCCCTGTCCAAAGTCACAGGCCTGAGGTATACCAGATGGTAATCCAGTGGATAGACTGCTGGACATGTGACCTGAGTTAGAGCCAGAAAGAAAGAAATGACAAATTCAAAGTTGGAAATTCAGTGTCTTTCTAGTCCAGCTGAAACCTCAGTTCAACACATGAAGATGACGGGAAAGTCCTTCTCAGCATGGTGAGCTGCCTGTGTCTTAATGCTTCTGGGCTTACACGTGGGGTTTGGCTAGAAAGTTGGGATCATGAAAGGGAAGACTAAATTGTGGTAAAAAAAAATGTAGGTTGGAGCCAGATTGTGGAGGGACTTACTTTAAATTCAGGCATTCATACTGAAATATGAACAGAGAAGTTTGAGTTGGAATATGGAATAAAATGTTTTATTCTATAGACAATAGGGCAGCTAAGTGGTTGCAGAGGTTAGAGCACTGGATTTGGAACCAGGAAGCCTCCTCTTCCAGAATTCAAAGCTGGCTTCAGACACTTACTAACTGTATGATCCTGGGTAAGTCACTTAACCCTGTTTGCCTCAGTTTCCTCTTCTGTAAAATGAGCTGGAGGAGGAAATGGCAAACCACTTCAGTATCTTTGACAAGAAAACCCTAAATGGGGTCATGGAGAATCAGACACAACTATAAGCAATAGAGAATCATTGAAACCTTCAGGCAGGAGAGTAATGTGATCATATACAGATATATAGACGTCATAAAGAATTATTTTGATACCAGTATGAAAGATAATTTGAAAAGTTTAAAGATTAGAGACAGAAAGACCAGTAAAGAGGCTATTAAAATAGCCCAGAAGAAATGTAATAAGGCCACAAATTGGAGTAGCATCAGAAAGACTGTAGAGAAGAAGGATAGAAGGGTTATTGATAGACTGAAGTTGGTAGGATTTGGGAATCAGTGGAATTTGGCGATGAGGACAAGGTGGAAGAATTAAAGAGGCTCCCAAATGCTCAAACTTGGGTGACTGAAGAGTTGATGTTACATTGAGTAGAGATAAGAAAATTAGAAGAAACAGGTTCACTTGGAGATATGTTTGGGCGAGAGGAAGAGAAGGGAGCAGATGGGAGGTGAGGCAAGGGACAGACACACAGAGAGAGAAAGATATCCTAGGTGCTGACACTATCCAGTGATCTGTAGTGGTGAGTTGTAAGTGAAGGATGGGAGCTCATAGGACTAGTCCAAGCTGGAGATAGAGATTTGGAAGATCATCTGCTTAGAGAGGATAATCCAGTCTCTGGTAGACGAAATCGCTAAGTGAGAAAGTTTAGCAAGATAGAAAGCTCAGGGGGCCAAACCTTAGGGAATGCCTATATTTAGAAAACCATAAAAGAAGGGAAGGGAACAAGTATTTATTAAACACCTACTATGTGTGGGGCATCATGCTAAGCACTTTACAAATATAAGTATAAGGGCAGCTAAGTGGCACATTGGATAGAATGCTGGGCTTGAAGTTGGGAAATTTTATCTTCCCTAGTTCAAATATGGTCTCAGAAACTTATTAGCTATGTGACCCAAGCAAGTCACTTAACTCTGTTTGCCTTAGTTTTCTCATCTGTAAAATGTCCTGGAGAAGGAAATGGCAAACCTCTCCAGTATCTTTGTCAAGAATACCCCAAATGGGGTCATGAGGGATCAGACACAATTGAAAATTACTAACCAACAATAACTAAAACATAATAGACACTTAATAAATGTTTACTGATTGATTGAGTGAAATGATGATGGAGAGAGTTGGAGTTAGGAACTTAAGGAAAGAGTAAAAGATTTGGACAAACACCTTGGGAAGCTAGTGAAAGAGGAATGAAAGAATTCGAAGCAACAGTGAGAACTCAGTTGAGGTTAGATTGAATACATTTGTGGTAGATTTTCTTGATTACCTTTAGTATTGGTTGATGAATAACAGGACACAGCAAAAGGAAGTCAAGGACATGAGGAACATAAGACTGAATTCACTACTCCATTCACTGGCCAGAGGGAAGTTGTTCCACTTGGCCACTTATAACACTGATAGCACTGTTTCTAGGAGAGGCCCTGTCCCTCACAAGCGACATCAGGTTTTCACAGTCCCGAGAAACAATGTTAGGTGAGGTGCATTATGTAGTATGTACTTCTTTGAGAAAAGAAAGAATAAACGACATGTTTTTACTAGCAAAATAGTAATGGGAATATTTTTATTATGTTAACTTCATACTGAACAAGAAGTCAATTGCAATCTAGTAATTTAATTCTATTTATTTCTCTAATTTAAGATTTTCCCAAATGGTCAGTACTTTCCCTAAGCATGAATAAACAGTAATTTTGTTCTTAATTCCCTTTTCTTACTGGATAGAAATTAATCCAGTGAGGCAGCTAGGTGGTGCAGTGGATAGAGTGCTGGACCTGGAGTCAGAAAGACCAGAGTTCAAATCCAGCCTCAGATATTTGCTAGCTGTGCGACTCTAGGAAAGTTATTTGCTTCAGTTTCTTCATCTGTAAAAATGGGTATAATAATATCTGTCTCCCAGATTTGCTGTGAGCATCAATCAACCAATAAACATTTTTTAAACACCTACTATGTGTTTAAGAAATATACTATCCTTCCCTCAAGGAGCTTACAATCTAATTGGGGACATATCATGCAAACAAATGTCTACAAATCAAGCTATATGCAGAAAAATAAGAAATAATTAAAGAGGGAAAGCACTGGAATTAAGAGGGGTTGGGGAAGGCTTTCTGTAGAAGGTGGGATTTTAGTTGGGAATTAAAGGAAACCAAAGTGGTCAATAATAGGAGTGGAGAAGGGAGAAGGTTCCAGGCATGGGGAACAGCCAGGAAAAATGTTTAAGGTAGAACACGTATCATTGGATTGAAGTGTACATGTTGGGAATAAGGTATAAGACTGGAAAGGTAGGAAGGGGTTTTGAATGCCAAACAAAAGTATTTTGTATTTGCTCCCAGAGCCAAGAGAAACTCACTGGAGTTTATTGAGTAGGGGGTAACATGATAAGACGTGTCCTTTAGGAAAGTCAATTTAGTGCCTGAGTGGAGAATGGATTAGAGTGAGAAGGGATCCACCAGAAGGCTGTTGCAGTATTCAGAATTCGAGGTTATGAGGGCCTGTTCTAGAGGACTGATAAGATCAGAAGAGAGACATACAATTCAAAGGTGAAATCAACAGATCTTGGCAACAGATTCAGTATGTAGGGTGAGAGATAGTAAGGAGTTCAAGGTGACTCCTAGGTAGGGAGCCTGGGAGAGTAGAAGGATGGTGTTGAATTCAACAGTAACAGGGAAGATAGAAGGTGGGGAGGGTTCAAGGGAAAATATAGTAAGTTCTGTTTTAGACATGCTGAGTTTAAGATGTCTACTGGACATCCAGTCCAAGGTGTCCAAACGGCATTTGAAGATGCAAGATTGGAGGTCAGCAGAGAGATTGGGGCAAGAAAGGTGGATTTGAGCATCATTAGCATAAAGGTAATGAAATCCATGGTAGTGGAGGAGATCTCCAAGTGAAGTAATACAGAGGGAAAAGAGAAGAATTCCCAGGACAAAACCCTGAGGGATACCTTATGAATAAAGGGCATGATCTGGAACAGGGGGTGGGGAACCTGCGACCTCAAGGCCACATGTAGTATTTTAGGTCCTTGGGTGCAGCCTTTTGACTGAGTCCAAGTTTTACAGAACAAATCTTTTATTAAGGGGATTTGTTCTGTGAAGTTTGGATTCAGTCAAAGGGATGCACTTAAGCACCTAGAGGTCCTCAGAGACCTAGAGAGAAGAGAGACCTAGAACCTAGAGAGAAGATAATGTCAAGGAGAAGAAAGTGTTAAAGGCTGCAGAGAGATCAAGGAGAATAAGGATTGAGAAAAGACCATTGGATTTGGCAAGTAAGAGATCATTAGTAACTGGAGAGAGCAGTTTTGGTGGAATGATGAGGTCAGAAGACAGATCAAAAGAGGTTAATAATACAGTAAGAGGAGAGAAAGTACAGGCACCTATTGATGGCCTTTTAAGGAGTTTAACTTTGAAGGGCAGAAAAGATGTACGATGATAACAGGAATGGAAGGATCAACTGGGAGTTTTTTTGGGGGATAGGGAAAACCTGGACGTGTTTGTAGGCAGTAGGAAGTGAACCAGTAGACAGGGAGAGATTGAAAATAAGTGAAAGGAAGTAAATGATGGAGGAGACAATCTATTGGAAGGCATGGGATGGAATGGGATCACTTGAACAAGTAGAGGGGCTAGCCTTGATAAGGAATAAGGCAGCTCATCATATGAAACAGGGGTGAAAAAGGAGGTAGTGGCAGAATGCTCGAGTAACAGGGGATGAGGAAGAGAGAAGAGGGAATTCACACAAATGGCCTCAATTTTTTCTATGAAATATGAGGCAAGATTCTCAGCTTAGAGGGGATAATGGGGAGCCATAGGAGGTTTGAGAAGGGATAAAAAGATTTGGAAGAGCCACTGTGGAGAGTGGGATAGTGAGTTGATAAGGAAGATGTAATAGGATTACCTAGCAACAGTGAGGGCCCAATTGAGGTTGCATCATTTAAATTTGTAGCAGACCCATCCAGAACAGTTGGATGATTTTTTTCTATCTTCATTCAGCAATGCATATGTAGGAGTGAATGATCCAAATTAGATAGTGGGAATGCTCCCAGGTTGAGGCTTAATGGCATAATTGGTGTTATGATAAGGCAGCTAGGGATTCAAGAGAATAGAACCATGTAGAATTGAATCTGTTCATCAAAGAGTCGAGATGGGGAGAAGAGGAGAGAGTGGTTACTGCAATGGAGATGGCCTGGGAGAGAATTGAATGGACAAGGGATTGGAGGTCTTGAATGAAGAGTAGGATTCTGTAAGGGAAGGCAGAGGGAGAGGTGAAAAGTCAATAAATTATGGTTGGATAAGGTGATTTCAGAATTCTTAAATCTGGAGGTGGTACATGTGTGGATAATGGCAAAATGAAAGGTATGGACATCTTTGTGTGTGGCTAAGGTGGGGTGGATGAGTGAGTAGCTAGTGGGAAGGGAATAGGTTGAGGAATTGAGCGGTTAGGGTATTAGAGGGAGAATCAATATTCATGTTGAAATACCCTAGTATGAGGGCAGGACTTGGAAGGAGAGAAAAATTGTGAACCATGTGTCAAACTCAGGAGGAATAAAGGACGGTAACCTGGGGGTGTGTAGACAATAACTACCAGGATTTTGAATGGGTAATAGATATCAAATGAGCAAAATGCTTTTGCACAGTGCCTGACACATAGTAGGCACCAAATTAATGCCTGTTTCTTTCTTTCCTTCCTGCCTTTGTTTTTCTTTCCTTTTCTCTCTCACATCTCCTTTCCTTCCTTCCTTCCTTCCTTCCTTCCTTCCTTCCTTCCTTCCTTCCTTCCTTCCTTCCTTCCTTCCTTCCTTCCGAGTAACTCTTCAATACTTTGGGGGTTATTAAATATCAAGGCTTCTTAAACTTTTTCCACTTGTGACTCCTTCAGCACTTCTTAAATCCCATGTGGGATCTCGACCCACAGTTTAAGAAGTACTAAATTAATATCCAGCATTTATGTAAGATTTCAGTGTTTACAAAGTGCTTTGTAAGGTAAATCTATGTTATTTTATTTGATCCTCACAGCTCTGTGAAGTAGTCAAGTCAACAAGCATTTATTAAGCACCTATGTGTCCCAAGGTGCACTAGGGGTTTCTGTAAAAAGAAAGGAGAAAGAGAAGAGAGAGAGTATGTGAGTGAGTGAGAGAGAGAGAGAGAGAAAGAGAGAGAGAGAGAGAGAGAGAGAGAGAGAGAGAGAGAGAGAGAGAGAGAGAGAGAGAGAGAGAAACCTATTCTCTGCTCTTGAACTCACAATCTAATAGAGGTAGGTGCTATTATACCCATTTTATAGGTGCTGAAAAAAGGTTAAATGACTCCCACAGAGTCATACAGTAAATAAGTCAGAATTTGAACTTTCTGACTCCAGGGCCAACCCTTTGCCCACTGCACCACTTAGTTGCTTACAAGTAGATAGTAGTGTCACAGGTGTTAAAATATATAGAGGTAGCAGTCTTCCTTTCAGATCCACATACAACTGTCTCCTAGGAGGGAGTAAACTCAATTGCATATCCCTGGAAGAAATGGCTTTACTGAAAAGGAAGCTAAGATTCAGAATTAGGCCTGAGTTCTTGGCTGTCAAAGAAAACTAGTCTTTTAGAAGGACACAACTCACATTTACCCTTTCTCTCTAGGTGGCAGCACCAAGAAGACAGAGGAATAAGCAAAGGACTCAGTAGGAAGCCTGACTGCCTCCTTTGCTACTTCAGCCACGACTTTTTCTTCTACATCTTCTATAAAATCAACAGATTGAGGGTGGGAAGAGGGAGGAGAGGTGGGCTGGATATTTTAAAACTAACAGACTTATCAGAAACTTCATTCTGGAATGTGATTTTATACTGTATTCAGCACTTTTAGTCTTTTTTTGATGTTTCTTCATAGAAGATTCAATCCTACCTTGTGACTGTTTTCCGTAAAGCTAAGCGGCTTTGCTGACATGATTCTCCCACAAAGCTTAAAAGCATTTCAGGAGTGTCAGCTACCCGTTATTCCTTCATGTGCAAACACAGCTCATCCCAGAGGCATTCAGGTACTGTAATCAAAAGGGAAAGTAGAGAGGTTGGAGTTCTAGACTTTTCTTTTTTCTTCTTAAAAAACAACCCCCAAAACCCCACACTACACAGCTTATTACCTCCAAGTTCAAAATGTCAGCCTTGGAAAAAATTCTTTGTAAAATTTGGGTTGTTTAAATACCTTCCTACAATAGCCCATTTTGCATTGTTTTCCTTGGGGTTATGTCAGCCTCTCCATGATATATGCCCGTTTCCAGGCATGTACAGTGCATCTCCAAGCACTTGATTCCAGGCTAAAAACTGTGGTGAACTGAGTTTCAACTCGTAGTTAAAAAAAAAAAAACCCAAACCTCCAATGCACCCCCAAACCAGGAAAATCAACCCAAAAAAATTTGACCCTTCTCTGCCCCATATCAATTTGGCTGTTTCAAATTTATAAAGATACCCAAACATGTGCATTTTATAGTCTCTAAGAGCTATAAACATGGCTTCATTTTTAAGAGATTTGTCCGGTATGTGTATTTTCGTTGAGGAGGAGGGAGGTGGGGAACAGTGGGAGGAGATGGAGCCAAGGAATAATTGGCTTGGAATTTCACTGTACTGGGAATACATCTGAAGGGGAGTGGGTATGCATGCACAAATGTCATGATGTTTTGGTTAGCAGCCACTTGACATGTAACAAGAGTAGGATAGCTCTTGAAGGAACTGGGAAATGTAGGACTGGAGCTTCCAAGACCAGTTGGGGCCCGGGATACAGGTTGGGTGGGGGTGGGGAGGAGACAGAGACATGACTGGCCAGAAGAAGAAAAGAAGGAGGACGTGACAACTGTCTTTAAATACTTGAAGACCTCTCATGGTCAAGAGAGACTAGCCTTTTCTTTGGCTCTCTCAGAAGGCAGAAGCAAAGGAGGGTTGAAGCTGCCAAGAGGCAAATTTGGGTACAATATCAGGAAGAAAACTTCCTAAGAATTAGAGCTGTCCAAAAGTGAAATAAACTACCTTAGGAGGTGGTAAGATTCTCTCTCTTTGGAGACTTTTAAGTAAAGGCTGGATCACTGGTTATTAGATATAATGGAAATTCCTTTTAGGTATGTTTTTTGACAAGATGGCTGCTAGGGTTCCTTTCAATTCACAAACTCTGTGACTCCAAGAGGGATGCTATGAAAGTGATCGTGGGGTGGGGAGTATTCCTTTTTAGGAGACATTAGAAATACAGTTATTGGGGGTGGGTAGGTGGCGCAGTAAGTAAAGCGCTGGCCCTGGAGTCGGGAGGACCTGAGTTCGGTTTCGGCCTCAGATACTTAACAGCCACACAAAAAAACTAGCCGTGTAACCTTGGGCAAGTTACTTAACCCCAATTGCCCTCCAAAAGGCAAAAAAATAAATACAGTTATTACTCTGTTAGGTCAGTTGAACGACTCTGAGAAGTCATGTATGAATTTCCACTAATTATGTATTTTACCTCATCCTTTCCTCTTGTACCTTTTCTTCTCTTTACCCCATTCACCCACTTAACAACTAAGTGGAAGGTGGTAAGAGAAGAGTGTGTTTAATATCTGTGATCTAGAAATGATATATATTTTTGTTTCCTTAACTCTTTTTTTTAAGTTTTATTGATGTTTTCTTGTGATATTGCAAGCATTTGCAGATCATTCTCACTTTGTGAGAAGTTTTTTGTAACAAAAAGTTAAGTAAAAGTAACAATACCATGAACTCAAATGAAAGTGAATGCAGTATTACACATCTCTCTCAGCTCTCTATTTAATACAATAATAGAAATAATAATCAATTTTCTCTCTCCTACTCCATTAAAAAAGAACAATATCTTTGTAACAAATATGTATAATCAAGTAAAATTAATTCCATCAATATCTATAAACAATTATATATATCTATCTCTCATTTATGTGTGTATATGTGATATTTCTCCTTCTGCACCTCAAGGAAAATTGCTACCAGGAAGCAATATGTAAATCATTTTTGTGTCCTATATGACTTGATACTTCTAAGACACACACACACACACACACACACACACACACACATATAAGAGGGGCAAGACCAATAAGAAAAAAATTGTCTAGAAGCAGAAGTAAAATAGGTATTGTGAAAACTTCAATTCCATGAGGAGCAGAGAAAATATTAAAGAAGAAATAGATGGTAATAACAATGAACTAAAAAGTAAAAGTTTAGAATAGACAGAAGGGGGGGAAAATTGATGAAGATCACAAGAGAAAGTAATCATTTTTAGAAAAAAAGTAGAAAATTTGAAAAAGCTAATAAAATAAGTCAAAGGTGGGAGGAAAAGGGAGCTTTTACTTAACAGAGAAAAATGAGGAAGAATGAGGAAACTAGTAACAGGAAGAAAGAAAAGGGAAAACAATAAATTAAAACTTGGAAACTACGTAAAAGGGTAACAAATGGAGAAGACAGGGCTTGAGGGTGAGGGGAACAGAGTCTAGGAATATAAAGTAGAATAATATAGATATAGGCAAGTAACCAGAGACAAAGCAGTATCTTTAAGTAAGTATTATTTTTTATTTTTTGGAGGGCAATTGTGGTTAAATGACCTGCCGATGGTCACACGTCTAGTTTTTGTGTGTGTGTGTGTGTGTGTGTGTGTGTGTGTTAAGTGTCTGAAGCTGGATTTGAACTCAGGTCCTCCTGACTCCAGGGCCAGTGCTTTATTCACTGCACCACCGAGCCACCCTACAAAGCAGTATCTTTAAAGAGAAAGAGGAACAAAAAAAATTCTAATTCAGAAAGAAAAGACAAATGGAAAAATATAAACATGACTCAAGACTTTAAGTGTGAATGGATTAAACAATTGAATAAAATGAGAATGACTTCAAAAGCTATTGCTTTTAAGAAACACACCAAAAAAGCAAAGATATACATGCAATAAAAATGAGGGGCTGGAACAAAATTTGCCATTAATTAGAGAATTTTTTTTTTAAAAAGCACAAGTTGCAGTCATGCTGTTAGACCACAACTAAACATAAAAAGAGATAAACAAGGAAACTACATTATACTGAAAGGAACCTTGAACAACAAACTAATATCAATGTTAAATATATATACTCCAAATGACTTAGCATCTAACTTCATAAAGCCAATATTAATGCATTATAAGAAGACATATACATTAATACAATAATAGTAGAAGACTTTAATTTCTTCCAGTTTTAGAGAAATATAACAGGAAGATAGATGCAGGAAAGGTAGATGGGTCAGTGGATAGAGTGCTGGGCTTGGAGTCAGGAACACCTGAGTTCAAAACTGGCCTTAGACACTTACTAGCTGTGTGACCCTTGGCAAGTTACTTAACCTCTGTTTGACTCTTTATGCAAAAAACCCCTATAAAATATAGACATAGAAGGACTATTTTTTAAATCATTAAAAAAAATCTAAAACAAAAGCAAGCATCAAATGCAGTGGAGATATACTAGAAACTTTCCCAGGAAAGATAAGAGTAAAGCAAGGACATCTACTCTCCACACTGTTGCTTGATATAATTCTGGAAAGGCTATAAACTTGCAATAAAACAAAAGAAAGACATTAAAGGGATAAATATTTGAGATAAAACATTGAGAAGGAAATGGCAAAACATAACAGTATCTTTGCCAAGAAAACCCCATGCACAGTATTGTTGTGCTGTGGTCCTTAGAGCCACAAAGAGTCAGACATGACTGAATAACTGGACAGCAATAACAATAGGAAGTTAAATAAAAGGTAGAATATAGGACTGGGCCAACTGCAAGGAAAATTAGAGCTAAAAGATTTATGGCATCTTCAAAATGGAATACATATTTCTCAGGATCACATGGAACTTTTATAAAAACTAACCATAAATTAAGGCATATATATGTATGTATTTCAAAGATGTAAAAATGAAGAAATATAAACACATCCTTGCAGATTGTAATACAATGAAAATAATCAATTCAAGGAGCACAAACAAAAAACCTGGACCCAAAAGGAGACTTAACAATAAAATCCTAAATAATTAGTGGGACAAAGAATAAATCACACAAACAATTTAGAATTATGTGAAAGGAAATAATAATGATGAAACAACCAAAATTTCTGTGAGCAGGGAAAGCAATTCCCAGAGAAAATTATAAACCTAAAAACAAACATCAACTAAATAAATGAGAGGATGAATTAACTGAAGATGCATTTTAAAAATCAGAAACCCAACAAATAAACAGATGCAAAATAAGTACAAAAGAGAAGAAAATTAGAGGAGAAATAGATAAATTGGAAAATAGGAAGACTATGGAAATGATCAACAAAATTAAAAGCCTTTTTTTCTTTTAGAAGGGGAAAAATTGGGGTTAAGTGACTTGCCCAAGGTCACATGGCTAGTAAGTGTTAAGTATCTGAGACCGGATTTGAATTCAGGTCTCCTGACTCCAAGGCCAGTGCTCTATTCACTGTGTTACCTAGCCACCTCCTAAAAAGCCATTTTTTAAAAGACTAACAAAAATTTTTAAAAATAACTAACTTGATTTTTAAAAATGTGGCAGAAAAATAAAATCAACAGAATAACAAACAAATTACAATCACAACAAAATCAGAATAGATTCAGAAGTTACCATAGATAGTTGTATGCTAACAAAACTGAAAATACAAAAGAAGTAGAGAATTACCTTCAAAGATATAAAATACCCCAAATAAAAGAAAACTAAATTTAAATAATCCAATGTCAAAATGGAAATTGAACAAATTGTAAAGGAACTGTCAAGGAAAAATAATCCTTGTCCTAATGAACTCACTAGAGAATTCCATCAAACTTTTAAAGAACTACCATTACTACACAAATTATTCTCAAAAGTTGAAAAATGAAGAATTCTATCACACTTTTTTTTTTACAAGACTAATATCAGGGGCGGCTAGGTGGCGCAGTGAATAGAGCACTGGCCCTGGAGTCAGGAGGACCTGAGTTAAAATCCGGCCTCAGACACTTAACACAAAAACTAGCCATGTGACCTTGGGCAAGTTGCTTAACCCCAATTGCCCTCCAAAAAGAAAAAAAAAATTTCAGCCTAATACTTAAAACAGTGAAAGATAAAGATGAAGAACTACAGGTCAATATAATTAATGAATATTAATTTAAAATTTTTAAATAAAATCATGTCAATCAGAATACAGTAATTATACCAAGAAATCATTCACTGGGATAAAATTGGATTTATACCAAAGAATCATGGGTGATTCAATATTAGGAAAGCAATCAACATAGTTAATCACATTAAAAACAAAAGTATTCTTAATCATGTAATTATCTCAGTATGTGTGGGAAAAGCTTTTGACAAAATATAATATTTATGCAAAAAAAACTATAAAATATAGACATAGAAGGACCACTTTTTAAATCATTAAAAAAATCTAAAATAAAAGCAAGCATCAAATGCAGTGGAGATATATTAGAAACTTTCCCAGGAAAGATAAGAGTAAAGCAAGGATGTCTATTCTCCACACTGTTACTTGATATAATTCTGGAAAGGTTATACACTTGCAATAAAACAAAAAAAAAGACATTAAAGGCATAAATATATGAGATAAAACATTCTTATTGCTGATTATATCATAGTTTAGTTAGAAAATCTTATATAATTGACAAAGATACTATCTGGTAGTAGTCAGAACCTAAGACTGCTACCTCAAGTTTCACAGAAGAATATAAACTACCTTGAGTAAATGTAAACAGCAAAATAAACTCCAACTATCCTGTGGGAAAATTGCTTGTGATCCTGTGTTCACGTGCTTTTGTTCTGTTTCTATATAATATCAAACTTGGCCTAGGTTGGTGTGGGAATCCATTACACTATTTTGTCCTGTTGCCACCTAGGATGACTGGTCTTATAACTATACTGTCTTAAACAACCCAATTAACCTAATGAATGCTAGTAAGTTTACATACACACATATGTGTGTATACATATATGCACACATATATACATATATGCATACACACAACCAAGCTGGCATGGGCCCCTCTTTCTTCAGTATCTTGGTATTGTCTTGGAGGGTCTCTGTCCCTACAATTGTCATATCAGGGCAGAACAGACCAGCCCCCTTCTATTTGGCCTTACAATTGGTATAACTGACAGGATAGTCTGCCCTGCCTGCAAATCTTATGTTCTTACAGATAATTGAAAAAGTTAATAGCTTCAGCAAAATTGTAGTCTACAAAATAAACCCACAAAAATCAACTGCATTGCTATATAATAACAAAATCTAAGAAATGATAAAAGAAAGGGAAATCCCATCAAAAATAACTACAAAATGTATAAAATGTTTGTGTATCAGTATACCAAAATACAGGAACAGCTAGGTGACACAAGGAATAGAGTTCTGGGTCTAGAGTCAGGAAGACTCATCTTCTTTGTGATCCTGAGTGAATCACTTAGCTCTGTTTGCCTCAGTTTCCTTATCTATAAAATGAGCTGGAGAAGAACATAGGAAATCACCTCAGTATTCTTGCCAAGAAAACCTCAAATGGGATCATGAAGAATTGTACACAACTAAAAATGACTGATCAGCAAAACACACAAAACAGTTGTATAGTTTCGATTACGAAGAACTCCTTACATAAAAGTACAATTTAAATAAAGTAGAATCATATTTAGTGCTCACAGATGGGCCATGCCAGTATGACAAAAATGAATACACTACAAAAGTTAACTTACTGTTTTAATTCTGTAACAAACTATCAAACGGATACTTTAGAGAATTTGATAGAATAATAAAAAAATTTTCTTGGAGAAATAGAATAGAATACGAAGGGAAAATAATGGAAAAAAGATAGGAATGAAGGGTGATAAGGTCTTCCAGACTGAAAACTATAGTATAAAGTCGCAGTCATCCAAGCCATTTGGTATTGGATAAAAAAAATAGAGAAGTAGATCAATGAAACATACTAGACAAGGGAAAATAAGAAATAATAGGATTCAATAACCCACTGTTTGTAAACCCCAGAACATAAATAGCTTTAGAAAGAACCTCCACTTAATAAAATTGCTGGGAAAACTGGAAAGTGGTCTGGCAGAAATTAAGTTTAGATCAACATCTTATGTAATATGCCACAATGAATTAAAAATAGAAATGTGATCTTAATATTAAAGACCATACCATAAAATTTTTGAATAGAAGCAGATCATATATCTTTCATAGCTATGGATATGAGATGTTTTATTAACCAAACAAAATATAGAGGCCATTACAAAAGATAAAACAGGTTATTTGATTACATAAAATTGAAAAGCTTCTGAACAAAAAAAAATGAATCTGGGTTAAAAAGGAAATGGTTGAATGGGGAAATCTTGGTATCATATTTGTCTGATGAGGATTTTGTGTCCAAAATATATAAATAACACCACACACGTATATGTATCCATATTCACATCTATACTTTTGTCTATAAATATACACACATATAATATATAATATACATAATCTGTTGGTCATATACATACAAATATACATATTATCTATGCATGCATATACACACATACATAACACCAAAAGTCATTACCTAACAAGCAGTGAACAGAGATGAACAAACAATTCTCAAAAGAAGAATTACAGACTATTAACAGCCATGTGAAAAAAATGCTCCAAGTCACTAATAAAAGAAGTACACATAAAAACCACCTTCAAGTTTCACCTCACTCAACAAATTAGCAAAATGACAAAAGATGAAAAGAGTGAATACTTGAAGGGTTTGGGGAAGATAAACGTATTAGTGTGTTGCTGGTAGAGCTGTGAATTACTACCACCATTTTGGAAAGTACTTTGTAATTATGCAAATAAAGTAACTAAAATATCCATACCTTTTGATCTAGAGAGTTTATATATAATATAGTATGTATAATATATATTATTTTATTATATACCCCCTTGGAGGTCACTGATAGGAAGAAAGCCCCCATATTCATTAAAATAGCTCCTGTATCCACCAAAATATTTGTAGCAGCATTCATTGTAGCTTCAAAGAACTAGAAATAAAGTAGATACCTACCGTGTTTCCCCGATAATAAGACACTGTCTTGTTATTTTTTTGGACAG
This sequence comes from Petaurus breviceps papuanus, assembly GCF_028583685.1. Classification (NCBI taxonomy): domain Eukaryota; kingdom Metazoa; phylum Chordata; class Mammalia; order Diprotodontia; family Petauridae; genus Petaurus; species Petaurus breviceps. The sequence continues at coordinate 741,032 of NW_027187281.1, read as the reverse complement.
AAAAACACCAGAGGGCTTATTTTCAGGGGAGGGCTTATTTTAATGAACATTGACAGCAATTTTAATAAACAGGTAAATGTGAACAAAAAAATGTACCTTTATTCAATAAGCAAAAAAAAAAAAATTACTGGGGAAGAACAGGATGACGCGCTCCCTGCTGCAGCTCTGATTGGATGCAGCTGGGAGCGCGGTGTGCGTTTCACGGGGTGGGGTGGGGGGGGACGGTGCATACAGAGGGTACCGTAATGTAGCGTGTAGCGCAGGGGATCGCAATCTCAATAGGGCTTATTTTCGGGGAAACACGGTATCTCTTTGGGACGATAAATGAATGTAACAAAATATAACCGTGCCATTAGAAACTATGAATATGATGAATATAGAGAAGAATGACTTTACATAAACTAATACAAAATGAAATATATAGAATCAAGCAAACTATATCTACAGTGATTGCCACAATGTAAATAAACAGAAACAACCACCACAAAACAATCGAAAGTAAATGTTGCAGAATTGCAAAGAACAAACAGCTGCAAAGAGAAATATGAGGAAATACCTCCATTCTACTTTTTTGCAGGGTTGGGCAGGGGGGACCCGGTATGGAACATGGCACATATTTTCAGGCATTTTTGTTGTATTGATCGGTTTTGCTGATTTCTTCCTCTTCTACTCTCCCCACCTCCTAATGTGGTTACATGGGATATCTATTTAGGAGAAATTTTGTGGATGCAAAAACAAAAGAAATCAATAAAATGTGTTAAAAACCAACCAATCAACACTTTCATTGCTTTTGGAAAGGGGTATCAATCAACTGCCTTTTGGATCCACTAATCGTTCCAATGATTCCCAAATGAATGATGAACTAGTAAATGAAGCTGAGAAGAAGCCTCATAGGAGAGCCAGGAGAGAGCAGTGACTTAGAAGCCAAGGGAAGGGAAGGGAAGGGGAAAGCTTCAGAAGTCCAGAATGCTGAGGAGGGAGAAGAGGCCCCCACATTTAGCAGCTATGAGATTAGAGATGATTGGTAATCTTGGAGAGAGCAATTTCAGTTGAGTGACAAGTTTACAAGCCAGACTATAAGGGATTGAGAAGTATGTGGGTAACCAGACAGTGGAAACAACATTTGTAGTCTAGCCTTGAAATGGAGAGATATAAGATCATAGCTATTTTGTTCATGTTTGACAGTAGGTAAATCAATTAATCTCTCATTTGTATGTATCAGGAATCTGTGTCTCTCTTCCCTCTCTGTCTCTGTCTCCTCTCTCTCTCTGGCTCTGTGTCTGTCTCTCTGTCTCTGTATCTCTGTGTCTCTCCTCTCTGTCTCTCCTCTCTCTGTCTCTCCATCTGTCTCTTTCTATCTCTCTTTCTCTTCTCTTACTCTCTTTCCATCCCTATCTAAAGAGGGGTAGACAGGCCAAAGCAAGGAGGTGAAAGGTCGCTAAAGTGAAAGAAGGCCCTTTGTACCAGAAAAGAGACTGATATACAGGTTACATGTACAACACACAGGTGGGCTGAATTCTCAACAAATCTATGATCTGTGTTCATACACTCAGTTTTAACTCTAGAAAGATTTCAATTAAAATGGTTAAAAGAGGAAATAGAAAAATAAAGTTTATCTTTAAAGGGTGAGCTTAATTATCAGAAAAATTCACTCATGTAAATCCTCATTCCCCTTGGAAAAATGAGGTGTTGCATTAGGAAAACTCCCTCTGGAGAGGAGGCTCTGTTTGCTCAGTGAACAGGCCACAACATGCAGAAATATTTCACCAAGGGAAAATGTACTTGGCTGTTTGTGTGTACAAAATACAAATTAAGTATATATGTGGATATGTATTCTACTATGTAAATAAAACAATAATAAATACATAATGAGGTTTAAATCCATATGAAAGATTCTTTTTAGAATGGCTTTTAAAAAATCTTATTCCTATTTGAAACCACAAGCCAGAAAGCACAAATAATGAGTTGGCAAGAGAAATTTTAAAATGGGTTTAAATAAATCAGGAAATATTCTTGGTCAAATTGGAGTATGCATGAGACTGATGCCTTAATGTGGAGCAGTAAGACAGAAAATGTGATGTGGTGGCTAGAATGTGGCCTTCCTGCTTGTAAAGCTCTCTGAGAATTATTGGAAATATGGTCAAATAGGAAATATACATACACACATATTCATGCAAAGATGATTGATGGTACTTTAATGCATGCTTATATTTAAAATTGTGCTTTAATTTCCAAAGCCCACAACCATCTGTGAGCAGGAATCATTTCTTCTGGGTGATAAAAAAAAGGGGGGGGGTGATTTCAAGTTTTTTATTCTCTATATCCTGCTGTGGTCAGGGGAGGAGGAGAATCTGCAGACTGATCAGTTTAGGCTATCTGTTTACTAAGTTCCTTCCCTTTGCTTTCTCCTCCTTTTCTTCCTCTTTCTCCTCTTTATCTTCTGTGAATTGTGGCCAACCTAAAACTTAAATGATCTTAGGCTCACAGAACTATAAAGCTAGAAGAAATCACAAGAGGCTTTCTAGTTCTTCATGTGTTGAAGCAAGGCTCCACCCAACAAGCATTTATTAAGCACCTACTATATGCAAGGCATTGAGAAAAAGACAAAATGAAAAATTGCTCCTACCCTCAGATAAGTTACTGTCTAGTAGGTGGGAATACAGCATTTAAACAGATATGCAAATAATAAGATACTTTGAGGAAATAACAACTAGAGGAAAGGTTACTACTAGTGGGAAGAAGCATCTGAGTTGAGCCTAGAAGGAAGCTAAGGATTCTAAGGAGCAAAAGTGAGGAGGGAGGTGAAAGGGGATGAAGGGAGGTGAAGGGGGATGAAGGGAGATGAAGGGAGGTGAAGGGAGATGAAAGGAGGTGAAGAGGGATGAAGGGAGGTGAAAGGAAATGAAGGAAAGTGAAGGGGGATGAAGGGAGGTGAAGGGAGGTGGGGCAAGGGGCAGGGCTGGGGATGTAGTGCTAAATAAACAGCAACATTTCCTTCTATTCTGGAAAAGACTGAAAGACTCTCATGAAAGAGTGCACAGGCACACAAGCTTAGGGGAAATGCTGAATGCCTGATGAGAGAGATTGAGGGGCTCTAGCAGGTGGTTTGGGGTGCAGATCTAAAGACAGAGAGGCTAAGTGTGGATGCTGTGACAGCTACTGTCAGAGCTCTTGAGTGCTGTTGCCACCTCTGCTTTCAGGGGCCTCAATAGAATAGGCCAAGACACCAAGAACAGTGTCTGGGCTGCCGGTGCTGCTGGACTTTCCATTCAGGAGAATATTTATCAGGCAGTGAAGTAACTGGCTTGTCTTTCCCTTTCCTGCTGCTAAAGGCAGCAGACATTTACTCCAAATTTTTCTTCTGTCTCTTAAATGTATTCTTAACTCCTGATTTAATTAGAACTTCAGCATCAGTTTAGTCTAGTTGCCATTTGCTGCTCCTCTAAGAGGATGGCTGCTGCTGTCCACTGCTGGGCTTCTCTGCTGAGCTGCTACTCTCTGCTGCCAGAGTGTCCTCTGCTGCTGAGGCTTCTTTTCCCTCAAAGGGTCGTGTGTGCGTGTGTGCGTGTGTGTGTGTGCGTGTGTGTGTGTGTGTGCACGCGCAAAACAGAGAAAGAGAAAGAAAGGAGAGAGACAGAGAGGAGAAACAGAGGCAGTGGTTACGGAGAGGTGGGGAGGAGACGGTGGAGAGAAGAGAGTGTAAGAGATGGGAGACATAAGAGGGTGGGGAGACAGAGAAACGGGATAAAGGAGGAGAGACAGACAGAGAAAGTGAGACAGATAGACAAATAAAACATGCCTAAATCAGCACATTTTCAGTTATTTGTTTCTGTTGAACCACATCCACTCTTGTCTGACACTAAAAGATGATCTCAGGATCTTTTTTTCCCCTACCCCTATTCCTTCCCTCTCAGCAGGAGGTTGAAGGGAATAAATTGAACTACGATTGTGCCCCCAACAGTCAACTCCAAGGCCATTCAGTTTACTCTGGAGCTTCCACAAATACCAGTGAAGGTTAGCCACTGCAGAGACCATGAGGCAGGCCTGTTATGCTTTGCCCTTGTCCCTCAGTCCCTATCCCACAGAAGCGAGGCTAGTTTTTCCTTAAAAGGGACTGAAACTGTCCGTAAGACTCAATTGCCTAAGGCTTAAGCACCTGATGGAGCTTCCTGGTGGTCTAGAAAGAAAAAGTTCAGGGTACAAAGTCATTCATTGGCTCCAGTGCACTAATATGGCAAGGCAGAGACAGAGCTGCTTTGCCGGGTGGGATCAGTGCTGTATCCTGGCTGAGTATTTTTTCCCTACTATAAGTAAGTAAAGCTCTTTCTGATAACTGTCAGGTGGACTGTAACTATTGTGTTTCATTACAATTTCTTTTTTAAAAAAGAAATAAAGTGTTTATTAAGCACCTACTCTGTGTTAGGCACTGTGCAAGGAAATGGGTATACAAACACAAACAAAAAGAACCAATATACTTACAGTGAGCTTCCATTCACTTCTTTTCCGCTCTTGAACCTGAACTATCAGACCGCCCCGGTCAGGCCCAGCCTACTCCAATTCTACATTCTGTTGCTATATCCTGCTGGCTGCCCCTCTTATACCAGATTGCCTTAAGCTTAGGCCCAGACTGGCTCTTTGTCTTAGGAGCGATAACAATTCTGCAAGAATTTGCCTAAATCTTTGGACATGGCTAATTCTATCTTTTCTTTAGAATGTCTTGTGTTTATGCCCTGAGTATGCTTATGGAAATCTTTGTAAAATCATTAGAACTCCCATTCTAAACGAGACCTATGGGACATGTTAGAGAAGCAATCATTTTGATTGCTCCAGGCCTGCTTATTGCTGGCAAGGAGAAAGATGCTGTCAGGAGACTTAATTTCCTCCATTTTCCTTTTGTAAACACCAGTGAACGAGGTGTGAAGCAAAGGTGTCAGTTTTCTGGGTTGGCCAAGTCTGTTTCCCAGCCTTAACAAGATGGCAAGGGGGCACTCATCTCTGGATTTTGAATTAACCTTTCTGCTCCTTATTCAGCTTCTCACTTTAAGCTACTCAACAGCAACTTTTCCATTAGTAGAGAATGAAGAACTGCAAAAGGGAGAAATAGGTTTATAGCTTCAGGAACTTGGCTCCCATTTTACTCTGTTGACAGGTTTAAAAGGCAAAGAGAGTCTACCAATGGAAAAAATATTTCTTGTAGGGTGTGGTGATACATGCTTGTGGTACTTGCTCCTGGGAATTTTGTGGCTAGTGGATTGCTTGAAATTGGGAAATCTGAGCTAAATTAGGGATAAAGTCAATCTGGGGTCTGCATTGTTTGGCAGCCACTAAGCTGCTTAAAGAACCATCCAGGGGCGGCCAGGTGGCACAGTAAGTAAGAGCGCTAGCCCTGGTGTTGGGAGACTCGGGATTGGTTCTGGCCTCAGATACTTGGCACCCACACAAAATAACTGGCCGTGTAACCTTGAGCAAGTTACTTAACCCCAATTGCTTAAAAAAAAAAAAAGAACCAGTCCAGATTAGGAACAGAGAGGATCAAAGCTTCCCAGTGGTCAGCAATGGGGTATAGCCTCTGGGTGACCCTTGCCACTTCTAGTTGGAGTGAGATAGGGAGTTACTCTCAAAATAAAAAGGAAAGGAAAAGAAAGAAGGAAGAGGAAAGGAAAGAAGGAAGAAAAGGGAAGAGAAGGAAAAGAGAGGAGAGGAAAGGAGAGGAGACAAAAGAGGATCTGGGAGGGGAAGAGAAGAGATGGGAGGGGAGGGAAGAGGAAAGTTTTTGTTATCTTGAGCAAACACTTTTTTTTACTTTGCAGCTTTACAACCCTGGTTATAATTGTAGAGAAAAATATTTTGCGTATATATCATCTGTGAATATGTGGGTGACCACAGGAAAAGTATGGTTAAGTTGCTCCCCCGAGACCAAGACCAACGTAGCAGAAGACTCTCTGAAAATGGCCCCAGAGGACCTAGGTTTCAGGCCAGCCTCCATGGTTTGCCAGCTGTGTCCCTTAAGGCCTCTGTTTTCTCCTCTGTAAAATGAGGATAATATTTGCACTGCCAAAATCACAGGGTTGTAGAGAGGAGAGTGTTCTGTAAATTTTCCCTGATTCCCCCTACCCCTAAAACCTTCCACTTGGGACCTCACAGAGCACTTTGCTCAGAAATTCTCCAATGTATTTATCATATAACATTTCTAAAATTATCTTTCATGTGAGCATCTTCACCCCCTGCAAGACTGTAAGCTACAGGAATACATGGACTGTCTTGTCTAAAATTTTATCTCCTTAGCATGTAGTCCAATGTTATATGTACATATTAATAAATGTTAGCTGAATGAATAAATGATGAAACCTTAAACATGAAGTGAATATGGGTTATGACTTCTTTTTTTTTTTTTTTTTTTTGCCTTTTGGAGGGCAGTTGGGGTTAAGTAACTTGCCCAAGGTTACACAGCTAGTTTTTTTGTGTTAAGTATCTGAGACCGGAACCGAACTCAGGGCCTCCTGACTCAGGGGCCGGGGCTTTACTCACTGTGCCACCTAGCTGCCCCAGGGTTATTACTTCTGATACTTTTTTTTTTTTTTTTACAAAACTACTCTTTTTTTTTTTAATAGTTGGGGGAAAGTTCCCCTAGGGGATCACCAAAGGTACATCATGTCTATTTAATAAATGGCTGCTTTCGTCACATAATAACAGCATTTCCTTAAGGTTTTAAACTGAACAGTTTCCTTCTTCACAGTATAAGCACCAGTAGAGTGGACCAGGCAAGCTGAATGCAGTTACCCAGAGCAGGTTTTAGTGGACTGCAGAAGAGCCGGAAGAGCACAGCTGGTGTTTCTTTTAGTTGTCTCTGTGATTGACAGTTACTGATCTGCATCCGTTGTTAAGCTAACAAAATTGAGTGGCCTGGCTTACAAATACCACAGGGCAAAGCATTCATACATTCTCTTGGTTTTTGCTTTGCTTTTTTCTTTCTTTCCACCCACGGACATTAATATTCATTATAAGCAACAACAAAATAATCTTAGCAATGATAACAATAGTAACAATTCATAATCAAGATGTGAGCCAGAATTGTCCATTTTTTTTCACACAGTTCTAGTTTGGAGTTAACAAAATGGGGAAAATAGAGGATACCTCTATTCTTACAAGACTAGTTTTTTTCGTGATTATACTGGGTCATTGTCACGTAGCAAGATTTGAAGAGTTCCCATACAGACTCCCTTTCCTAAAATGACAATAACTCCCTGACCAGGTTCACAATGCCTAAAATTCCACCACTATAAATTTATGCTTTAATTTGGTTATTGCCCTATCCACTCAATCATCTAAAAAACAGACATTTCAATACCATATGCTACAATATGCTCAAAATGGATACCTGAATATTAAAGATCACAGCACAAAAAACATCAGAAGAGGACTAATTAGGTACCCTTCACAGCTATAATAGGAAGAAAGTTCTTAACCAATAGATAAATTCGATCATAAAATGAAAGGTAAAAAGAGAAAATGTCAAATATGAACTTGAAAAGCATTTGCACAAACAAAATCAATGCTATTAGGAGGGAACCATCAATTGGGGAAAAATAAAATATTTGTGCCAAATACCTATGACAGATTGTGATGCCTAAGATATGTAAGAAATAAATGTGAACACATAAGACCAAGAACTGTTCATTAAAGGATAAATAGTCAAAAGGATATGAACAAACAGTTCTTAAAAGAAGACATAAACTATCAACAACTATATGAAAGATTGATCCAAATAACTAATAAAGAAATGCAAGTCAAAGTAACTCTTTGGTTTCAGCTCACATTGAACAAGTTGGCAATGATGAGAAAAGATGGAAAATGATCCATTTTTCAGAGACTGAAGAGACAGACACACTTAGACATTTTTAGAGGAGCTATAAAGTGGTACAACTTAAAATTGTACTTGAAAAGTGGAACCTTTTGATGGGTAGATTATATTGCTAGGTGTATATTTCAAAGAGATCAAAGATAGAATGAGAGGTACCATATACACCAAAACATTCAGAGAATCATTTGTGTGTATGTGATAGTAAAGAATTATGTATATACAACACAATATATGTAATGTATACACAGATTGTGTCTGATTATGCTGAAAGAAAAGATAAATATAAGGAATTCATAGGAGAGTAGAGTTACATATGACTGCCATGCTTGCTAGCTAGCATTTATACAGTGATTTAAAGTTTGCAAAGCACTTTACATATTGTATCTCACCTGATCCTCATAATATCCCTGTGTTTCTTCATCTTTACTGATGAGGAAACCGAAACTAAGAGAGGTTATTATGTGACTTTTCCAGGATTTCAGAACTAGTACCTGTCTGAGGCAGGATTTGAATTCAGGTCTTCCTGATTTAAACTCTAGCACTCCATCTTTGTACCACCTAGCTAACTAGCTATGAAATGATGCAAAGTGAAGTTAAGGAGAGAGGAAAACAAAATATACGATGGCTATAACAATGTAAGTAAAAAGGATAAAAAAGATGAAATCAAGCACTGTGCAATTATAATAACCAAACTTTGCCAAATGCAGAAGTTTGAAAATGTACCTTCCCTTCTTTCTTTGCAGAGAAGTGGGGGTCGGGTGGTGGGTAGGAGACCAAGGTCATGGAACATTGCATATACTCTTGTACTTGGCTGATGTATTGGTTTTCCTAAAAAAAAATTTCCCTCTTTTTGATTCTTTGTTAAAAGCCACGACTCTCTGTGTAGGAGATCTGGGAGGGATGTATTAAAAAAAATAAAAGCAATATAAAAACAAATGGTAACCATTAAAAAAAATCAGACATTTCTAGGAAATACAACGGGATCCTATGTCATTGTTACTAAAAGCTGTGTGAATCAGGTTGTTTTGGGGGTTTTCCCACTGAGAAGACAATGCCTGTAGTTTTTGTTTGTTTGTTTTCATTGCTCAGGGAGGGAGTAGAAAGGGATTCAAAGAATAAGGGAAGGAGACACAGAGAGGGGTTGTTGTGGGAAGGGAAAACCAAAGATAACTGTAAACCCTTCACAGCAGGGTCCCTGGATCCCTGGGAACTTTATCCTGGGAAGTTCAAATTAATGCCAAGATTATTTATGGCCCAATCATGTTTCTAGGCCAGATGACTCAGAGAATCATATTTTATGGAATTATAGAATTTTTGAGTTTGAAAAGACATTAAAGATTCTCTAGTACATCCCATACCTGAATAAGAATCCTCTCTACAATGCACTTGATCAGTTGTCATTCCATCTTGGTGGGAATACCAATTGTGAGAGAGAATTCTCTACTTTGAAAGCTGCTCATTACCTCTGTGGACAACTCTAATGATGAGGAAACATTTCCTTACGTGAATATCTCTTTTCCAATTTCTGCCCATTGACCCTAGTCCTGCTTTCTAGGACTAAGTAAATCAAGTCTAGTTCTTCTTGCATGTAATAGCCCTTCAAATACTTGAGGACAACTATATTGGAAACAATATACTAAGGTATATAAAGTATATGCAGTCCCCATAACACCTCCTTACAATTTAGGTTAGTTTTTCCTCAAAAGATATTGAAGCTATACTTGAGATTTGGTTGTCTGAGAGGATGTATCACTTCCTGGTCATCTGAGTATAAAGAAGCTCCAGTCTTTCTCTGAGGCTTGACTTGCAGACCATAGGGGGCAACTCAGAAGCAGGGGCTCTTTGTTTAACTGTATCAACTTGCAGTAGTAACCTCAATACATTTCTTTATTGAATAGCTTTCCTCTTCTGGGTAAATCTTTTTTTAACTGTTGAATGACGAACAAGTGTCTCATTGCCTCTTCTTCTCATTCTTTTCCTCTTCCTCTTCCTTCTCCTCCTCTTCCTCCTCTTCCTCCCCCTCCTCCTTCCCCTCCCCCTCCTCCTCCTCTTCTCCTTCTTCTTCTTCTTCTTCTTCTTCTTCTTCTTCTTCTTCT
>NW_027187281.1:727346-731065 GCF_028583685.1 Petaurus breviceps papuanus | reverse complement strand
CTTCTTCTTCTTCTTCTTCTTCTTCTTCTTCTTCTTCTTCTTCTTCTCCTCTATCTAGTTCTATTCACTGTGCCACTTAGCTGCCCCTTACTCTGCATCTTCTTAATAAATATGTCACTCAGATCTGAATATAGTTACAATTTTGACTTGGAGTCTGAAGAAACTTGGATTGGAATCCTGTCTCTGATGCTTACTAGCTGTGTGATTATGGGCAAATCACTCTTTGCCTAAGTTTCCTTATCTGTGAAATGCTGACAACGATACCTATCATACCTACTTCCCAGGATTGTTGAGAGGATCAAATGAAATAAGGAATATAAACTGCTATATAAACGTCAGTGGTTATTATTTACACTGTAATGTCAGCTTACCATTTGGCAACAAGGAGTATAACTATATCTTCAACTTTAAAATCTCCTCTGGTCTGTGAATGGGAGCTGCTATTAGATAGGACAGAGCAATAGAAAAAGCAACAAACAAACCACTGATTCTGTAATTCAAAGCCCCGGGGTTCTATGTCTGGTCTTTATCACTTTTCCCATTATATTTTCCCTTGGGCAAGTACCTCTTTGAATCTGTTTTCTCTGCTTAAATAAAGGATTGAATGAGGTATTAAAGTGGTTAGAGGGCTGGGCCTAGAGTCAGGAAGACCTGAGTTCCAATTTGGCTTCAGACACTTACTAGCTGTGACCCTGGGCAAGTCACTTAACCCTGTTTGCCTCAGTTTTCTCATCAATAAAATGATCTGGAGAAGGAAATGGCAAATCACTCTGGTTGGTATCTCTGCCAAGAAAACCCCAAATGGGGTCACAAAGGGTTGGACAAAGCTAAAAATGAACAACAAAAAAGTTTCCTCTCTGCTCCAAATCTATGATCCTATAATTTCCTGGATGGATATTAGAAATTAGGTGAAATAGGCAAAGATTTTTGTTTTGTTTTTAAATCTTTAGGACTAACACAAATCTACCCTGTGGATTAGAAAGCAGGATGTGAATTTAAAAGAGGTGAGCAGCTATGAGGGTATTAGGTACTAGTCGAAAATACCTAGTAACAGGGCTGAAAATCTGCAGAAAATACATGAGGAGACCTTATGAGGAGGCCTGGATATGACATAATCATTCCAGTGACATAGCGAGAGGCTTCAGTGATCATAAGCTGCCCCTGATACATGTGTGTTCTCTAATCTTCCCTGCTAAGGCAGGAAGGAAAGAAATTCAAAAGGCATGGGGTGGCTGGGTGGCGCAGTGAATAGAGCACCAGCCCTGGAGTCAGAAGGACCTGAGTTCAAATATGACCTCAGACACTTAACACTTACTAGCTGCATGACCTTGGACAAGTCACTTAACCCTAATTGCCGTGCCTTCTCCCCTCCAAAAAACAAGCAAAAAAGAAAATTCAAAAGGCAGATGATGTTGAACCCAAATGTATGTGAATTGACTGTGTCCTCCAATAGAAGGGGAGAAGAAATGATGAGATTGAAGGAGAGTTTGAATACTAAACCACTTGAGGCATGGAAGATGGCAGCCATGTTATGTAAGGGTGCAGAGAACATTTATTTCCTGATTGGATTCCATGTTATTTACCTTCCTGTTTTGCCTTTATTAAATGCTTTTGTTTTAGGGTATAGGGGTCTTTTGTATTATCTGTCATAGAGATGTATTGGTGGGGAATCAGGTCATGGTTTTGAATAGATTATTGTTCAAATATAGGAAGAAGTTGAGAAGATCCCATAGTTCTGTGGACACTTTTAGGGGTATAGTTCTGGGTATAGTGCTACATGTTCTGGGGCAGAGAGGTGGTGCAGTGCACAGAGTGCTGGGACTGGAATCAAGAAGACTCATCTTCATGAGCTCAAATCTGGCCTCTGACACTTACTAGCTGCCCTGGGCAAGTCACTTAACCCTGTTTGCCTCAGTTTCCTCATCTGTAAAATGAACTGGAAAAGGAAATGACAAACTACTCCAGTATCTTTGCCAAGAAAACCCCAAATAGGGTCACAGAGAGTCGGACACATCTGAAAATGACAGAACAACAATAAACTACCTGTTCTAATTATGTTCTTGAATTTTTAGAGGACCATACCTGGCTGGCCCCTCTAAAGAATCAGTCTGTGTCCATAGGAAGCCAAATTGTAATAATACTAATGAGATTTTTGAAGTGCTTATATTTTACCTCCATTTACATTTCCAAAAAACTCTGCAAAGTAGGGACTACAGCTATTATTAACCCCATTGTACTTGTGAGGAAACTGAGACTAAGAAATTAATTAATTTGCCCATAACTAATAACTATCAGAGGCAAGATCTGAAGCCAAGTCTTCCTGTTCCAAGTCTAGTATTCTACCTACCATATCATGGTATCTCTCTAAGAAGTTAAAACACTGAAAGAATAATGCAGTTACATTCAATAAGCATTTATTAAGGGCCTACAATATGCAAAGCACTAAGTTAGGTACTAGGTACAAGGACAAGTTAGGTACTAGGTACAAGGATAGGTACAAGGAAAAAATAAAATAGTCTCTATCTTCAGGAAGCAATGAGGTGGTAGTGAGAGAAGAGGGATAGAGTAGTTCCCTAGATAAGTAAATACAAAGGATATGCAAAATAATTAAGTCACTAATGGGGAAGGGGGTTAGACACATTAGCAGAACTTTGAAGGGAGCCAGGGATTCTCAGAAGCAGAGGCGGGAAAGCACATTTGAAGTGATAGAGCCAGGAGATAAAGAACATCACACACAGGGAATAAGTTGGCCAGTCTGGGCTACGTGTAAAGTATACAAAGGGGTATAATATAGACTCAGTCTCGAAAGACAAGATAGATCTAGATTGGGAAGGATTTTAAATGCCAAGTATTTCATTCTAAAGGCAATAGGGAGCCATTGAAAATTCTTGACCAGGGGAATGACATGATTAAGCCTGTGCTTTAGGAAAATCAGTTTGAAAGTTATGTGGAGGATTCACTAGAGAGTGGAAAAGACTGAAAGACCTGTTAGAAGGCTATTTTGTTTTCCTTGTGTTCCAATCTCAGTTCAGGGTGAGGGAGTGGGATAGAGAGTACAGATTTGAAAACAAATTTTAATTTAGAAAAAGAAGGTGATGATCACATGATTGGAGAAAGAAGGACAGATGTGAGAATATTTGTGATGATAACTAATGACAGCTGATTGGTCATGCGGGGACTAGAGAGTTAAGTACAAGGGGTTAATTAGAGGTTTCAAACCTCTGGAAGGACTGGAAGTACAAAGATATGTGGCCAGGACAGGAATAGGAAAGTTTGGAAGAGAGCTGGGTTTCAGGAGGAAGACAATGAGCTGTGGGACTGAGTTCAGTTTGGGATATATTGAGTTGTTTCCCCTTTTGTCGTATAGGAATATTTTAGAGCTTCCTGGATGAGATATACAAACACTCAAAGGTCATGGCCGAACTCTTCATGCAATTAAAAAAAAAAGGAATGTAGAACGCCTGTTGTTTCTTCTTGTCAATATAGTGATATGAAGGGGCCTAGGGAGCCTCACTTTTCCAACAAACACACCAGCCAAGGTTTAAAAGAACAAACAAGCAGTGATGATGAAGGGTAAAGAGAAGAATCAGTGAATGCCTTCTTCCACTCTGGGAATGCACATGAAGACTGACAGAAGTGTGTGAGCTCAGAGGCAGGGAAGGAGGGAGGGAAGGAAAGAGAGAGAGAGAGAGAGAGAGAGAGAGAGAGAGAGAGAGAGA
>NW_027187281.1:703752-727246 GCF_028583685.1 Petaurus breviceps papuanus | reverse complement strand
TGTGTGTGTGTGTGTGTGTGTGTGTGTGTGTGTTTGGAGTGGGGGGGTGGCTCATACTGGAACTTTCCTCAGCACCTGGGGCCTCCTCTCTTTAGAACTGCCCATAAACCCACTTACCACAGGCTATCTTTCCACATGGCCTCCTCCCCTTCTCCCCCTGGAGAGTCTCTCTCAGAGCCTCCATTTTTGTGAAGAGCCCCAAGATAATTTGCCTTTATTCACCTCCTAGCCTTGCTCCTAACTTCTTCTAAATCTGAAAACTAAGTACACCACAAGTTGATATCTTCATTACCCACAACCCCACTTTTCAGAGCTTCCTTCTGTATGTGGTCCTTCCCCATTAAAATATAAGCTCTTTAAGGACAGGGACTATTTTTTTAAACTTATATCAGTGTCTCCAGTGTTTAGCATACTACCTAGGAGACAGTAAGTTCTAAATAGATGCTTGCTTTCTTCCTTCCTTAAAACCAGTGGGATCTTGCTCCTGGCCCATGGAGATGGAGCATGGAAGGAATCCTCATAAATCCATTGTGCAAGGAGAAAAAGCCAGGGAGTCGGTGCCCACCTTGGACTATTCTAAAGTCCCACATTGGAGTTCCTTGTTCTTGTCCTCATCCAGGCTGCAGCAGGAGAAAGGGCCAGTGCCAGTGCCTGGGAGGCGAGCGAGAAGAATGAGTACTTATATGGTGATCGATGGTTTGCCAATCACATCTTGTTTTATCCTCACAACAACCCTTATTTTACAGATGGGAGTCAGGCAAAGGTTAAATGACTCACCCTGGGCCACAGCTAATAAATGTCTGAGGTAGAATTTGAACTCAAGCCTTTCTGACTCCATATCCAGTGCTCTATCCACCTAACTAGCAGCCTCTGCAAATAGAAGACCTAGGTGCCATATTTCAGGAAATCTTACTACCTGTATCTGTTAGAACCAGAGGGCAAACTGAAATTACAAAGTATCCTGTGATCACCTCCTAAAAGAAACCCCAAGTTGAAAACACCTAGGAAAGTCATAGGTAGAATTCAAAATAGAACCTCTGTAGACTCAGGAAATCCTCGCATTACCATCTCCTCCACACTCAGTCCACTTTTAGTCAGGAAGACACAAGAGTGACTGGGTAGTTATAACCATAGTTTCCCATGAGGTCTTCTGAAAGGAAACTTGGTGGTCTTCCATTTCACAATCCCCTGACTACTCAATGAGCTCACACAGTATGGCCAGAATAATGAAATCAATCAGAAAGAGGCGGTTTGGCTGCATGTTATAGGCACTGGTAATATCTACAACAAACAGTCTTCTTAGTTATCTGCCTCCCTTGGCTAATGGAACTCTGGCGTAGTCTGTGGAAAGGAGTTGATTTCTCTTTACAAAACCATTACTCGATACACAATATAACATGTGGAAATTGTCAAACATAGAAGATTATCTGCTTGGAAGAATCACGTTCAACAGGATTCAACCACTCCCTTTGTAAAATCTTGGAGGCCACAGAACCAAAGCTTCTATTTGTCGCCAAAATATTTCCCTGGAATACCTTTAACCTTTCAACTTGAACACTCCTTGGCTGGACCTTTCTCTGATTCTGCACGGGATTTATGTGACTTTGATCATGTCATCATCATTTATGACCTTCTCTGGGTAAGGCACTCTTCAGGAATAAATATTTCAATGCATTTCCTCCAGGATTAAGTGTTAAAGAAATATTGGCCCCACTCCACAGGAGTGACTGACAAAATAAGATATCTCACGTTTACCTTCTTTGCTGGGTTAGCTAATGCATAGTTAATCCAAACCATAAGAAACTTCTCTTTGGTTTATCAGGTGTGAATATCTGGATGTAGCCAGTCTTTCAGGAGAGATAACCAAAGGTATATGCATGCTGGAAGTAGGTGTTTTGGGGGTGTTTTGGTTTATATTGGACATGGGACAACTCATCTGGCTAATTTTAGACATTAGCTGGTTGTCACAAAGAAGGTAGTTAGAACAAAAAACTTTCTCCCAACTTTGGCAAGGGTCTATTTATTCTTTTAAAATCAGAATAGTCTGTGTATTCAAAACAGATTAGACTGTTTTGAATGGCCCTAAATAATTCTTTGCCTTAAAGTAGGGATAGTAGATTTTGGTGTGTTTTTGAAAGTATGACTTTACTATATTATCAGTGCCCAGAAAATTAATAGATTTTTCCTGTGTTGACATTTCTAGTTTCTCCTAAATGCTTACTTAAGTAATCCTGCCAACTAGGGATCTTTGCATGGATGGTTCAGTGGTAGAGTTCTAAACTGCTATGTGGCAGGCCTGGGTTTGATTCCTGTCCTTGTACATAATACATTTTTTTCTTAGAGGCAGTCAGGTGGCACAGTAGATATCTGGAGTTAGGAAGACCTGAATTCAAATCTTCCCTCAAACATTTATTAGCTGAGTAACCCTGAGCAAGTCAACTAAACCTCTGTCTGCCTCAGTTTCCTCATCTGTAAAATGGGCATAATAATACCACCCACCTGCCAGGGTTGTTATGAGGAACAAACAAGATAATATTTGCTAGTGCTTATATAGCCTTAACTTGCTATATAAATGCTAAATTATTTTATTATTGTTGGAGTAAGTATTTGAATCTTTGCTCAGCTGAATAAGATGTTCATTGCATATAAACATGTCACAATGGTGTTTATTGAGTCTGGCAAATTAATAAACTGTGTTTATATCTGTCATTTTTAAGGCTTTTTATGTTATTCTTCTGATGTGTTAAGAACCCTGACAACATTGAATGAGTATATTAAGTTGAGAAACATTTTTAAGAAAGATAAAAATATCAATCATTGATCAGTCAGTTGATTGTCGTTAAATAATTGTGTATTGGGGGCGGATTGATCATATAAACATCAACCTCAGTTCCTCCTGTTTTATTTTTCTTCCCTTTTTTATTTTCTTCTCTCAGTAGAAGTCTGAATTTGGAGAGGCTGTCTTGATATAATGGAAAACTACTCAATAAAGAGCAGTCGGCAGTCCTCCCAGTGAGCTCACTGAGGCGGTTGGCTTGTAACACCATGTTCTGGCTGCCTTCCCTTCCTACTGATTAATCCATTCTCAAGTGATTTGTGTGTACACTTTCTTTTTGCTTCTGTCTCTGGGATTTTGAATCCTTTTTAATTAAGGAGTTTATTGGTGGAGAAATTTAATGAAAATTTCGGTTTCTATCAATGTAAAATATGTAAATGAGAAGGGCATTTGGACATTAAGAAATAGTCTTTCTCTTCAGCACTCATTGACTCTTAGTGGATGTTTGCTCTGAGGCTGCTGTTGGAGAGAAAGATTGAGGTAATGACTGCAGGTCCCAGGTACATAGATGGGAATTACAGCAAATCTCACCCAAACCAGGTCTTCATAGCATGACAGAAAGGGAAACTCTATTTAAGGTGACTTTTTCTAGAGGTACAGTTCCTGAATGAGACCCCTAACGTCTAATTCAAATGTTTACTGAGTGGATACTGTGTATATGACAGCTAGATGGCAGAGTGGGTAGAGCACTGGGCTTGGAATCAGAAAGACTCATCTTCTTGAGTTCAAATCTAGCCTCAGACACTAGCTTTGTGACCCTGGGCAAGTCACTTAACCCTGTTTGCCTCAGTTTCTCATCTGTTAAATAAGCTGGAGAAGGAAATAGGAAACCACTGCAATACAAAAAAACCCCAACAAATTGGGTCATGAAGAATTGGACACAACTAATACAATTGAACAACAATTGTATATAAAGTACTGTGCTCAGTATTCAGGGTGCTAGAAAGTTTAGCTAAGATGTGGTTCCTGGCCTCATGAACCTTGCAGTTTAGACACACATAGGGATAATTACAATACAAATATACATGTGGCGACTATGAGAGGAGCAAACAAAATGATATCCCCTAGTGGGGAAGATCATTACTGACTGCAGGATCTGGGAAGGCAACCAAAGTTATTCCTCAAGCCCTGACCCACTTCTCCCAACTGATATTTAAGAGACAGCATGGATAGAGGGAATTTTGGGCCATATACTTCAGAGAATGAGACAAGGAATCAGTAAAGGTCAAGGATCAGGATTGCTCAGAAGTGACTAGCTTTGTGACCTAAGCATAAATCACCTCTGCCTCTTGGCCTCAGTTTCCTCATCTGTAAATAGATTGACCAGGCTCTAGGATTCCTTCTAAATCTGTGATGCTATATTTGTACTCCCCCAATCCAAATCAATTGAATGAAACTGTGATTTTTTTGTGTGTGTGTGTATATATATATATGTGTGTGTGTGTGTAAATATATATTTATAATATATTTATATAATGAATTTATATATATTGTGAATTATTTTTGGCTTTTTTTCTTTTGGAGGGGGAAAGGTAGGACAATTGGGGTTAAGTGAGTTGCCCAAAGTCACACAGCTAGTAAGTGTTAAGTGTTTGAGGCCAGATTTGAACTGAGGTCCTCCTGACTCCAGGGCCAGTGCTCTATTCACTGCACCACCTAGCTGCCCCCTATACATTGTGAATTTATATGTATATCATATATATATTTCTTTAATAACAAAATATATCCTTCAAAGAAATTAATCAATAAACATTTGCTAAGAGCTTACTATGTGCCAGGCACTGTACTAGGAAGTAGAGGTACAAAGACAAGCTGGAAAACCTTTGGAGATCTGAATTTAAAATACAGAGTTGTTCAATCAGGTGCCATCAGATCTACAATTTCCCCAGGATCCTTGAGAATTCTGTGAAGTCTATATACACAGAAGGTATATATAGATATGTGTGTGTATGGCAGCTAGCTGGCACTTGGAGTCAGGAAGACTTGAGTTCAGATTTTACCTTAGACATTTAGTAGCTGTGTGACCCTGGACAAATCACTTAACTGGGTTTGCCTCAGTTCCCTCATCTGTAAAATGAGCTGGAGGAGGAAATAGCAAACCACTTCATTATCTTTGCCAAGAAAACCCCAAATGGGGTCATAAAGAGTTGGATACAACTGAAACAACTGACCCCACCACAACCTGTATGTGTGTGTGTTGTGTGAATGCATATCCTCCATATATGTATATTATAAAGGAGAAAAGAAATACAAAGTATTAAAATACTTTGAAGCTTTAAGTCTGTAAATGGGGGGCAGGGAGGGAAACAAAACAAAATCCAGATGCCTTATGAAGCATTTGCCTATGTTTGAATGCACATTTTAATAGGTTTTCTGATGCCTCTGTTACAAGGATGAGTTAAGTGATCTCGTTGACATGTCATTATCACATTTTGAAGTTAAACAGCTACAGGATCTATGAACTCTCGTCACACAGTTAATTACTTCTGGATTTTTCCATGCTCTTGAAACATATTCTATTTATTTAAAAATCCCTGGAGAGCCATGGGCTGCCTTTGTCACCGTGGCATGGCCAGTGGTGTAAAACCTCTCTACATCTGTCAGATTTCTCCATGTGAAACCTAATTGCCTAATTTCCATTTGAAAGTACTGCCCTGACATTAAAACGACATAGACCCACCAATGATCACAATGATTTCCTGACACCTAGAAGGAAAGGGAGGGCTGGTGGTGAATAATTCAGTAATAAATATGTGTACAAAATGAAGCTTTGCCTTCAGAAGGAAAAAGTCTGAATTTATGGCTGCAGATGAAGTGTTCCTCGGGAGAGAAAATAATAAGAAGAAAAAGAAAAAGAAGAAAAGAGAAAGAAAAAGAATCGAGCAGATTAGCATCAGCATGAGTCTACGGGGGCCAGATGGCTCACTGTGGAAAGAGAGCTTTCTCTTGCTTTATTCCAGTAACCCTGACTAGCAAGTTGCAAGCCTGCTAACAGAGGAGAGAAATGATCTCATTCCTCAGCCTAGCGCATGTTTCTTCTTCTCTCTCATGTACAACTTGAACTGAAGGAAATTTGGAAAAGGGAGAGTAAGAGAGATGGGAGGGGGTAGGGCGAAGGGGGTCTATTGAAAAGAAAGAACAACTTTTACTCCAACCATGGAGGGAGACTACAGACCCAAGCCAAGACTGAGCAAGGCTGAAATGAGTTCTGATGTCCAGAAAGGATAAAGCAGTGACAGAAGGGAAGGGGAGGGAGAGGAGAAAGTACAAGAAAAATGCCAACTTATTGGTTAACCTTGGCCTTCTTGATTTAATAACATGGGAAAGGCTGACTTAGAGCAAAGGCAGGAGATAGGCCATAGGGAGTGGTGGGGCTATGCCTCCAGCAATTCATTTCCCTGTGTAAGGGTATTGAAGGGTGTTTGCTTAAAAACCATTATGCCCATGTTTCCAGATAGGCTGGTGGGTATTTGTAATAATCTATGGGCTGCTACACCACACTGGAGGGGGCAGGGCATGGCAGGGAGAGGTATTTGACCAGCCATCTGTTTGGAACTGTATCTCCAAGGCAGCAGGGATAATGGCCTGAGGCATAGAGAAGTGATGGTAATTTATCATTGCTGGGCAAATTGAATAGAGTACAGCTCCAAGATGGGGAGGGAAAACTTCGACAAAGGCTCCAAAGTCGGTTTCTGAACCCCAGTCAGGCTTCTGGGCAGTGGGCTCACTGTTCATAAACAAAATCTGCTAATGAAGGTGGTGAAGAGTTTCTGCCAGAAGTAAAAATATAACCTTCAGCGTAGGGAAGACAGACAGATTGGTGGATGTTTATGTTGCTGCTTAAAGTTTATGGAAGACCACAAAGGTACAAATGCATCTTTCCTTGAACTGAATGCTAACAGATCTCCTTTGTGCAGGAGCAATGATTGCTTCCATTTCAAAAGCCAATTGTTGACAGGAATGAAGGGGTCCATGAATCCCTCTTTGGTCAAGATTTCGGGAATCTGACAGAACCATTACAAGGCTGGGTCAAACAAGGCTTCTTTGTTTTCAAAATGGTGGTTTCTCAATCCTCATCCTTCTTGACTTCTGCAGCCTTTGACATTGTTGATCACTCTCTCCTCCTTGATACTCTCTTCTCTTTGTTTTGATGTCACTGCTCTATCCTGGTTCTCCTCCTACCAATCTAACCCCTTCTTCTCTGTCTCCTTTGCTGGATCTTCTTCCAGATTATTCCTGCTAATGATGGAGTATTCCCCAGAGCTCTGCCCTGGGCCCTCTTCTCTTCTCCCTTTAAACTATTTCACTTGGTAATCTCATAAACTCCCATGTACTAAAATATCACCACTATGCAGATGATTCTCAAGTCTGTTTATCAAGCCCTAACCTCTCTCCTGACTTAGAGCTCCACATCTTCAACTGCCTGTTGCACATCTTGAACTGAGTTGTCCCATTGACATCTTAAAACTCAACATGTCAAATCACTTATTATCTTTCTCCCAAAGACCTCCCCTTTTCTAAACTTCCCTTTTTTGAGGGTACCTTGGTTGGTTGTTGTCTTTTGTTCTAGAAGAAGATCAAAGACATCACTATGTTAGAGTCAAGTTACAGTGCGTCCAACTGTGATTGATCAGAATGCTGTACCACAGTTCAGGCACAAATAGTCCATATGAATATTTGGGATGGATTCTCTAAATTTGCTCATCTCAAGTTTCTTTTGAGCTACTCCAATTCTGCTTTTCTCATAGAGCACAGCACCTTTTTGGATGAGGGTATGTCATGCTAGGCCACCCTGTGCCAGTGTCTCCCATGGTACACAGTGATCTATAGGTTGGTCTTTTTTCAAGTTTTTCCTTATTTAAGTGCATTCTTCATTCAGCTTTCAAAATAATCTCCCTAAAGTACAGATCCAACCATATCACCTTCCTCCTATTCAATAAACTCCGGTGGCCCCCTATTGCCTCTAAGATAAAAAAGGAAATCCTTTGTCATTCAAAAATCTGAATCCTATCTTTCCAGCATACTTCCATACTCACTCCTATGGATTGCACTAATAATAGCCACCATTCTGTTCCTCAAAAAAGACACTTCATCTCCAACTCCATATATTTTCATTGACTGTCCCCACCCCCACCCCCATGCCTGGAATACTCTCTTCTCATTCTCTGTCTCCTGGCTTCTCTGGCTTCCTTCAAGTCACAGCTAAAATCTACAAGAAGTCTTTCCCAGTCCCTCTTAATGCTAATGCCTTCCCTCTGTGGATTATCTCCAATTTATTCCCTATATACCTTGTTTCTATGTAATTGTTTGCACGTTGTCCCTCCCATTAAACAGTGAGCTGCTTCAGGGCAGGGTCTGTTTTGTGCCTTTATTCCAATCCCCAGCACTTAGGACAGTGCCTAACACAACAGAAAAGTGCTTCATAAATGCTTATCAAATGATTGATTTCCCAGGTCACTGATATTTAGAGGATGTAAAAATTTAATATTTGTATTCCTTCAGCATCTAGGAGTCACTATAGTTCCTAAGGACCCTCCCTGCTCAGCTGAGCACCCTGTTTCAGTCTTATTTTATTTTCACATCAGGATTAGAGGGATAGCTTAGCTTTGGTCCCAGGTGGAAAAAGTGCTTGGAGGAGAGATGCAGACATGTCTTTGTAGAACAGGCACCCCCGCCTCCTCGGAGCTACACGATACTTTGTTTCCTAAACCTCTGCAAACTCGGCAAAGTGATTTCTGCTTCTTTCCTTCTATTTTATTTCCAGAGCATCTCTCGGGCATTGTTTTTGTTCCATTGCCTCACTTTTTCCAAACCAGGGCTGGGAAGGATCGTTATTTACTCTCCAGATTCTGGCTGGGCTTGGTTTACATCATGTGTTTACTATTAGCTGG
This sequence comes from Petaurus breviceps papuanus, assembly GCF_028583685.1. NCBI lineage: Eukaryota > Metazoa > Chordata > Mammalia > Diprotodontia > Petauridae > Petaurus > Petaurus breviceps. The sequence goes on along the minus strand of NW_027187281.1, from coordinate 718,519 downwards.
TTTACAAACTGACTTGCTGGGCCTGGGTCTTTCTCATGCAGCAGCCCATTTCAACCATCAATCCCAAAGAAATTGCAAACATTGTGTCTTCAGTATCAGTGCATTTTCTTATTATTCAGGAGAAAGTTTCTGTGCAAACTCTGAGTGACCGTGGGAAAACAATGCCTTTCTTTCTTTCTAGGAGGAGAGAGGGAAACGAGCCATAACATTTCAAAGCAGAATTTGGGAGATCAGATAAGTACTTGGAGACTCAAAACTCAGAGTTTTGAATTTAAAATTTAGAAGTGAATTTTCCTAAGCTTGCAAGACTTGTGTTTCATTTCTTAACTTTTGCTTCCAAAGAATAAGAGACAAGAGATAAGACTGGTGAACTTAGGACTTAAAAGGAATTGGTTTTCTTTGCTACTAAAGTACTTGAAAGTAAAAAGCAACAAGTTGGAAGTGGGCGGGGGGGGGGGAGGGCTACGTCATAGATCATTGTCCTATTACAACAAAATACAGAAACTTGAGTGTATATTGTCATGGCCAAAGTGATTTGTCTTTGTTTGATCAGGACATCGCTGTTCCTCACTTCGCTTCGTGTCCTCTCCCTTGACACCGCTCTCCTCACTTGATGATCTGTCATAGGCTAAAAGAAAGCAGAGGTGTGAAAAAAATAATCAGTCTGACTCTCAAATGCTCATTCTCAGTGAGCATAGCTATTCCACAGGGAGGGGGATGCCAAAACTATTGATAGTCTTTCCTAGGATTTCATATTATCCTGGGAGAGAGAACTTTTTCGTAGCCAAGGTTGATGGGCCCCATCTATGGTAATTCTATTGGATAGATCTGATAGCTTGTTAATGCAATATGTTTCTCTTGGCAAGGTCTCCCTCATCTCATTTGTCAACTCTTAATTTAATGAAAAGCACCACATTTCAAGATATAAACAGGCTGGCTAACTAACCAGTCTATAAGGAAGGGCAGGGATTATGTGGGATGAGGAAGAAGCTGGAATGACCCTGGAGCTGGGATTGAGACCCTGAAGGAGGAGGTGGGGAGTCAGACTGAAGGAAAGGACCCAAGAAGCCAGGGAGGAGTTCTTGACCTGGAGTCTGTGAACTTGAATTTTGTTTTGTTTTGTTTACTATTTTGAAAACTGTATTTCCATATAATTGGTATCCTTTCAAATCCTTAAGCATTTTAATTTATGCACTTAAAAACATTATTCTGAGCAGGAGTGCATAGGCCTCAACTGATTGCCAAAAGGGTCCTTTCCCCTCAAAAGGTTAAGAAGCTTTGATCTAATCTGAGGTTACTGTGTGGGTTTTCTTTTACAGTTTCCATTAGAAAGGCTAATTTGTGGAATTTTAAATTGATGACATTTCTATTTATTACTACACAGTTAATACTATGAACTCAGAGACTATCTTATTTCAAAAGTTTAGAGAAAGTTCATAACTTTAAAAATAGACATATATGTATATGTCTATATATGTATATGTATGTGTACACACACACACTCATACACGCACACCCTAATAAGTATGAGACAGAAGGGCAACTAGATGGCATAGCGCATAGAGTGCTGGACCTGAAGTCAGGAAGACTCATCTTCATGAATTCTCATCTGGCCTCGGACACTTACTAGACACCCTGGGCAAATCACTTAACCCAATTTGCCTCAGTTTCCTCACCTGTAAAATTAGCTGGAGAAGGAAATAGCAAACCTTTACAGTATCTTTGCCAAGAAAACCCCAAATGGGGACACCAAGTCAGACACAACTGAAACAATTGAACAACACATAAGAGAATATGTTACTGAAAAGAAGAGATATAAGCACAATGCTTTGAGAAGTCTGGGGAAAGAGCTCACTTGCACACTAACTACAGGATAGAAGACAGTGGTTCACTGTGGTTGCAACACAAATTATGTGAAGTGGTATAGTTTGAGATAAAGATGGAGCCAGATTGAACGGGGACATGAATGCAAAGCTTAAAAATTTATACTTTATTTAGTAGGCAATGGTAGCCATCGAACGTTTTTAAGAAGAGTGACTGGATGAGAAGAGAGTTAGGAAGGATGGATGGGAGCAGGAATAGAATGGAAGTCAGGAGATCAGCTTAGAAATCTAGAGGCAGCTGAGGGGCACAGTGTCTAGTGATTATAGTAAGAAATTCCTTGTTTGTCCTTCATTCTGGAAGAGGATCATGAAATCAGGAAGGTGATTCCATGACTTGCTAGTGAATTGGATTTAAGTGAGGGAGGTGTGCAAAGTCACCAGCCTCACTATCTCCTTTGAAGCCATCTGGGTCCAGTGGCCAGATATAGATCAGGACGCTGGAGATGGATCCCAAGAAGAACGTCCTTACTTAGAGTTTGGAAGACCTGAGTTCTGATTCTACCTCAGACACTTACTAGCTGTGTGGCCCTAGGCCAGTCATTTTACCTCCCTGAACCTCAGTTTCCTCAGTTGTAAAACAGATGATAATGCATCTATCTCCCAGTGTAGTTGTGAGGATTGAATGAGTTAATATATATATATATATATATATATATATATATATATATATGTATGTATGTATATACAAAGTCCTTTGCAAATCTTAAAGCACAAATGAGAAGTCTTGATGATCCCAGATAAGGAAGTTGAGCAAGAGAAGAAAGGATACCATTTCCAAAGATTTTATGAAGATGAAAATAGCAGCACTTGGCAAATGGAAGTACGATTGTGTGTGGTAAGAGAAGGAAGGGTCAGAGAGGATTTCCATAGTCTGAGTCCGATTGGAGGAATGATGAGTAATCTATGGAAATAAAGAAGACGGAGGTAGCATGGAGTGTAGTTTATGAAGGGGCAGAGCTAAGCAAAGAAGGACAAGCAGCCACCTCAAGCCTACACTCAGAGGGCCTTCTTACAGCTGCAGCTCTAACCCATATACAACAGCATTACAACAGTCATTCTATTATTAAGCAGAAATTTATGCCATTTAAAAGAGATAGGAAGTATTGTTGGATTTTTTTTAAATTGCAACAAATAAAACACTGTAAAATACATCACGAGGCAATTTTTCCTATTGAGAAGACCAGCCTCATCTTCCCCCAGCTTGTCAGTGACTCAGTGCCAGACAAAGTGATCTGGATTTCTGTGTTTCACTTAACATCTCTCTGCTTCAGCTTTTTTATTTTTATTTTGCAGATGTAAAAGTGGGATAATGAATGCTTGCTCTATGTTCTCTCTACCTCACAGGAATGTTGGAGTATAGAGAACATATAGAATAATTGTACCACAAGATCTTCATGAGGACAAGGAAATTAGCTGCACTTTATTTTCTCTCTTTGATTTCTCCCCAAACCACAGTAGGTACTAAAACAAATAAGCAAACAAGTACATCCAGGGATAAGTTCTTTGAGTGCTGAACTTCAGCTAAGGAAGAAAAAGAAACCATTTTTCTTACAAATCAAGAGATTTATTCCTTTATTCACAAGTCCTGCTACCCAAAAGCACAATGATTCCTTTATACCCAATAGTGGCAATCATTGTTCCTGGTGAAATGTGTTAAAAAGTCTTTGGTAAGTCAGTCAACAAGCATTTGTTAAGTTCTTGAAACTCAACATTACTAAATGCAATTACACAGATCTTTTGATCTCCCCTTAACTCAAAGCTTTTCCTTCATCTTTTTCCTCCACCTGGCTTCTCACATTCTCAAGCTTTGTTAGGAATCGCTAATTCATGCCTCTGGTCTCTATAGTTCATTCTTTGTTAAATAGGTCACTTGTTAGTAGTTCATTGATATCTTCAATATCGCCATCATTCTTGCATGATTTTTTTTTCTGTAGCCTTTGCATTGCCACTAAAATTATTTTTCTTCTTCCCCAGTTCCCTTCCTCAGGAAATCCACAAGCTAGAAGAGAGAAAAACTAAGCTACACAGGGTTTTCGATGGGGGGGGGGGGGGGGGGGTGGGCAAGAATGTCACCCTGATGACAGGATGGAAAGCTAAGCTGTCCAGAAAAATTCATCCATAATAATAACACATTTTAAGGTTTACAATGTTCTTTCCCCACAACTCTGGTATATGGGCGTTGCAAATTTTATTATCATTATTCATAGGCAAGGAAACTGAGGCGTTGAGAGGTAAAGTTACATGTACAAAGTCACCTGGGAAATGAGTGTAAGAGATACAACATGAGCCCAGGTCTCTGGACTGCAGGCCCAGCATTCTTTCCATTATACCTCATTGCTTCTCTATTTCATCAGTGCCAATAGACAAGACAAATAGAACTTGGTTATAATGTTGATGATGAAAAACAAGATCCTCTCCAGATTTCTAGACATAATTGTATGCAGAGGTCATCAGGGTTCTCAGTTTCACTCTCCAAAATGGCAGAAGAGTTTTGCTGTTCTCTTGGGAGCAATTCCCATCCAGTTTACTTAGCTTCCATAAACTCATTGTTTAGACCTCCAAAGTACTAGTGATGAATTCAACAAAAGCACTGGTGATGAATTCAACAAGCATTTAAGTGCTCACCATATCCCAAGTACCATGCCAGTGAAGAGGATGCAAAGATAACAAAAAGTGAGACTTTTGCCCCCAAGGAACTTGGAGGAGATACAAAACATTAACAGAGAGGTAAATACAGAATGTATCATAAGAGAAACCCAAAGTTAGTTCATGAGTAGATATGAGAAGCTTTCTAGCTGAGAAGAGCCTTGAATGAAAGTTGAGGTTCCCAGTGATGGGGGTGAGGAGGAAGAACATCATGGGCAGGAGAACAGCAGCCTATGCAAAGTCAGAGGTATCCTATAAATACAATGATTTGCTCCTAGGGGTGATAGGGAGCCATTGGAGTTTATTGAATATGGGGGGCGGGGGTGACATGATCAGATCAGCACTTTAAGGAGAATAATTTTGGCAAATGAATGGAAGATGAACTGGAATGGGGAGAGACCTGTGGCAAGCAAACTAACCAACAGGCTATTTAAATAGTCTAGGCATGAGGTGATGAGGGCCACCAGGGTGGTGGCAGTTTTTTTTTTTTTTTGCTTTTTTGGAGGGGGAAGGTAGGGCAATTGGGGTTAAGTGACTTGCCCAAGGTCACATGGTTAGTTTTGTGTTAAGTGTCTGAAGCTGGATTTTAACTCAGGTCCTCCTGACATGTAGTGGCAGTTTTTTGAGGAGAGAAGGGGGTGGATTTGAGAAATATTGAAAAGGTGTTTAGACTTATTAGAATAAATCTAATCCCCTTCCATATCATAGCCTTTAAAATATTTTAAGGTAGCCACCATATTCCCCTAGAGTCTTGTTTTCCAAACTAAAGTATATCAGTTCTTTTAAATGCAATTGTCATCATTTTAGTTTCCATCTTCCAGGCACTATCTGGTATATCCAACAATACAATGCTCATAATTGAATACATTGAACTACTAGTGACTACTCTTTGTATCTGGGGATTCAACTAATGAAAGTATGTATTATAAATAATCATGTTTATAGTGCTTACATTAAATCATAAATGCTTCTATAAATTTAATAATCTCATTTATAATGTTACTTTAGTTATAAATAATTGTTCATAATTCCATTTGTTGGCAGTTTCTTGGGTAATAAATAAGAAAACAAGTGTCCTTATTTCCATGTCTTGGTTTCGAGGCTAACTCAACATTAGTAGGCATTAACAGTATTCACCAGTTAGTGTAGTGAGAACTTCATATCAGGGTTCATGTAGATTCCTGAAATGTTAGGACTAGAAGGGACCATGTAATCCCTTCAAGAAGAGATTTAAAAGAGATCATGTAGTCCCATACCTTTATTTTCTTGATAATGAAATTGAAACTCAGAAAATGAAAATTACTTTCTTAAGGTCATACAGTTAATAAATAGCAGACTTCCTCAACTTACTATTAGAGTCTCCTTACTCCTAACTTACTGTTAGAGTTGCCTTGCCCCACATAAGTTCACTCCTTATTTTCTCAACATGGCCCATTTGTTCCATCCAATTTCTACTTCTTCCCAAACAAATTTATTACAGATCCCTACTTCCATGACTTTATTTAGGAAGGTACTTTTTCCTCCATCACTTCTCTGGGATAATTTTCCAATTGCTACCACCTATACTACAGGGAAAGGTGAGGGAGGATATAGAAGATGGAGAAAAGGGAGAAAGGAGCCATAAGTCTGAGGGGTGAGTTCTTTGGAGAATACAAGGGGGACCTCTGTAAGAATATAAAGTTGGGGGGAAGAGTCAAGATGGCAGAGTAGAAACAGGATTTCTATAAGGCTCCTGCTCCTAACTCCTCCAATTCAGGTAAAAAATGACTCTAAACAAACTTTGGAGCTACAGAACCCACAAAATGACAGAGAGAAGCTAACCTCCCACTGAAAACAGTCTGGCAGGCTGGCAGGAAGGGGCCAACACAGCACTCTGGTTGCCAAGCCCAGCTCCCCATGGGCCAGAGGTTTTAGCCTCAGGGCAGCCACAACCAGCCACTGGCTGGAGGGACTTCAGATCAACAGCAGTTGTGGTGGTTTCCAGAATGATCAACTCATAGACACTAAGGACAAAGTGAGAGGTCAGTGGACTTTGGGAAATTGGAGTCCGGGAGTGTGGTCCAGCCTTTATCCCCTGGAGGCAAAAGTGGTTGAGGTGCCACAGCCGTGCAGCCACCACCACATGGCTGCTTCAGAGCTCCTGGCCTGCAGATTGTAGGGGGACCAAGCAACCAATCTGAGGGGTAATCCCTCTTACTTTAACCTACTTGGATCTGGATCACTGTCTAGGGTGGAGGTACTGGGGTGTGTGACCAGTTTGCCAGAGTGTGTGGAGGCTTCAGAGAGGGCATCCAACTAATAGCTCTAGCAGCTGGGAAAACCCCAGCAATTGGGACAAAGCTCCCCTCTCTGGTAGCAGAGTTCAACTGTGGCAAAAAGCCCAAAAGTCAAGTAATTGAATGACAACATGAGCAAGCAAAAGAAGCAAAGCAAGCAGACCAGTCCAACATTAGACTCCTATTTTGGGGACAAAAAGGATAGGGACATGGAACAGGAGGAAGAGAGAAAAGTCAGAACTCCTGCACCAAAAGCTTCCAAGAAAAATATGAGTTGGTTACAGGCCATAGAGGAGCTTAAGAAGGATTTTGAAAACCAAGTAAAAGAAATGGAGGAAAAACTGGGAAGAGAAATGAGAACAAAGCAAGAAAATTATGAAATGAGAGTCAACAACCTGACTGAAGAAAATAACACTTTAAAAAATAAACTAACTCAAATGGCAAAAGAGGCTCAAAAAGGCAATGAGGAGAAGAATGCCTTAAAAAGCTGAATTTGCCAGATAGAAAAAGAATCTCAAAAGCTCACTGAAGAAAATCATTCCTTCAGAATTAGATTTGAGCAAATGGAAGCTAGGACTTTATGGGAAATCAAGATACTATTAAACAGATCTAAAAGTATGAGAAAATAGAAGGCAATGTGAAATATCTCACTGGAAAAACCACTGACCTGGAAAATAGATCCAGGAGAGATAATTTAAAAATTATTGGACTACCTGAAAACCATGATAAAAAAAAGAACCTAGAAATCATCCTCCAGGAAATTCTCAAGGAAAATTGCCCTGATGTTTTTGAACCAGAGGGCAAAATAGAGTTTGAAAGAATCCACCAATTACCTCCTGGAAAAGATCCCAAAAAGAAAACTCCTAGGAATATTATAGCCAGGTTCTGGAGTTCCCAGATCAAGGAGAAAATATTACAAGTAAGAATATAAAGTTTACAAGCAAGTAAGACTCTACAAATGGGGTTGTACAGCTTCTTTCTGAAATATCCTCTTCCACAAAGTTCTCCTTTATCTTACACTGGAATGGAGGTCACCCTTGGTTCTTAAAGGTTTGCCAGAGAGTGTGAGATTTTTCTGTTCTGGAAGGGCTTTGAGTATGACTTCAGCAACAGACTGGACAAGTTCTGCGTCTGCTTTCTTGAGATCATCCTCACCAAGACTGAGAAAGGTTCATTACTTTTCTATACTAGGGAAGACAAAGCTCCTCTCATCTTCTATTAACTGCTAAGTTATTTGGTTATGAAGACCTATGAAACATAAAAATACCCTGGTGTTTCAGACAAGAAATAAGTCCCTGGAATAAAGGTATAGAGTTGGAAATGAGTAAAAACATATATGGGAAGAAGAGACAATCTTGGCTAGTTAAAGTGTTGGGGGAAAAATCAGATAAGATTGTAGAATTATATTGAGCAAGGGGATAGTTGATGGAGACACTCCAGTTGCAGGTTGAGCAATTCTGTTACTTACTAACCTTGTAAGTTATAATCTTGTAAGGGCCTTGGACAAGCTATTTTCATTTGTCTGAGCCTCAGTTTCCTCTTTTATAAGAAGAGGAAACCTTTTTTTACATCATGAACCCCTTTGGCAGTCTGGTAAAGACTCTGAAACCCTTCTTGGAATAATGTTTTTTAAAGTACAAAATCAAATACACAGGATTACCAAAGAAAACAAAAGTATACCCAAAGTATTTATTAAAAATTAGTTCACAGACTCCATGTTGAGAACCTTTGGACTGTAGATCTTAAACTATAGTATTCCATGAGATTTTTATGAATCCTTATGTAAGATCATAGATTTACAGATATAGATCTGGATAGGACTTTGTGGGTGTCCCTCTGTTTCTCTGGTGATTACGGAAGCATGATGGGAAAGAGGGTAGAACACCAAGGGAAGATAACTGCCCTACACTTAACTTTTATCTTTTCATTCCCTGTATAAATCACTTATGGACCCAATTAAAGGATAAGTTCCTCAAAGACAAAAGATTCTTCTTTTATTGTTTCCCTAGTATGTAACATAGTGCTATGTCCACAAGAGGTTCTCAGGAAATGCTTGTTGAATTAAAGATCAGCCAGGAATAAACCAATCTAATAATTGGACCACAGTCATCAACATTACCAGATTTGTTCTAGTTTGTTCTTGGTATTTTAATGATGGTCATAAATGACTAACCTTAGATGCTAACCTTAAAGGACTAAGAGTTCTTTTCTTCACTGAGGCTGATTCATCATATACAAAGAAATCTTTCATCCATTCCAGGATTTTTCTTCTTTCCAAGTGAATAAGCCCACTTCAGGAAAACCAGGGGTTAAACTTTGCACCATTCATGGAAACCCTAAGATTTTTCAGCTAGTGTAGCAAGATTAGGAAAACTTGATGAGAACCCTTCTAGAGGCACCAAGAAGACTGATGAGAGGCCTCTGAACTGGGACCAATGCCCCAGCATTCCTCTAATAATCTGGCTCCAAAACCATTCAACCCTGGCTAATTGGACAAGTCAGGGAAGGGGCCACTCTATCAGTCAACTCAAGAAGCAAGTAGCAGGAACCTTAGATAATAAGTGATTACCAAGCCCAATGAAGACCCATGGCGGGGGGCAGGGAGAGGAGGTATGCATGTTGTGGAAAAAGATGATCGTGGGGGTGCTGCACAAAGGGGGAGGATTTGAGGGGAACAATTCAGGAAAACATGCAGCCAAGAGACCCCAAACTGACAGAAAAAAAGAGACAAAGACAGACAGATATACCCGAAACATAAGCATCAATTAAGAGGAAGATTGCAACTCAAAAAATATTTCATAAGAACAATTAGGATTAAGTTTAAGAAATTTCACAAGCAAAGTTAACCCACCATAAACTCAGATAGAGGACAGCACTGCCTGTGATTTATAAAGAGCAAATTTTATCCAGAAGGGAGTCCACAGAGGCCTTGCTACAGCTCTCTCCCCAAGTCAGAATGGAACCCATTATTATAATAGCTCAGAGAATAAGTCAAGTAGACAAGTTGAAGTTTTTAAAAATACATTAACATGGAGCCTGATGATCTGCCAAAAGAGCCTGCCAACATAGACAGCTGGAGGACTGATTTTTCAGTCAATACTGAAAGGTGACGGCTTGAATCTGAGTCAGCATGCTGACTTATCTACAACCTAATACTCCTGTTTAATTTTACAGGGTAACCTCATGGAGTGACACATCCAAGGACTAGATTCTTCATTCATTGAACAAAAGGGTGCGTGGTTGAAGTACAGATGGGGCAGCTTTTGCTCAGTCCATGTATAAGTTTGTAGAGTTTACCTACAGAGTTAAGTGGGATCTTGTGGGAGCTCAGATGATGCTTTTGCTTCCATTGTAAGTGAATGAGGGAAGGGGGGAGGGGTGGTGGCATACCTTCAGTTGGCATAGAAAGAAGCAACCAATACCTCTCTGTACCAGTTAGAGTCTTGGGTGCTACCAATGTATGAAGGCATTTGTTAGGAACGATAATGCTCAGAGTAATAGAGAGGGTGGATAACTCTATCTTGACTCTGTTGAGGACTTACAGACAGAGAAGGAAAGAACTAATGGATTGTCATAATCTTGGCTTCCAGATAACACCAGGGCTATAATTAAGACAAGGTGATCAGGGTTTTGCCCTGAGGTGCAAATTTGTTCAGTCTGTTTCAGTTATGTCCAACTTTTCATGACCCCAATTTGAGTTTTCTTGGCAAAGATACTGGTGACTTACCATTCCCTTCTCTAACCCATTTTATAAATGGGGAAACTGAGGCAAACAAATTAGATGACTAGTCCATGAGTCTTCCTGACCCCAGGCCCAGTAACCTATCCACTACACCACTGAGGGTGCCAAAAGTACAGCATAGAAACAAGATTTCAGTAACTAGTCAGTAAGATAAATTAATTAAACCAGATGGTCTGTGGCTTTCCCCTGGCTGACGTTGTATGTTAGATGACTTTCTACCCAATATCCTGACTTGGAAAGTTGATTTGTGGTCACATGATGTATCTATTTCCTTGGGTGGCTTTTACTGCCCAGGAAGCAAAAATTGCTAGTTACAACTCTGCTGCTAAGGTTGCTAGCAGGTTTGATTAATGAAGTGAATCTTGACTCGTTCCCCAGTGGTCTTGAGACAGGACTGGAGACAGATCTCTGAATATCCACAGCCTAATTTCAGTAGTCCTTATCAGCTTGCCCCTAGGTGAGGCAGCTAGGCAACACAGTGGATAGAACAATGGGCTTGGAATTAGGAAGACTCATCTTTATGAGTTCAAATCTGGCCTCAGATGCTACCTGCGTGACCTTGGGCAAGTCACTTAACCTTGTTTGCTTTAGTTCCTCATCTGTAAAATGGGCTGGAGAAGGAAATGGCAAACCTTTCTAGTATCTTTGCTAAGAAAACACCAAATGGGATTGCAAAGAGTTGGACATGACTGAAATGACTCAATAATAAGAAAATTAGTTTGAGTTCTTATCCTCGGTATTTTTTTTCCCCGTTTTTATTTATTTATTTATTTCATTTTATTTGTAGCCTCTTGCCAAGAAGGAGACTCTCTGCAATGGGAGTCAGGGTGAGAAAACTACAAAGGAATTCCCATTCTCAACCAGGGGGTGATTCCCATGTTCTAAACTAGCAAACTTTATGTATTCTCTCCTGAGCAGTATACAATCGCAATGGTAGGAAATGAAAAGCTTATAGTGGACATGTTTCAGAGGGCCACTGCACTTTTCAGAAGACAGTGGAAAGCATGAGCTAATGAAACACTCAGAGCTAAGGGCAAGGCTAGATTACATCACCAGCCACATTTCTCTACTGCAGGCTGAGTTTACTGGAAATGCCAGGATCTTAGCATCTCTGATTTAGCTATTCTCAGCGTTCTACTAGAACATAAGCTCCTGGAAGGCAGGGATTGTTTTTAATTCTTTGTTTCTGTATCTTTGGAATCTAGAACCATGTCTGACACATAAATGATACTTAATAAATGCTTGTTAAGTTGAATTGAACTCAATTTCTGGGAGGTAAGTAGAAGGACGGGGGGCAGGGGACAATCTATGAATAGTTGCGGTTTTTCAATGGAGAGGAAGAGGGTTTATTAAGCTCCTGCTATGTGTTAGGCATTGTGCTAGCTGCTTTTTACAGATACTATCTCATTTGATTCTCACAACCATCCAGGGAGGTAAGCACTAGTATTAATCTTGTTTTACAATTGAGGAAACTGAGGCAGACTGGAGTTAAATGACTTATCCTGGTTCCCACAGCTAGTAAGTGTCTGAGGCTAGATTTGAACTCAGGTTTCCTCACTCCAGAGAATGGAAAACAAAAAGGTACTTAGGATACAGAAAATAACCCTGAGATGAATGAATATATTTCAACTCTTGTAGAATAGGAAGACTGAGAATACAGATTTAAGAGACCTGACTAAGCCAGGAAAACCTGAAACTTTTTAAGGCAAATGTCTCCTTTTTCTCCAATTGATTCCCTATCATGCTTTCCACAAGAGCTTCTGTTCCAAACCTCTTCTCTCTTTCAGTCACCATCACTAGCCCTGCCTTCTCCCTCTCAGAAAATGGCGGCCAACTGTTGAGACTTCTCTCTTCTCTCCTATTTATTAACCTCTTTTAAAAGGCAATATGTCTTCCTTTTACCAGTCATTTCTAGTAAGTGATTTGACCTTGAGTTCACAAGATTTTGACATATGCTTTAATTTTTCATCAAGAAGCTATTCTTGTATCACACTGGCCACTAAGTACAACTTTAACAAACAATTCAACGATTATTTATTAAGTACCTACAATGGTTTGTAAAGACAGCTAGGTGGTGAAGTGCCAGGCCTGAAGACTAATCTTTGTGAGTTCAAATCTGACCTCAGACACTTCCTACCTATGTTACTCTGGGCAAATCACTTAACCCTGATTGCCTCAGTTTCCTCATGTGTAAAATGAACTGGAGGAAGAAATGGCAAACCACTCCACTATCTCTGCCAAGAAAACCCCAAATGGGGTCATGAAGAGTCAGACACAACTGAAAATGCCTCAACAACAAAATCTACTCTGAGTAGTGTTTTTAGCCAGTTTTGAACTCCTATCTCCTATGTAACAGGGTTATTTCTGTTACTGCCAACAATTGTTGACTCCTATCCTATGTTGTTGACCATAATGGCTGTGGCAAGGGCACCAGAGTTCATTGGAGGAAGTCCCAAGACATCAGAGTCCATTAAGATGTGTGCCTGGATAGGATCAGGAAAAGCTGGACGTGACTGAATGACAAAAAAATTTTTTTTGGTAAAGAACAGAGAGGAGTTTGTGGAGAACTGGCCTTTGAGGCCGCCTCTCCAGATCTATGTCTATAAATGTGCTAAGTGCTGGGGGACGTGCCAACTTTGGCTAGAGCATGGTTAGCTCTCATGGAGCTTATACTCTAGTAGGGGGCTAGACATAAACATAAAGAGCTATAATACACAGCATACATGCTAAGTGCACTAGCGAGTTAGAAAGTGGAGGTGAGGGGGATACAGGTACAGGAACAAGATGACTAGGGAGAAGATGTGGTGAGTTGGGGGTGCTGGAGGGAGTGAAGCATGACTAGAGCAGCTGGCCTGATATAGGCCCCCACACTCACCAGTCATGACCTCAGGGGCCCCAGCATGGGAGTCTTCAACTGAAAGAAGAAAATCTCTGGGTCAGGAGGCAAGGCAATTAACGAGAAGATGGTGGGGAGCTCTAAAGAGTGACGTCCAGTGTAATGGAGATGCTCACACATATTCACAAGCAGTTTCCCACTAAAATTCAGAATTGCTTTGGGTCTTAAGGTGGTTGGTCTTATGCCAGGTCAACTACTAGGGAGGAGGGAATTATCACTTATTAAACTTCTATTATGTTCCAGGCACTATGCTAACTGATTTCACAAATATGACTTCCCTTGATCCTCACAACAAGAGAGATTGATGTTACTATTATCGCCACCTTTTGGTTGTTCGGTCATTTTTCAGTAATGGTCAGTTTTTTGTGACCCCTTTTGGGGTTTTCTTGGCAGAGATACTGGAGTGGTTTGCTATTTCTTTCTCCAGCTCATTTCACAGATGAGGAAATTGAAACAAACAAGGTTCGGGGTCTTGCCCAGGATCACACAACTCATAAGGCTGGATTTGAATTTAGGTCTTTCTGACTCTAGGCCCAGCATTCTAACCAGTGAACCACTTAGCTGCCTGCTGCTTATGGAAAAAGAAGGAAACGGGGCAGAGAATCTGGGACTCTGCAAGTGTGAGAACTGTACCCTAGTGTCTCTCCTTCTACTCCACGGTATGATCTGTATTACCATAGATATATACATGAGGGGATGCCAAAGCTTCTAATGCATTTCCGATACAATTGCAATATGGGCTTTGCTTTGTCTTACAGTCTTGGAGTTAAAAGCACTTTCATTTAATGTGTAAAATGTATCAGCATAACCATCGTGAGGAACTGCTGTTGCTACTTCTGTTTAGCATCAGAAAAGTGACTTTGTTGTTGGATATTTCCAAACAAAATGGCGCCAGACAAGTCATTTACAAATGTTTATAAACACACAGCTCAGAAGAGGAGCTTCAAATCACCTGAGGCCCTAGAAGCATGAACAAATACAATCTCAAGTTCTCCTATCACAGAATTGCAGAATCTAAGTGTCAGAATGAACCTGAGAGATTGTTTAGTATGTAGTTATCTAACCTTCCCTTGGAAATTTCCAGTGGGAGGAAACTCACTCCCTCTTGAGGCAGCCCATCTCACTTATGGATAACTCTCACTGTTAGGAAATCTTTCCTTATATTAGATTTAAATCTGCTACTCTACCATGCTCACCCATTGTCCCTAATTCTGCCCTCTGGGTTCAGGCATAACAAATATACAATATTTATATGGTGCTTTAAGGTTTGCAAAGTGCTCTCTCTCTCTCTCTCTCTCTCTCTCTCTCTCTCTCTCTCTCTCTC
>NW_027187281.1:687716-703742 GCF_028583685.1 Petaurus breviceps papuanus | reverse complement strand
CTCTCTCTCTCTCTCTCTCTCTCTCTCTCTCTCTCTCTCTCTCTCTCTCCTTATCATATTCCCACAGCAATCCTTTGAGATAGAAGTTACAATTATCCCAATTTAACAGATAATCTCCTTAACTGAGACTGAGAGGAATTAAATGAGTTACCTAGGGTCATATGATTAGTAAATATCTGAGGCAGGATATGAATTCAGGTCTTCCTGACTCCATGTCCAGCACTCTATCCACTATGTCACCTACCTGCCTTATCCTTCTTCTGTGTGATAGCCTCCTCTGTTTGTTTCAGTTTCCTCAACTATAAAGCGGGGATAACAATAGAACCTCTCTCCCAAGGTTGTTGTGATCATCTAATGAGATAATCACTGTAAAGTGCTTAGCATGGAGCTTGACATGTAGGTGCTCAATAAGGTAATAGCTAGCATTTATATAGTAGTTCCTACATGCCAGATACCATACTAAGGTTTTTACAAATATTATCTCATTGGAACTTCACAACAACCCTAGGCAATAGGTGCTGTTATTATCCTCATTTTACAATTGTGGAACCTGAGGCAGAGATTAAGTGACTTGCCCAGGGCTACAGGGCTAGTGTCTGGGACTGCATTAGAATTCAGGTCTTCCTGACTCTGGGGACAGAGCCCTATCCACTGTGTCACCTAGCTGCCTAATAAATACTTTCCCTCACTCCCTTCCTCCCTCCTTCCTTCCTTCTTCCCTCCCTTCCTCCCTCCTTCCCTCCCTTCCTCTTTTCTTTTTTTTTTTTTTTTAAAGCAATTGGGGTTAAGTAACTTGCTCAAGGTTACACGGCCAGTTATTATTTCTGGGTGTGGTGCTGAGTATCTGAACCCCAATTTGATCCAGGTCATCCTGACACTGGAGCCGGTGCTCTTACTCGCTGAGCCACCTGGCCGCCCCTAAGCAATCGGGGTTAAGTAACTTGCTTAAGGTTACACGGCCAGGTGTTTCTGGGTGGGTGCTAAGTGTCTGAGCCCTGGATTCGATCTCCAGGTCTTCTCAACACTGGAGCCGGTGCTCTTACTCGCTGTGCTACCTGGCCACCCCTCCCTTCCTCTTTTCTATCCTTCTTTCCTTCCTTCCTTTTTTCTCTCCCTTCTTCCTTCCTTCCCTCCCTTCCTTCCTCCTTTCTCTCTTTCCTACCTTCCTTCCCTCTCTTTTCCCCTCCCTCCCTCTTTTCTGTCCTTCCTTCCTTTCTTCCTTTCCTCCTTCCTTCTGCCTTCCCTCCCTCCTTCTTTTCTTCCTTCCTTCTTTCCTACTTCCCTCCTTCCTTTCTTCCCCCATTCCTTCCTTTGTTCCCTCCCTCCTTCCTTCCTTCTGCCTTCCCTTCCTCCTTTCCTTCCTTCCTTGCTTCCTTCCTTCTTTCCTGTTTGAAGACAATTTTCATATTACACTTCCCTAAGTCTTCTTTTCTTTTTGCTTGCACTTCTACTTCAGGTTACACATGATCTGAGTCTGGATTTCAACCCAAGTCCTCCAATTCTAAGCCTGGTGTTTTTCTCCACTATATCATACAAAGGAAAAAGCTCTTCTTTTGGGGGCCTTGGATGTATTTTTGACTTCTTATCAAAATTACGATGAATATAAATATTTTCTCCAATAGCTTGACTGGTGCCATCCTTCTCTGGTCCTAGAAATTCTGTCTTCTTTTCATCTCCTCTGGCCAGATTTTGGCCAATGCTCTCTAAAGACTATCTCTAATCCCTCCACTTTCCATAAACCATAATAGATTCCCCAGACTGTCCATCTTTTTTCTTCTCTATCTTTGATTTCTTAACAAACATCCTTTGGTTCTATGCATATCTGTTCCCAGAACGACACTACCCACCTCGCCCCCATTGGGGCAACTGGCCTATTATATTTCCCTTCAAATGTCAAAGATCTAGTGCTAGACAGGATTTCAGAGATCATCTGGTCCAACACCCTCATTTTACATATGAGAAAACTGAGACCAAAGAAAAGACTTTGTCCTCCCTTTGTCCCTCCTTAATAATAGAGATTCACTTATGTTTGTATTCCTTGTGTCTGGCACATAGTAGGCATTTAATAAGTGACTGATTGCTCAAGATCACACCACATTCAGGGACCCACTAAAACATGTATCACAAGTTTTCTCTCTACTTCATTATCTTCCAACATCCTTAGGGACTCCAATATTCATACCGATGACTGACAGTATGAACTCTCCACTCCTCATCTTCTTCAACAACCCAGACTCTCTTCTCCTCCTCATTTCAGCGCCACACCCACTAAGTCAGTCACTGTTAGACTTCACCATCTCCTGGAATTAATTATACCAGCTCCAAGAGATGCTCACCAAAAGCCCGGTGATCTCCCACTTTTTTTTCCATTCCCCTAACTTCCCCAGGCATAGACAATGATTAAAAGGAGAATTTAGGAAACATGGGAGAACACCTCATCCTCTCCTGGGCAAGGGGGAGAATTGGGACCAGTCATCTTTTGGTTGGGGCAAGGGACATTGTAATGTTATTGTTAAGTTTTATAAGACAATGCAGGTGGGAATAAGAGTGAGGAGAGCTTATATTCATTCTACAGCTGGGGTGGTGTTTGTTGAGGAGAATCACATGGGTTCATTGAGTCATGTGAATTTCATTTTGTGAGTGGGTGGTGAGTGAATACAGTTTTATAAGGATGGATTTGGAGGGGTCCAAAGGTCCGTTCTGGAGAAGGAAATGGCAAACCACCCCAGTACCTTTGCCAAGAAAACCCCAAATGGGGTGATGAAGTGTCAGACATAACTGAACAACAAAGAGCCCTTTCAGATTAAGAGTCATGGGCCTCCTTTGGACCTCCATCTAGCCCAGTATCCTCACCTTTACAATTTCAGGAAAGGTGACAGACCTCACACCAGGAGAAGCAGAAAAGCAATCATGAAAAAGAGTGAGTGAGATCCCAAGTAGCCCTAGCTCTTGCTAAGGGCTATGTGTCTCAGCTGATGAATTCCATTCTCTCTCTTCTCTCTCCCCCAGGATCTGTAAATCTGAATCAGCTGGTTTTCCTAAAGTGAAATAAAGTACCAGGAGTATTTTGAGAGAAATCCTTGGTGTACTCACCATATGCTACATCAGTGTTGGGGAGCAGATGCTGACTGTCTTCATCTTTCCCAACAGCAACTGTCTGGCTGTCTTGAATTCCCAGAGCATTTGCTCCTTCTACAAAAAAAGCAAATGGAAAGAAATAAGTGACAATGTATACAACCTTTCTGTCTATAGCAGGGGGTTCTGAAATAGTTGTTTGAAAAGTTGAGGTGGAAAGTTTTTCTTTTGCTAACTGTGAACATAACTCTTCCTATTTAGTACTGTCCTTCAGTTCAGTTTTTTATAAGTCTTCAGGGGTAAAGAACCTAGAGCCTTGGGGACATCTTTTGCCTTCTAAGTCCTCAAGTGTGGCCCTTTGACTGAATCCAAACTTCACAGAACAAATCCCCTTAAAAAAAAAGATTTGTTCTGTAAAACTTGGACTCAGTCAAAAGGCCACACCCAAGGACCTAGAAGGCCACAGGTGGCTTTGAGACCACAGGTTCCCCACCCCTGGTTGGTTGCCTATGTAAAGGCTATTACTTTTAGGAATAGATAAAGATATTTAATTTTAAAATGCTTAAAATTCCAAGATGGGAGATGTTAAAATGCACCTGCTTGGGAGAATGAAGAAGGGGAAGATGTGGGCAATAAAGCTTGATCCCTACTGTGTGCCTTCTCCTTTTTTTCCATCCACCTTTTCAGCACAACCTATTGGCCATGACTGTGGGAAAAAAGGAATGGAGAGGGAATGCTGGAATTTTCTCTCTTTCTCAGCTTGGTAGCAGCCTAAGAAAAGGTAAGACTACTAAGGGGATGGGGACTGCTTAAGCAGTCACTCCTTGCCTTGGCTATCCAGATGTGTAGAAGCCCCAAGAGACCAATTCCTGAATCATAGTAATGCTCATTTATATAGAGCTTTAAAGCTTGCAAAACACTTTATATGCATCATTTCATGTGGGTCCCACAACAGCCCTCTAAGATAGGTGTTATTATCACTTCTGTTTTACACATGTGGAAACTGAGGTTCAGAAAGAATGACTTGCCCAGGGTCTCACACCTATTTGAAGTATTTGAAGCAGGATTTAAATCTAAGGTATTCTGATGCAAAGTCTAGTGTGTTTTCCTCACACAGTAGAGCCTTCTACCTACTGATTCAGGAAGGGATTTCACTGGAATACCTGAAAGGCCCTATCAGACTCTGCATTGATGAAACTCTTTCACTGGGTACCTTCTACAAGCTTAAATGGTTGCGCTGAAGTAGAAATCTCAGGTAAGTGAAATCTTTGATGGACATGCAATGGTTGCTAAGTGGGACAGCCTACAGAGTGCTGGGCCCAGAGTCAGGAAGACCTGAGTTCTAATTCACCCTCAGACACTTACTAGCTGTGTGACCCTGAGCAAGTCATTTAACCTCTGCCTGCCTGTTTCCTCATCTGTAAAATGGAAATAATACTAGCATCTACCTCCCAGGATTGTTTAAGGATCAAATGACATAATGATTGTAAAGCATTTAGCACAGTGTCCGGCATTATGTGCTATTTAAATATTAGTTATAATTATAATCATAAAATGGGGACAATCGTACCACCAATCTCCCTTCAATTATTGTGAAGATTGAATGAAATGATACTTGTTAAGTGTTTTGCAAACCTTAAGGCTGTACAAAAATGCTAGCTGTTATCAGTCTCATAAGCAGTATTTCTTTATGTGATGGAGAAGAGTTGCACCATTTCTTGATACTGACTCTGCTCTGCATGTGCTAATACTGTAGTCCTAATTCTTTTCTGATAGTGTAAATACTTGCACATACTCAGCTTGGCAGCAGACACTCAGAGACTTGTATTTTATAGCTTCCAAAGGGTAAAGAGGATCTTTTTGAATTTTTGTTAGGAGACCCCACATCTCTATCTGCATCAGTTACTTGTAGACTGCGTTACCAACCAGCTCCCTGGTTACCACAATGAATAATAGAAAAGTACTAAGTCAGTTTTCTCATCTGTAAAATGGGACCAGTGGTGGTGGGGATCAGGATACCCTCTCTCAAAGGTCCCTTCCATCTCTACAGTTGATTCTATGATTATATGGTTGTGGACCGGCACTTTCTCATTCACAGAGGAGGTGGACAAACCAGATGAAGTTTGTGCAGAGTACTCACTGAAATAATCTCCTCAAGTTCATGCCACCTTCACTCCACTCCAAAGAAAAATGAATGCAAAGAACTAGAAAGTACATGATGACTACAGATGAAAAGCCTATGTCCTAAAGGAGACAGTTTAAGCAAAGAGAAATCACTGGAAAGGCTATTATTATCCCACTAGTCCTAAGAGACCTTGCCTTCTAAGTGAAAAGCAGCAATGGCCATTAACTATTATCTGTTTCTAGTGTTTCCCTCCCCAACCCCTACTCCTCATCCCTCCCCCAAGCCTTTGCATAATGTGGTAGGTGGTAGAAATAGCCCCCTACCTCCCCACTCCAGGTTTGTAGCTCACATCTATTAGCTGTTTCCATGGGATCCAGAGCTCCCTGGAGAGCTCATTACCACCCTGGCCCCTCTCCTCCCTTCTCTTCCTGATAGAAATCTCAGCTCCTTTTCCCCCCATGGATGGTGTCCATAAGGTACAAGCCTATGGAGAACAGACACTGTCTTTTGGTCAGGGCTCAGCTCCTTGACCTAGGCCATGAACTAGGGTCCACCAACACAGTTCCGGTGAGGAAAAAATTGGGGGAAATCTGAAAGGGATCTGCTCCCTGGGAAAATGGTCAGTTCCAAATCCCTGGGAACATTACAGCACCAGCCTAAAGGAATCCTTAATACAAGATCACCATCTCTACTACAATTTCCTCTCACCTGCTTTATCTATCTAGTTTCAAGTTAAGGACTTTCAGGAACACACCCTAGCTCAACATATATTCAGAGGTATGTTCCCAACTCTGAACTAAAAACATGTTGAACTTTATGAGGCAGCTAAGTGACCCTATGAATACAGTTCTAGGCCTGGAGTTAGGAAGACCTGTATTAAAATTTGGAATCAGATGCTTAAAAGGATTACAAAGGAAACCATTTATACAGATAATACGGTTATCAGAATATAAAAGAAGTAAAAAAAAAAACAACAACCAAGTTCATTAACCCCAGATTAAGAACCTCTGGATGAGATCATCTCTCATGGCCCTTCCAGCTCTCAGTCCCATGACCTGAGTCCTCATGCTTGTTGGGATCACAGGATCACACAGTGCTGGAGCTGGAAGGGACCCCAGAGCCCATCTAATCTGCTGCCTTGATCATTTTGCAGGTGAAGACACTGAAGGTCAGGTGATTTGCCTGAGGTCTCACAAGGAACAAATGTGAGAAGTGGGATCTGAAGCCAGAGTCAATATTTTTTCCCTCGTACCTCGATACCTCACTGCATCTGGAGTCATCTCCAGTCGTCCTGATCTGTGTCTTGCCAGTGGACACAAATGACCCCAGATGAGAGTGAGGCTGATGACTTTGCTCAGCACAGCCTCACTTAAATCTACTTCACTTGCAAGTCAAGACAGCACCCTCCTGATGTCATTAGTCCCTTTTGAGAACAAAGGACAAACAACAACTTCCCACTGAAAGAAATCAATGTGACTGAGATTCCGGAGTGCTGGGTTTGACGTGGGCATACCCTAGACTATCTCACTGATAGCTGATTGGATATAGGTGTTATGGGAAGGGGAAACTCTAAAGAAGACGCTAAGGGGAACTTAAGGGACCAGAAAGATGGTGACACATTTAAAAGAAAGACTGAGCTTTGGAGAGACCCCTGGAAGGATAACATGACACTTCATCCTTCCCTTGTGTGGAAAATGACAAAATAAGGAGTTCTGTTCATTTTGCTGATGTTTGGGTTAAACCCAAGAGTATTTCTGGGGGAAAAGCCGCCAGAGCCTGAATATATTAATGACTTAAATAAGGAACCTGCAGACAGAGAGATGGTTTTTTATCAGGTTCCTCCCCCCGCTGAAGATTCAGTCTTGTCTGAAGTCATCAGTTTCTCCCTCTGGTTAGCTGTACAGATTTAGAAAGCTTTAACTATAATAAGCCTCCCTGAGGTCAATGGGATAGCAATTTATGTTATATTACACTATATTACTTCATATTATATTGTATTACATTGTATATTACATTACATCACTTTATATCAAATTTGAACTTGGGTCTTCACTCCAGAGCTAGCTCTCTGGGCACTATGATGCCATCTAGCTGCTCCAGAATCAGTGCTCTTTCTACTGGGCCACCCAAGACTGAATCAAAACAAGTTGAAATAATGAGTGATGGAATAATTACGTGTAGTCTATATAAACACATGTACATGGAGTAAATACCATTAGAATTGTTCCTAGAAAAAAGATTGGCACTTGCCTGCTAATGGGTAATGCTGCTCACATATTTTTCTTACCTCTATTTTCAAGATTTTCAGTTCTCCCCATGATCTCATTTTCTGTGACCTGCAAATTCTGAATCAGGAAATAGGTGGTCATCTTCCCTTTTCCTTTTACTTCAATTTCACCCCTCTCAATGATCTCAAACCCACAATTTTCCAGAGCACTGTAAAAGATAAAGAAGTCCACCATATGTCAAAGCTAGTAGATACACAGGTTGGAACAAGTATAAAAGGACTGTCAGGCAGGAGATGGCTTAGAATTCAGGCATCTGCCAAATTACACATCTCTGCTACTAATGAGCCCAATGGAGGGTGGAGAGAGGACAAGAATTTCCTCCTTGGGAACAACCCTGGTCACACTGCATAGGGATGGAGGAAAGTACTACAAGCAGTTCCCTATAGTCCTCTCTTCCTGCCCACCTTCAGCCTCAAAACTGGATGCTTCTTTTAAATAACACCCCCTCTGTTGAAGCAGAAATCACCAGTGTAACACATGAAGGCCTGAAATCATATCTGATCATAACATTACTATATATGGTTATGCTGACATCAGAACTGGCTTGACACTTTTTATCTCTCTTCATCCCTTTCCTCTACCTTATCTGAATTTGAAGTAGAGAATGAAACATGTCAGATATAATATTGCTGGCACCAAGAAAGATGTAGTTACAGGGTAAGAGCAGAGTATTTTATCTTCTTTATAGTGCTCTAAACTCCTTGAGGGCAGGGACTGTGCTTTACTTAAGTTTATTGGAAGAATAAATAAAGGAATGAATGGCTACCTGTATGTAGTGGGACTGAGATGCACTTTGTCGGGAAGACCATGGCTCTCCATCCTGGAAGCTGTGTTCACTGTATCTCCAAACAAACAGTATCGGGGCATCTTGTCACCCACAACTCCAGCCAAAACTGGTCCTGTATGGATCCCTACCCTGATCTAGAAAGAGAAGAATCCACTTCATCACAAATTACCTAGTATTGGGCACTTACATTTTGTGAATTGGTTTTTGTCCCCACTGTGAGATTATAAACTTATCAAGGACAAATAATTTGTTCTATACATCTTCATAACTGCCACAGCACTTTGACCAATGACTGACACATCAAAGGCATTCAGTAAAGGCACAAAGTAGGTGCTTAAAATGTTTCTTGACTTACTGAATAACCACTAAAAAAATCAGGAATTTTCCCTAGTGGAGAAGTTAGCATTGGACATTTTTCCATAAGACCTGACATCTATATGTAGAATGTAAACAAAAGAATGTAAGTTTCTTGGGGACAGGAACTGTTTTTCTTTGTATTTGTTTCTCAGCACATAGTATAGGAAATAGCATATAGTAGGTGCTTAGCAAATACTTGATGCACATACTGATAATGAGGTTGACACACGCATTGCCAGAGCTAGCTCAGTGTTTGGGAGACTCTGAAGGAAAGTATGGGGCAGAAGAGATATTAGACTGACTAACAAAATGAAGGTCTACAGAGCCATTGTGCTGACCTCATTGTTGTATGCCTGTGAAACCTGGACAGTCTACCAGGGCAATGCCAGGAAACTGAATCACTTCCATTGGAATTGTCTTAGGAAGATTCTGAAGATCACCTGGCAAGATCAGATACCAGACCTGAAGTCCTTTCTCGAACTGCTAAACATTTGAATTCTACTTCATAGAGCACAGCTCCGATGGGCTATGTACATTCTTCAAATGCAAAATGTATGCTTGCCAAAAAGACTATTTTATGGAGGACTCACACAGGGCAAGCACTCACTTGGTGGTCAGAAGCAGCGATACAAGAACACTGTCAAGGTTTGTTTTTTTTTTAAGCAATTGGGGTTAAGTAACTTGCTCAAGGTTACACGGCCAGGTTTTTTTGTGTGGGTGTTAAGTGTCTGAGGACAGAACCAATCCCGGGTCCTCCGGACTCCCAGCACCAGCGCTCTACTTACTACGCCACTTGGCTGCCCCTTCTCAAGGTCTTTCTTAAAAACTTTGGAATTGATTGTGTGACATGGGAGACACTGGCACAGGACTGCTCAGCATAGTGTGCCCATATGAGAGAAGGTGCTGCGCTCTAAGGGCAAAGTGGAACTGAAGTAGTTCAAAAGAAATGCAAGATGCGCAAATTTAGAGAATCCACCCCAAATGGTCATGTGGACTATTTGTTCCTGAGCTGTGGTAGAACATTCTGAGCTCATATTGGTCTGATCAGCCACACTCAGACACACTGAAACTTGACTCTAACATAGTGAAGCCATTTTGGTCCTCTTCAAGAATGAATGACAACAACCAGTGATGTATTAAATTGAGACCATTTGAATTTTCTTCTTTCCTCTTTCAATTCCTCCCTCCCTTTGTTCCTTCCTTTCTTTGATACTGATGCTTGAAGGGAAAGGCTTCAAAGAGAATAGCAGAGTTAGGAAATGAGCAGCTAATTAAGAAAATAGTACCTAAAATAGAAGTTGGATTTTTGGTTCATAGCTTAAAATACAGAAACAGGAGACTCCTGATCAGAAATGTATGACCTCACAAGGTCTGGTAAGAATATATTTGTGTTGGGTCTTGCAAAGCTGATAAAAATATTTTAAACTGAGAAGGAAGAATGAAAACTACCTCTTTATCCATGAATCTAAATGCCATAGAGAGTAGCTTCAAAGTAGGTAGAAGACAAAGACAGACAAATGGAGTCAAAATCTCAGGGTTTTAGTTGTCTTTCCCTCAAATTGCCTCTGACCTCTGTGTTTTATCCCAGCTATGATTATTTGGCTTATGTAAGTCTACAACCCCAAAATATCCTCCCCCAAGTACATTCTGGGGTACAGGTGATTCTGTGTTCTTGGAAGTTGTGCCCCTAGAACCCAAACCCTGGAAGATTTGGGGACTTAGAGCTGACATGAACTTTAGAGGTCGAGTCTAACACCCTCCAATTACAGATGAGAAAACTGGGTCCCAAAGAAGGTAACTGATTTACTCAGAGCCATACAAGTAGTAAACCTGAGAGAGAGATGTGAATGCCCTTCCATTTAGGACAGGAAACACAATGACTGAGTTCCCTACTGGTGCTCAGTCCCCGAAAACCTTCAGTGGTCTCTGTTCTTGTTCTAGAATCTGTTGTGCTGTGTACTGATGACATCATTTCATGACCTTCCTGTATAGCACTATGGGAAAGCTGAGCAGATGTTTCCATTAGTGACCAAGTGGTAGAAGCAAGGTCATCTGACTTTCTTATTCTCTTACTCTCTCTGGCCCCATTGGCTGCTGCCAGCTTCCTATGTCAGATTAGAGCTGAAGATTATCGATCTTGATCTGGAAGAGACTTCAGCAATCATTTAGTCCAACTGCATAATTTTACAGATGTGGAAACTGAGGCCCAGAATGGTGAAGAAATGTGTTGACTGTAACATGTATAGTAAGTAGCAGAACTGCAGATTGAACTCAGATCCTGCAGCTCCAAGTTTGGTGCTCTCTCCTTTGGGCCATGGTTCTTGAGCAATGCACATCCCCCACAAATGGGAAATATTGATTTATTTTATTTTTTTAGTAAATATGATCAACTTATGAATAAAATAAACTTATGCTCTAAAAATATGAAGTAGAAAGGACATGGCTTATGGTATGGTAGATAGAGTCAGGAAGGCCTGGCTTTTTGATACTTACTACGTAACTATGGACAAACAATTTCACCTCTCTGGTCATCAGTTTCCTTATCTGTAAAATGAAAAGATTAGGCTAAATGACCCTTAAGGTCCTTGCTAGTTCTAAATCTATGTTCCTTTAACAGATAAGCCCTGCATATTTCCAAATAAGAAAAAAAGAGCTATTCAGTTCTGCCCTTGTTTACAGGAAATAGGATTCTTACAGTGAAGTTACACATAGATCCGAATATTCTCCAGTCACTTCCAAGAACCTGATTTAAGTTGTGGTGAATTTGGGGCCAGCAGCCTGCTAATTTCTCTGTCATTTAGGAGTGTCCTCCAAAGAGAGGTGTAGTCTGAACAAATCACACCATTTCAAGACGTGCCTGTGCACCAATGAAGTAACTGCAATGCTGTCATGGAATGCTTCCCATCATGCTGAGCACTCATCTGCTTGGTACCTGAATGGGTTCTCCAGTAACAGGATTCATCACTTCTCTTGCAGAAATTCTCATCCCCAGGGCAAAATTAGCGACTCTCTGAGCATGGTTTTCCACAGGCACTGGCACCCCACCAACCACCATGTATGCATCACCGATTGTTTCCACCTGTGAGGGAAAAGGGAGCCTGGTCATCTGTTTTTCACAAAAGACGGCTCACATATTTCATCTTTTTCCCTTGTATTGGTACCAAGGATCAAGTGACAACTTGTGACTTTTTGCTGAAGGGGAGGCGCAAAGGACATGGAGAGTCAACAAGGCCATTCTGCCTTTCGCTGGGAACAAATCCTGGAGAAATGAATTTCCTGTTGTGGCCATATGGTACTCTACATTGAATAGCAAATTATTGGGAGTGGACCTTCTGCTAAATTGGAGGAGTAAGAGAACCACTCTCTGAGATTAAAGTACTCTCTTGAAGGAGGATGTTTAACTCTTCCAAGGCATGAGAGTTCCATTTGAGTAATGTGCTTTTCCTAGACCTTCAGAAGGGTATCCTAACTGACAGTCATAACTAATTTTAGTACCCAGTGCAAACAAAAATAAGTAGGCCTTCAAATCATCTTTGTAATTCATGATGTAGAAGCAACATATGAAATATTTAGGATCAATTTGTTAAGAAAGGGGAATTGGGTGCTATAATGATTCATAGATAGGTATTAGGAACAATGTTGGTGATTGCTAGGTTCTTATTTTAACAAATTATTTTTGCTAACTAGGTCTAAGCTCCTAGTTGGCAACTAAATAATTCTGAAGAAGCACAGATGTTAATTTTTTGTGTCCTCTAAATTTTGGCACACTTCGGCAAAGCCCTGGTTCCCCTGTCCTAGTTATGATTCTGTTGATAGAGTAAAATATCCTTATCCGACCCACCTCTTAACAAAGGGAAGGAAAGGGAAGAGAAGGAAAAAATGAAAAAGAAAGAATAAAGCCTGTCCAAAGGAAACTCATAGTAAACTATTATACATTACAGTATGAAAATTGATTTTATTGAATTTAAAAATCTACTATCTGATACACAAACTCTTACTTTGTAGACATCATGGACACTGGTTAACCGGTCAAATTTTGAATACATTGAATTCAACATGTTCACTATTTGGATAGGCTCACAAGCAGCACATATGTTGGTAAATGTCACCACATCACTGAAAAGAATGGTGCATGTTTTAAATTCTCCTGCAACAGAAATTGGATATTAGGTATCAATGTTTGAATAGTAGTCCAATGGTTAAATATTCCAATATTGAGGCATTAGGTAAATTCTCTGGGAATATTTTTTTTTAAACAAAATCTACTTGGAAAGATAACTGAATGGGAGAGCACTTTTTTCTTCAGTGGTTGATCAAGTATTAGTGGTTTCATGAAGGCAGAGGAGAGTAGGAGGAGAATGAGGAAGAAGAAAATAATGAAGAAGAAAAACAAGCATTTATTAAGCACCTACTGTGTACCAGGCATTATGCTAAGCACTTTACAAGTATTATTGCATTACCTCAACCATAGGAGATAAATGCTATTATTATCCCCATTTTACGGTTGAGGAAACTTGAGGGAAACAGGTTAAGTTTGCCCGGGGTCCCATAGCTAATGTGACTAATAGCTCATAAGTATATGAGGTTAGATTTGAACTCAGGTCTTCTTCATTCCAGGCCCAGCACTCTTTTCTCTCTACCACATAGCTGCCTAGGAGAAAAAGGGAGCTGAACGTAGAAGAGTTTGGGGAAGGGAGGAAGAAAATGAAATGGGCACAATGCTTAGGCCTGGCTGAAGGGAGAGCTGCTCTCCAAAGGGTCACATGCTCCAGTAACCAAGGGAACAAGGAACTCCCTATTTTGAGACAGAGGATCATACTAAGAAATGCAGGATGGCTCCCCAAACAGGTTGGAGGGTCACGTAGCTTCTTCCTGCTTTGCCCAAAGGGTAGGAAGAACATTGAGAATTGAGAAAGGAATAAGTATTAATATGTCCCTGTGCCATTATGTTATAAGTACCTCTAATAAAGAAGTTTCTAATAGCTAACTATGTCATTGAAATACATCAGCAGCCACAGAAATATTGCTGTATGTTTTACCTGTCAATACCTTTGTTTCCAAAAGTTTTCTCTTATTGAGCTGAGATGAACAAACTTATGTATATAACATAATCTCTACCCTTTCAAGTCAGGAAGGGATTGCTTAATGTCTGAATACATTTATCAATTGTTTATTGATCCTTCCCTTCAAAGATGCAGGAGGACACAGACTTGTGATTTCATTGATACAGGGAGCTAGAGAAGGCAAATCTCTCTACCAATGCAACTCATAGTCTTGGAGAGTTGTCTAGACACTAGAGTGCAAAGAATTGAATGGACTCACCCAGAGTTCCACAGCCCATATATGAAGAGACACTTGGATGCAGATCTTACTGACCCTGAGGCTGGCTCCCCATCCACTACCTCTCACATTTCTCCAAAGGTCTCAACTCAATGGCACCCAGGGCCTGAAAGAGCTAATGAGCCTCTGAGGGAACCACTTAAATACTGCTCAATTTTCTATTTAAATATTGCTTTTTTAATGGTTTGTTTTAGAAAAACTACTAGCCTTTTTGGAAATCTTTCTTTTCTAATTTGAAATTACTTGAGAGGCAAGTAATGAGTTAATTGGGTTATAAATCTAGAGCAGGACAGGACTTCAGAGGCCATCTACCCCTCTTTTTACAGAAAAAGAAGCCAAAGCCCAAGGAAGTTAAGTGACTTGCCTGAGTTTACATAGGTAGTGAGAATTAGAGGTGAGATTAGAACCCAGAGCTTCTGATTCCAGTCATGTTCTTTCCACCATACTATACTATGCCTCTTGAGTTACTAAGTCTTAACTTGGAAACATTGCCTTGATAATAGTAAAAGATTAATGGGAAAGGACTCTGCTTTGCTATTTACTTCTGTAAAACTTATTCTAAATACCATTTTTAATACTTGGTGTTTGTAGTTTAGTGATGGGAGAGGCAATGTGGCATAATGTGAAGAACAGGGAATTTGGAGACAAAAGATCTGGGTTTAAATTCTGAGTATGGTCCTTCTACCTCTATGAGCTCAGGTACCCTTTGGACCTTGGTTTCCCTATTTGTAAAATGAAAAGATTGAACTAGATGATCTTTAAAATCCTATCACAATTTTAATCTTATTCAACCGTTTTTTTTTTTTTTCCTGGAAGGCACTTTGTTTTTTGTTTGGTTTTTTTTGTTTTTTGTTTTTTATGTTTTGGTCTTTATTAATTTGTTTGTTTACTTATTCAAATGTTTTAATAAGGAGATCCATATTTGGAAAAAATAAAAGATAGAAAAGATAATTGACTGGATAATCATCCTAATTCCTTTCTCTCATGTTGAAATCTGAATGCTTGAGCCATGAGACCATAAATAAGGTACTGTGCTCACTTGATGGTAGTATCCTCATTGCAGTTAATTTCCAATTGGAAATAAATACTTGAGGGTTAAAAATGTAAAATTAAATATAAAATTATGACAAACACCAAAGGCCTTCACCATCCAGGAGTAGCTTGTTCACCCAGAAAGATTCTTCCTGAGTTAAATTTGGAGCAGTTATGTCATTTTCTATTCAACAAAGAAGAAGATGGAAACATCAATATGGTACCACTCATGACCCGTCAGCAGTCGAATAAGCTTCCAACCCAAGCTCCTGCATGAAATGAATCAAATCCAGTACCTGCTGCTACCTTTTTGCCTTCTTTCAGCTGGTTTGCTATATGCTCAGGAAGCATTGCATACAACAATGTTTCTGTTTTCTTCTTTTCTATAGCTAAATGTTTGGAGAGGATTCGGAGCTCTTCCTTCTTTCTCTCCAACTGATTAGACAATTCAATTTCAGCCAGTCTCTGCTGGTTCAGGAGTATGAGATCCCTGGTGGTATCATGTCTGGCAATATCAGAGATGTACATGTGCTGCTCCTCTAGCTCCTGGAGGCTTCGGAGTTTGGGGGAGCAGAGATATATCATGCATTGCAGGGACTCCATCCAGATCATCTGCCCTTTGAAAACAGAACAGAAAGAAGCCGTAATGTACCAGACGCCCACCACCATTGGGACATGAGGAGCACCCAGAGGTGAACTTTCCAGGCAACTGATCCTTTCAGGTGCTAAAATATCTCATATGAATCATTTCATAGAAATATTTATAAAATATGGTATTTACTTCCCCAATTTATTAAATAAAGGTTCTTGAGCACAATTTACACTTTTTTAATGACAAAATTGTCAAGAGATGACAGGGAACATGACATAGAGGAAAAAATATGTTGAGAATAATAAGACCTCCACTTTTACAGGGATGAGATTCTCAGGCAATTCAGTTAATTTTTTTAGCCCTCAATTTATTCATCTAAGGAAGTAAAATGTTGGACCAGGATGTCTATAAGGTTCCTTCTACCTGTATA
>NW_027187281.1:641840-687316 GCF_028583685.1 Petaurus breviceps papuanus | reverse complement strand
TCTCTCTCTCTCTCTCTGTCTCTCTCTCTCTCTCTCTCTCTCTCTCTCTCTCTCTCTCTCTCTCTCTCTCTCTCTCTCTCTCTCTCTCTCTCTCTCTCTCTCTCTCTCTCTCTGTCTCTCTCTCTTTCGCTCTCTCTCTCGACTTTTCACTTGCTGGTCCAGACCTGCATTATCTCTCATATGAATTTCAACTCTAAATCCAGTCTCTCTGACTCCAGTATTTCCTGCTGCAAATAATACATTTTTACTTTTCAACTAATCTTACTTCAACATTACTTTCACTAAGACATTTCTTTGCTTCACTCAAAGCAGAAATTCTTATCACCATCCTCTACCATGTTAGATGAGCTAATTTTTTTCCTCCAACTGTTCTTGAATCTTTATTGACTCGGGATTAAAGCTAAAGTTGTTCATGTGGCTTCTTGTTCACCTAAATACAAAAAACCATGAGGAACTCCAGCAGCAACCTGAGGGTTGACCAGCAGGCCACTATGGGAAACAAAACACAGGGAATTGTGTTTGACTGAATCAGCATTATATCCTCAGTTAAATACCCCTTTCCTGTTCTGAATGTCTTCCTAAATGATAAGTAAATCTACTTTTGTTGATTATTAGATGGACTATGAACATTTCACTTCATCCTTGTCTCCAGTTACCCACTTGACCTGATCAACCCAATCAGTCAGTCAATAAGTACCTACTAAAAAGCCCTTGTAGCTTAGCACTAGACTAAATGCTAGAGACACAAAAAGATGCAAAATAGTTTACAATCTAATTAGGAGCCAACTATTGTCTGTCTTATTAAGTCTAAAATTCCTTTTCCTGATTTTCAAGGATCTCTATAATTTACTTTCACTCACACTGCCTTTCCCATCTTATTCCCACTATTCCCCTAGTCAATGCTCCACCACATTATAAAAATGTCATGATTGTTCTTATCTGTAACAAAGAGGCAATACAATGAGGAAACAGCACTAAATTTGGCATCAGAAGATTTGTGTTCGAATCTTGGTTTTACTTTCTATTTGCCAATTCTTGGGTAAGTCACTTTCCCTCTCTGATCCTTAGTTTTGTTGTCTATAAAATGAAGGGGTTGGACTAAATGATCTCCAAGGAGTCTTTTAACTTTCCTGTGACTCTATTTATGCTATTTCCTCTATCTGACACACTGGACACCATGTACTGAAATTCTTTAAGACTACAGTTACAGACCTCCTGAAAAATCTCCAGAAAATAAAGAGCTTGATAACTCATTCACTGGAATCCTCATGGAAGATTATTTGGAAGCCATGAGGCTACCCCAGCTCTTCACCCATGTTATGGATTCCAATCCTTTTATCCTCTACTCCTAATTTCTTTTCCAGATTATCACTGCTGTGTGGGCTATACTCTCTTCTCTTTCCTACATTGGGGAATTCACCTCGAAGGGGGTGAATCAGGTCAATTCTACACTACTCTCTAAACTCAATTCCCTTGCTCTCTTGCTAATTGTACCTTGGACTACCCCTGCCATCTGCCTCCTTTGCTGCATGTGCTACCCTTTGTATCTGAAGCATTTAGCATGATGCATAGCATATATATAATAAAGACTAATCGACTGACTGGTTGACTGGCTGGTGGTACTAGAAGGGATGTCCTAGGATTCAGTGTCATCGCTAAGGAGCCAGGTCTTATTGAGAGCCAGAAGATATGGGGAGCATGTGAGAAATAGGTCCCAAATCAAAGGATGTTGATTAATAAAATATGAGTTCCAGAGGACACAGTAGAAGAAGTAGGCAGATATTGAGTGGGACATTGTGGGGGTAGGTTTGAAGCAGATGAGGATGAGAGAGAAAGTACCCAATAATGAGTTATAATAATAGTTTATGCTTGTGCAGTATTTTCCAAAGTGCCAAATACATTCATCGCAACAACCTTGAGTGGTTGACAAGTATAAGTATTATTATCCCCATTTTATAGGTGTGGAAACTAAATCACAGAAAGGCGATTTAAATGACTTCATCATGGTCACATAGCTAGAAGAAACAAGTTTTCTATCTCAAAACTGTGTGCTGCTTTTGAATTCTTCCTATGTAATAATAACTGTGGATCGATAGACTTAGGTTTATTCATTTGCCATATTTCACCTCATCTCACCTGTGACCAATGGTCTGCATTTGCAGTACATTTGACCACGAGCAGGTCAGTCTGTGGCCAGGGAATAAAGTGAAAGTAGTCGATCTACCCCTGCTCCACAGTTGTAGACTAAACCTTTAATTCAACATTCATCAGTATGTACCACTGATCACAGGGGAAAACAGAAAAGATAGTGTGGCTGAAGCAGTCCAAAGCTCTACCACCATTAGAAAAACAAACTCAGAGTTCATAACCTACGAATTGTACAATAATAGAAGCACCAGATTTATACCACTTGTGGAGTGTTCATTCTGAAGACTAGTAATCAAAATAATAATCTTTGTGTAGATCTACGAGAGTGCATAATCTTAGAATCTATTTACTTTACACACAGAATAGGAATGGTCTAAGTAAGGAGAGAAGTTAGAGTTTAATAGGTAGGTTCAATTGGGTGATCATGAGAAAACCACTTTCAGTGTGAGTCCATACTGAACTTTTATCCAACATATCATTAGAAAATTCTATCACTTCCTCTCTGATCAATCCTTTTACTCCTCAGACAGACATACAGAAAGGAATAGTAGTAACTCAATACCTCTGAGTTTGAGTGCAGGCTTATTTTTCCATACTTCAGGCATCATTTCTCTTCGAGTTTTCAAGACAAACTGACTATTTATAAACTTGCAGATGCCAAGAATGTTGAAGGCGACTTGGGGATGGATGATAGTGAAATAGTCATCAACCTGAATATCCTGGGTTTGGAGTCCTGGGACATACTTTTGAATGTTTACTCCAGCTTGCTTGACCCTTAGCTACTCACAAACGACAAATGGAAAGGCTAATGAGTCAGAAAGTTAATTTGCAGTAGGAGCTCTTTTTTAGAAATAACATTTTAATTAGGCTTTATAACTCACTTTCCTAAGGATAAAAAGCAACAAATTTTTAGAAAGATCCTTTGTGAAAGCAACAGTTTTTTTTAAATCTGTAAACAATAAAAACTTTGAAAGAAACAGCAAGGGGAAGAAAGATCAGTAAAGCATAGTTGGGGCAAAAATAATTATTTAGCCCAATTCTCCCCATCCAGCTATGCTGGGCACACATAGCATCCCCTCCAGAGGGTCAAATAAGATTGTAGATAAAAAGCAGAAAGGGACCTTGAAGGTCATCTATTCTAGCCCCCCCCCCCCACCCTCAGCTAAGGAAACTGAGTCCTAGGAAGATTAAATACATTGCCCAAGGACACAGAGAGAATAAAGGATCTGAACACAGCCACTCAGTCAAAAGTGGGTGTTCTTTCTCTTGTACTACACTCGCCTCTCTGGTCTTTCAGGCAGAGATGTTCTGTTACTTCTGCAAGAATTCCAGAGTTCACTCACCTGGTTTACAACAGAGCAAGACTGGACAACAATTTCTCCATGGGAAGTTGAAAGGCCAAATGAGAATCCATCAAGGACAATGACACGTAGGGTGCTTGCATGTTTCCCTCGTTAGAATGGAAGTTCCTTGAGGGCTAGGACTGTCTTTGCTTTTGTATTTGTACTTTTTGTATTTTATCTTGTATACATAATCTTGTATTTTGTATTTTCAGAATAGTCCAGTTCTTGCCACATAGTAAGTGCTGAATGAAAGTGTTTTGATTTGTTTTTTTTCCTTTCACTAATTTTACTGAGGGGATATCACATGCCCAGGCACACAAGATTATTTATAGAGGGATGGAACTGTAGCGACTTGGTGGAAAACTTTATGGAGGAGATAGAGTTGAGCTCTGAAGGAAAATGATGACTCTGGCAGGTAGAGATGAGGAAGGAGAACTTTCCAGTCATGGAGTGATGGCTTATGAAAATACTCAGAGGCAGTAGATGGAATGTCAGGTATAGGAAATAGCTAGAAATCACCTGGCCAGCAGAACACATGATGGGCAGAAGGGTGAAATAAGAGTGCAACAGTATGTAAAAGTCAGATTGCTGGGGGCTTTTAATTTCCAGAGTGAGGAGCTTACGTTTTATCCTAGGGCAATAGTGAGCCACTGAAGATTTTTGAATGGGGTAGGGCCTTAGATAGAAGCTTTAGTAGGAATGAAGTGGATATATGTGACTTTGTAACTGATCTATGATGTATTTAATAATAGCTAGCATTTATACAGCACTTGAAGGTTGCAAAGCACTTTACAGATATTATCTCATTTTGTCCTTATACAACCCTGAGAGGTGGGTGAATGATTCTCTTCATAAGTGAATGTCATTCCATGTTCGTGTATTTCATTCAAAGAATCTGATGAAATGAACCTTCAGGATCCTCACAAAATTCTAGTGCTTCAGCACAGTTGTGGGAGATTGGCATTTGGCTTTTTTCACTTAAAAAGAAATTTTGTAATTTTTAATGGGGATGACTAGAAGCCTCCCCAGAAAGATCAGGTGTGAAACAAGGATGCCCACTGTCACCAATATTATTTAATATTGTATTGGAAATTCTAGCAATAGCAATAAGAGAAGAAAAAGAAATAGAAGGAATCAGAATAGGGAATGAGGAAATAAAATGATCTCTACAGATGATATGATGATATACTTGGAAAATCCCAAAGACTCAATAATTTTACATATATGTGTGCATATATTTTACATGTGTGTATGTATATATACACAAGTGTGTATATACAACTCTTTGTGTCTAATAGTAGCCATCTCTAGGGTGGGAGGTAGGGGAGAAAAAAAGGAAAAAAAATTACATGATAATTTTGTTGTATATTTGAAAGGAATAGCAAGTTGGACATGATAGATTTGCAGTTTCATGTGCAATCATTTTTTTTTATTATACTATGTTATGGAAATGCTTATTTTATTCCATAAATTAAAAATTAAGTAAAATTTTAAAAAAGATTCAGTTAGCACAAAGGAGAATTGCTCCATATTACCTGAGGATGTAAAGACCCTAGCAGGCTGCGAATGTGGAAGTTATTTCTTTCACTGGAATTCACAGATGTCTGTCATATAAATCCGCCTGTACTCAAAGGGGACATACAGCATTTGACAATGCCATAGACATTTCTTATCTGCAGTCTCCCAAAGATTTTCAAGGACCTCTTAGTCTTTGCTTCTCCCCTTGCCTTTCCAGTGGAGGAAGTACTCCTGGATCTCTCATGCTCTGGTCCAGGAGTGACCAGTAGGTGACTGCCAAATAATCTTAATGACTACGATACACTTCCCATGTCAAGCAACTCAAAACATCCCCTGGTAAACATTTCTACTCATTACCACCCATGTCAGTATGGTCAA
Source organism: Petaurus breviceps papuanus (assembly GCF_028583685.1). Lineage (NCBI taxonomy): Eukaryota > Metazoa > Chordata > Mammalia > Diprotodontia > Petauridae > Petaurus > Petaurus breviceps. Next base: position 681,929 of record NW_027187281.1, on the reverse strand, counting down.
TAAAGTGATGAATGATTATTTAAAAAAAATAAACAGTACTCCCCATGAATTACTTAAATTGCTACTTGCTTATGTGTATTTGTTGCAATAACTCAAGGGAAAGAGCTAATATTATCTATCCTGAGAGGAATATCAGAGAAGGAGGGAATGAAAGCTTCATTCTACTTGGAATTTGGGGGCCAGCCAACTCTGACCTGAAGGGTTGAGGGGTGAACACCAGTGTGAATTGTAGCCCATTCCTATGCAAAAAGAGAATAGAAAGACTGTCCAAGCCCAGGAGTCTTCACCATTTGTGGGTGGAGTAAAGGGAGGGACTAGCCAAAGGAAGACATATAAGAAGACCCCAGAAACTCTGTCCTAATATCTTTTTCTGCCAGAGCTCTATGGAAAGGGTCAGCGTTATCTTTCCTGAGAGGAGTATCTGAGAAGGAAGAGATCAAAAGCCTAGTGAAATTGATGCCAAAGATTTAACTGAAAAACTCAAGGCAGATGTCACTTGCTCCATCTGCCTGGGGTATTTCACTGACCCAGTGACTATCAATCGTGGCCATAGGTTTGTTTTGTTTTTTTTTTTACTGGGTGTCTCCTCCAGTTCAGGGAGCCCATGAAACATTAACCTCCCCAAAGTGCAAAGGAGTCATCAAATAAAGCAGTGTTCTGGTGACCACCAGGAACCTGCAGAATCCATCCATCACTGCCAAAATGTTCAGACCTCATTTACTGCAGACCGTCGTGGGTCTGACCATCTGAACTCGGCAGGGGGAAAACAAGAAGCTCTTCTGTGAGGAAGACCACAGAGCCCTCTGTGATTTCTGTTCATTAGCTCCAGAGCACAAGGATCACCAAGTCCTACCCTTGGAAGAGACTGCTGCTGAATTCAAGGAGAAGCTCCATCAGACAGAAGAGGAATTCCAAATTGCATTGGACAAAAAATGAAGAGAAAGTTTGTCTTGAATGAGACCTCTAATTTTGTGGGTACTGGGAATTCTTGGTGAAGAAACTTCTATCTATCAAGGCAGACCCACACCCATGCTATAATTTATCTCAGGCAATGGTGTCAAACTCAAATAGAAACAAATCTTGACTTAGAAAACCACAAATTAACATTATCTATGTTGTGTTGTGTTTTTATTTGTTAAACATTTCCCAATTACATTTTAATCTGGTTCCTGGCTGCACTTGAGAGTTTTGTAGACCCTGCTGGCCCTCTGGAGCATTGCCTGTGTTATTGAAAGATTAAATAATTTTCCCAAGACCACATAAGCCAGGTTGTCTCAGAGATTTGAATCTATATCTTTTTGACTCGTAAGGCTAGCTCTCAAGTGACTCCCCCTGCCCTTCTCTCTGTCTCTCTGTCTCTCTCTCTCTCTCTGTCTCTCTCTGTCTCCCTGTATCTCTGTCTCTCTGTCTCTGTCTATCTCTCTTTTTTTCCCTCTCTCCCTCTTTCTCCTTCTCCTTCTTTCCCTCTCTCTCCTTTCTAAATATGGAAAAATGACGCACTGCAGTATTACCTAATTTAGTTAAGACTGAACATACAAGTCATACATGTTTTAGCTAAGCTAAAACCTCTCACTAAGAGTTAGTGCTATGTGATTTTGCTTTATGAAAAGTGTCACTTTATTATTAAATTATTTAATTTCTCATAGTTATTATTAATAATTATTAAATTATTAAAAGTGCCATTTTTCATAAAGTGAGTCTTTTTGCTGTCACATCACCAGTTACAACACAGAGGAAAGTTTTTTTTAAAAAAAGGTGATTCTCTTACTGTAGCATCAAAGACAATGTGGAAAGGAAAAGCATTACAGAAGGTTTTCTCTTCAATCCAAAGCCTTTCTGGATACACTGGCTCAAAAAGATTCTGTAGGTTCCCTGTAGGAAAAAGAAAACAAGTCCCAGGCTTTCCTGTTAAATCTCTGCCATCTCTTTTTTGTTTTTGCGTTTTCTTTTTTTTTTTTTTTTAACAAATTAAAGATTGAAATGTTATTGGGGGGGGGTGTGGTTTCAGGAGCACTATAGAATCTCCTTTTGGAGGGGACCTTGGAGGTCACCTAGTCCAATACCTAGCCAAATATCCTAACTGCCTTATGTAGCATCTGTAATAAGTAGTCATTCAACCTCTGAAAATTTCCTGTGGTGGAGAACTCATGACCTTCCAAGGGAGCCCAGTCCACTTTTGGACAGTCTTTAATCGTTTAACTGACATCTGTCTCTCAACACAGGCAGCTGGGTGGTGCTCTGTCTGGAAGATCTGAGTTAACATCTGACCTCAGACCATGACCAGCTGTGTGACCCTGGGCAAGTCACTTGACCTCTGTCTGCCTCAGTTACACATCTGCAAAATGAGGGTAATAACAGCACATGCTTCCTGGGCTGTTGTGAGGATCAATTGAGGTAATAATTATAAGATGTTAGCCCAGGGCCTCGTATAATAAATAATCAATAATATAATAACTAGCAGTTATATACTGCTTATTATATGCCAGACACTGCACTAAGTGCTTTACAAAATATTATCTCATTTAATCCCCATAACATCCCTAAGATTTAGGTTCTGTTATTATCCTCATTTGTAACACCAATGCGATATTCACAATGCCCACAGTGGCTATGAATATGCTGGTGTAGTTGTGAATCACCAAATGTAACAGGCTCTCCACGTGGAGGACAGAACCAAAGCATTTATTCAAATACTAGAAAACTGAGTCCCAGAACCAGAAAGTCAAAGTCATTACAGTAACTACGAAGTTGGTACACATAGTTAATTCAGGGAACACCCACATTCCCAAGCCTTCACAACAAATCAGGTTCACTTCTCTCCTCGCTTACTCCGTCAAACAAGGATCCTCTTCTCTTCACTCATGGGGCTGGCTCTTGGAAGTTCTCAGCAAAACTTCTGGCTGGCTCTCAGAAGAAGTTCTGCCACCACAAGTTCTCTTCTCAAAATCCCTCTCCTTTCCAGCCTGGGCCTCTCCTTATATATGGAATTAGCTCCTCCCTGCCCCACCCCTTCCTGTCATGTCAGCAAGTTCATCCCACTGTGGGATTCACAAGTTCTGGGTCTTAATAACTGACACAATTATGAACTTGAAACTAAGTGCTAAGTACCTATTTGCTTGCCAATACAAGGGGAAAGATCTTCAAATCCCATTACCATTACACCATTTTACAGTTGAAGAAACTGAGGCAGACAAAGGTTGACTTGCCCAGGGTCATACAGCTAATAAGTGCCTGAGGCTGGATTTGAACACGTCTCCCTCACTCCGAGCCCAGTGCTCTATCCACTGTATCCCCTAATTGCCCCTAATAAATGCTCATTGTTGTTGTTGTTCTTCTTCCTTCCTCCTCCTCCTCCTTTTCCTCTTCCTCCTCCTTCCACCCTTTGTTTCCATTTTTGCCTCCCTCCCCCATGGCAAAACAAGTCAATTATTCTTCCATATAGCAGCCTTTCTGCTATTTGGGGACACTGATCATGTCCATCCTCCCTAGTAAATCTCTTCTACAGGCTAAACACATGCTCCATGTAGGACATGGCTTCCAGTTGCCTCCTTGTCCTCCCAACCTGATGTATGTGAGCATACAGTCCCTTAAATGGGAGGCACATAATGTGATACAAAATTCTGCTTTTATATCTATGCTTAAGTTCTCTTATATTCCCTCCTTAACTTGAGCTCTTTCAGAGTGTCCAGATGGCCAGGGCAAATCTTTTCTCAAATTAAAACAAACAAACAAACAAACAAAAACCTTGCTGCAGAATTGAGAAACTCTCCTGCCCCATTCCAAGTTTCTGCCCAGAGAAGTGGTTTGGGGATTTTTTTTTTGGCTAATTGAATATCTCAATGAAAACAGAGTTAGCATTGAAAATGCTGACAGAATAGATAATGATCACACACAAGCCCACTCCTGTATTCAAAGCTGTCTCTGTGGTGCCTAGTCCAACTTTGGCGACATTTGCCATGGGTTTTCTTTCTTTCTTTCTTTCTTTTTCTAGACTGACAGCATTGGGTAGCACATGAAATTTTAACCAACAGCCTACTTTGGCAGGAGGTAGCACTCCAAAATGGAGGCTTTTTGATATGAAAATCTTCTAGACAAAGGATTGTCAATGGTACACTTGAATAGCCTGCCATGGATTGAAAGCCTCAAAGTACAGCCATTTGGACTGTACAGACCTGCTCTCAAATGTATGTAATCATGGCCCATCAGTGTGCCCCATGGAGTGGTATCAAATGCTCTCCCTTCTTAAGGAAGTCAAGCTTGCACGTTTTATTCTTGTCTTCCTATGCCCACCTCATACACGGCACATAGTAGGAACTTTAAAAAAATGCTTGTTGATCAATTCCTACTGCCTCACCAGTAGGATCAGAGGGTCATAGACTCGAGGAGCTGGCCTCGAGTTAATCTAGAAATGACTGACTATATGACAGAGAGGGAAAAGGAGGTCCAGGCAGGTTGGATGAATTGTTCAAGGTCACACAGCTAGTTAGCTCATAGATTCAGAACTAGAAGGGATTGTAAAGGTCATCTGGTTTAATCCCTTTACTTTATAGATGAGGAAAATGAGGCCCTGAGAGGTTAATTGACCAAGGTCACATCCAGTAATGATCTGAGGCAAGATTTGAACTCAGGTCTTCCTGACTCCAAGTTCATCTCTCTATCTACTATACTCAGTGCCCCCACTGGGCAGAGATAGGACTAAAACCCAGGTTTCCTTAATACTGTTTCTGTCTCCTTTTCTCCACACCACTCTGTCTTACTATGATGAGACTTTATTTTCACACATTTCACAATTTTCCTTCTAGATCTGCTTCCCAGAAATCAGTCAGTGGTGAAGAGGACCCTGGGGATACAAAACTAAGGGATGTAGTGCTGGACAAGGCATTTAAAAAAGAACATTTTGCTAGAGAGATGTAAGGCCCGTGGGGACTCAGTGTTTATTTTTTTTCCTCAGAACCCTGAAAAACCACAACTTTGCACTAAGTATGATTTTCCAAAGCCTCATCAGAAATATAGATTGATCTTACAAACATGCACACACACGCACAGGTATGTGTCTATATGTGTGTATAGAGGTATATATTATAAATGCATATGTATTTCATACATATGTGTATTATATATGTATGTATTTCATACATATGTATATAGTATCTCCATATATATTACATATACTCTAGGCCCAACACTCTATCCACTGTGATATGTATGTATGTGCATATATTATATATAAAATTATATGATATACAATATAATATGGTATAATCATTATAATGAAATATATAACAATATGATATGATATAATTAATATACACATACACACAAATATATGTACATACATGCATACATAATATCTGAGGCCAGGTTTAAACTCCAGAGAGATGAGTCAAACGTCTTCCTGAGCTCAAATCCATCCTCAGACACTTATTAGCTGTGTGACCCTAGGCAAGTCACTGAACCCTGTTTGTCTCAATTTCTTCATCTGTAAAATGATCTGGAGAAGGAAATGGCAAACCACTCCAGTATCTCTGCCAAACCCCCAATGGGGTCATGATTATCTATCTATCAATCTACCAATCTATCTATCTATCTATCTATCTAGATAAAAAAGTTATATGTTATATGTGCATATATATATATATAAGAAAAGGAAAAAAATACTTATTGCATACATATAAACATACATATATATGTATATATCTTACTGAGACAATCATTGATATCATAATCAGGGGAGCTTTGTAACCTAATTCCCTGTCCTGGGCTGTCACCCCTGGGATAAGAGTCATTTCAATGTCTAGCTGAGTTCTAGCTCTTGCTCAGATACATGTGTCTGGGGTGAGTACATAGACTACTCACCTTTTCCAAATATGACAATACTTCTCACAATATCCCAATGGGATTTTTTCACTGGGCAGACAGAAAGAGTCAAACATTTCTCCTTCATTCTCTGAAAAGCCTGTTCAACCTCCTGCAGGCGGGAAAGAGAGAAGAAGCACCTGAATTTGAGCTGGTAATTTCAGATGCGGTGATACCTCATGTTCCCACGGCTCCTTTGTTGGGTAAGTTTAGAGGACTTCAGAGGTAGAATCTCATTCGAATTCAAGCTATCTGATTATAGAGGGAACATGGGATATTGGTCCTATTTAGAGATAATGCAAGGAAACCGTAAAGGAGGGGCGCCAGAATCCTTACATGGAGCCTCTGATAATGAGGCAAAAGCAGTCGAGTCTAAGCCCACCTGCATCTCTAATGCGATGCCCTTGGTTGAGCAGCCATCATAATTCATGGAATTTAAATCTGCAAGAGATTTAGAGTTCATCTGGGGCAACCACTTGATTTTTTTTAAGTGAGAAGCCTGAGAGAGAAAGTAGGAGCCAGAGAAAGACAGAGAGAAACAGGGATAGAGACAGAGAGACATTTATAAAACACTGTGTGCCAGTGACCTTGCTAAGCACTGGAGATATAATATAAGAAATCAAAATGGCCCCTACTTTTGAGATGGTCACATTTTAATATGGGGGAGGAGAGTGGCAGGTACAAGACTGCACAGGTCGTGAGTGGTAGAGTGGAAAAGTGAACCTACATCTTCTGATTCCCCCTCTAGCAGATTTTTTAAAACTACATCACTCATGAAAAAGTGAAATTCAAAGGGAGGTTTTCGTGTAAAGACTTTGACCAGAAGCATGCTTAGGTTGGGATGGTGTTCCAATTATCCTTTCAGCCAACATTAATTAAGGGCTGTTAGGGAGCACTGTTGTGATAGATAAGAACGGTTTGGGTAAACTATGATCTCTCATCTATTTCCTAGTCTACTAGGGGAATAACCCTCAAATATACACCGTTGTAATAGATAGCCTTCCATGAGATTTAACGGGTTGCAGAAATCTATAAAGCACTTTATACACATGACCAAAGTTGTGCCTTACAACACTGCTGGGTGGAAAGCATTGCACATGTTATCCCCACTTCGCAGATGAAGAAACTAAGGGTCAAGAAACTAAGCAATGTGCCCATCATCACACAACTAATGAAAATGAAGAGGCAGGATCGGAAACTAGGTCTTCTTTACTCTAGGCCAAGGATAGAGAACTTGAAACCTCCCCCACACCTGTTCTAGGCTAACATGTAATCCATTATGGCTGCTACTTATATGTTTACATGTCATCTCCCTCCATAGACTGTAAACTGCTTGAGAGCTTGGGCTGTTTCACTATTGTGTTTTGAAACCCAACCCATAATATCATGCCTGGTTCATTAATTAACAAATGATTACCGAATGCCTGACTAATTCTCAAAGTACTATCTAAGGTTCAAAGGGGAAGAGCATCACTGATGGGGTGAAAAGCACATGTGGCCAGCCACAATGTTAGTGTTTGAAAATCCTCCATACAGACTAACTGACATGGGATTTATATTCCTCAAGATGGAAATCCTTTGTAGACAAAATTATATTTATCATGGAGCTCATACAACAGAGATGCCCATAGACAGATGTCAACCTCATAGATAATGGCTTCCAAATGGATAATGTCTTACATCATGTAGCGCAAGAGGTAATATGATATGGGGGAGATGTGTCACTTTGAAACTTCTCCAGATTATCATCGATCATCATCATCATCATCATCGATATTTTGGAAAGGAAAGAATTGGGTTCAAATCCTGACTCTGACACTAGCTCTAAAACAATAGATAAATCCTACCACCACTAGAAGATTATTTCCTTTTCTGTAAAATGGAGATAATAAGACTTACTGGGAACAGTGTGTTATACATGAAAGATGACTATATATGGAGATACAAGATTAGGGTTTCAATCTGACTCCGTCATTCATTACTAAGATGATGATGATGATGATGATGATGATGATGATGATGATTGTATATTATTTTATTGATACTAACATTTTTTATTGTATTATTAATACTATGATTTTACCATTACTTTGTAACCTAGAGCAAGACACGACGTCTTCTGGGCCTCATTTTCCTGGTTTGCAAAATCAAGGAGTTGGATTGGATGATCATTAAGGTCTCTTCTAAATCTAGACTCCTGAGAGCTTATTTGCACTACCTACATCACAGAAGTGGTGTTGGGAAAGTGTTTGGTAAACTTTAAAGCTCTACATAAATAGGGTTGAGAAATGTGATTCCCATGTGAGGAAACTCCCACTATCAAGGCAGGTCAGAACCAGTTTTGTAACTTATAGTCTTCCCTGGGGCACTGAGGAATTAAATGACTTTTCCAGGATCATACAACCATTATCTTTCAGGGGAAAGAGTGTAACTTGGGCCGTCCTGACTGTTCATAAAATTTTGTAATATTTGTAAAAATGCTTAGTACAGTACCTGGCATACAGAAGGTATCTAATAAATGCTTACTTCCTTCCTCTCCTGCCCCCCCTCCCCACTATTATTTGTATTGCTTCTCACTATATAAATATGGAATGCTATTATGACCAAAATTTGATTTGTGCCCAGGAAGTGCAAAGTTCAAGTGGTCAGTCATTGTTTTGGAAATGTTCTAGACTTCTGGTTTGACTCTGAAATCTCTTAAACTGACAGGAAGAGTAGAGACTAGAGACCTGAGAGACAGGCTTATGCCAGAGTGGCATGCACAGACTTGTGTGTGGCAAGTCACCGGGCATAAACTTCAGGTCCAGAGTAGGTTACCATGTCATTCACTGGACCTAGAAGTTAATAGATCAAAAGTCATTCCAGTCAGCCAAAGGAATGTATCCTGTTCTTAACCAAGACTATCTGATACCATACTGAATCCATTCATTCTGTTACAGGGAGACTCAATTAGACGCTTGGTTCTGAGGAGACTTCATGGATGAGAAGGTGCTATTGCCCAAAGAACCCATTAAATACCTGTTTTTCTTGCTGGGAGTTCATGCCTCGTTGGGATAACTTTGACCTTGTATTTTTCTTCTGCCCACAATGTTTCTGCACAATGAGAAATATGACATGCTCTTTCTTTCCAGTCCTCTCTTCTTCCTCACTCTTATTGAGAATCTCCATTGTCATATCCATGTTGAAGAAGTCTTTAGCAACTGCTTCCATGATGCCTGGGCCAAGAGAAAATACAACCACGAGTGACTGCTGATGGCAATGCAATTCAACATTTATTAAGTGCCTGCTATATACAGGGTACTGTATGAAGTATTGGGATACAGAGACAAGAAGAAAGCAGTCCTTCTCTTACATGGAACTTACTACAAGGGGATTATATGTGCACACATGTAAATGAAAGAGACAGGCACAGCAATTGGAGTTATGGTTTCATTAAAGTAGAGAAATCCCAGATGTGCAAATTCCCGCTACCAACATAGGCTTGCATCTACTCTGCAACTTAGTCTTAGGCAGTTGCCTAGAATCCTGAGAGGTCAAGGACGCTCAGGGTCGCGTGTCCAGCAAAGGTCAGAGACAACACTGGAACACAGGTCTTCCTAGCTCTAAGGATGACTCTCTATCCACTATGTCAGACAGCAAAAAATATGCAAAGTAATTTCAAGAGGAACAGGTGCTAACAGCTAGGGGAGAGGGGAATCCATTAACATTGCTTATAGGAGGTAGTGCCTAAGCTGTACTTCCTGAGATTACAAAAATCAAAATAATAATAATACAGAATTTATATAGTACTTTAAGGTTTTTAAAGAGCTTTATAAATATTATCTCTTTTGATTCTTACAACAATCCTGGGAAGTAAGTGCTATTATTTTTCTCATTTTACATTTGAGAAAACTGAAGCAGATAGAGGTTAAGTGACTTGCCCAAGGTCACACAGCTACTAAGTATCTAAGGCTGGATTTGAACTTGTCTTTCTAACTCTAGGCCCAGTACTCTCTCCACCTTGTGACTTCAGTGCCTAAAGGAAATTGTATCAAATAACACTGGAAAGAAAGGAGGGAATCAGATTGGGGAGGTCTTCAAATGCCAGGACGATGATTTTTGTATTTTTTTCTCCTAGAGGCAATTTCAGAACCACTGACGATTTTGGAAGGGGAGAGAGAAAAAGGTATAACATGGTCAGATATACATTTTAGGAATATGAATTTTTTTTTTTTGCTTTTTTGGAGGGGGGAAGGCAGGGCAAGTGGGGTTAAGTGACTTGCCCAAGGTCACACGACCAGTAAGTATTAAGTCTCTGAATCCAGATTTGAACTTAGATCCCCCTGACTCCAGGGCTGGTACTCTATTCACTGTGCCACCTAGCTGCCCCTAGGAATGTAAATTTCACAACTGTGTGGAGGCTGGATTTGAGATGAAATAACATTTTGGGCAGAGAGACTTATTAAGAGGCCACTGCAACAGTCTAAGTTAGAGATGATAAAGGTCCAACCCCCAGATAAATCATGAAATAATAAAGTCACAGTTCTCCAGAGGGTCTCCAGAATTCATAATACAGACCCAGAATTCAGACAAGTCTCACCAATCAGAGGGAGTAACTGGTCAATTGACAGTCATGTACTGACTTCACGCTATATTCAGAGCACTGTGATGGGACAGATACAAACAGGCATAGACTATGTGCCCTGTTCCCACTCATCAGAGTAAGAAGACAAATCCACAAGACTGATGAATCCTCATACTCAAGGGATTGCCAGGAAAACAAGAACAAAACCAGAAACAAACCCTCTCCAAGCTGCTTTGCCATTAGTTTAACTGACACCATGTTTCCAAAGGTTTATTGAATAATGTGGTTTTTGTCTTAGATTCTGTGGTTCTCCATTACTGGGTAATTCTTTGTTAATGCTTTGAATTTAAATCAATCTTACAAAGAGGCTCCAAAAATTCATATAACTATATTTTTTACCAGCCCTTAGAATTTTTTTCAGTAAAATAATGATGATGCTCTGGCCTAAGCCATATTTTTATCAAAATTCTTATTCGCCTATAGACTTAGGTCTTTCAAACTTAAAGTTGTGAATCAGGCCTAATATTCATATCTGGGCGGAATCCTGCACTTGAAATAATGTGCTCCAAAGTTGACTCTGATGCAGAAAGAACCCTTAATCATATGGTTTTGTCAGTTGCCATCCTATTTCAGAATTTCTTAAGATTTTAAGACAAGGTATTTATCCTATCAAAACAAGAACCAAAGGCACAAAATTCAAGGATAAAATGATAAAAACATCTGTTTTAAAAGTTATCACACCAGGGGCGGCTAGGTGGCTCAGTGAGTAATAGCGCCGGCCCTGGAGTCGGGAGGACCCAGGATCGGTCCCAGCCTCAGATACTTAACACCCACACAAAAAAACTGGCCGTGTTACCTTGGGCAAGTTACTTAACCCCAATTGCTTAAGAAAAAGTTATTTCACCTTTTGACACTAGGGAAACTTTAATTAAAGGCACATTTATTTATGGAAGAGATGAGGGCAGGTAAGAGGTGGCACCTGAGTGGTACTTTATAAAAATCTGAGGATACCACCAAATACAGGCAGGAGGAAGAATTTCAGATATGAGCACCATCTGAGTAGAGGCAGAAAAATTTAAGGATGAAGACAGATGGCAATTTCCCAAGGAATATGGTTTAACAAGGCTTTGGGAGATAATGGTTAGATTACCAAGAGATTATGGTGAGGGGCAGTTCCTAGTTTTAGAGGCACTCATAGATTTTTAAATTTTTTTATTTACTTAATTTCTAATTTATGGAATAAAACAAGCATTTCCATAACATAGTATAATAAAAAGATGATTGCATATGAAACTTCAAATCTATTATGGACACCTTGCTATTACTTTTAAATATATAATAAAGTTACCTAAATTTCCTCCCTCCCTTCCCCCCAAAGGATTCAGTCCTCTAGGAATGGTCAACTTGATCCCCTACCTGGGACAATGTGGCACAGACCTCTTCTGTCAGAGTAGTAGTGAAGAAGCATTGTCCCGTCTGTCCTTTTCTCCACTCGAAATGATGGCGCATTCATTGCCTAAGTAAAAAAAACAAAATAATGTATTTTCCCCCATCAGCCTAATTTGTCCAGATCACCCTTTTGAGAACCTTGTGAATCATTTAGACTTCCTGATTATATCACATAGCAGAATAATCCTAAAAGCTGTACTACATTGGAGCATTATCATCTCTGAGAACACTCCTGTGCCTGGATGATTTCAGGTCAGTGAGGCATCAGGAATGCCTAAGTTAGTGTCTCAGTGTTCTTGGGTACAATAAGCTGTAACAGTCTCTAAATTTAAAATACAGTCTTGTTTTGGGTTCTGAGAATGAGAAAGTTCTGGAAGAAGAAGCATCCCTAAGGAGAACTTATTCTGTGGCAGTCCCCTTTTCACATGGAAAATCAGGGCTATGACAATGTTGGCAAGCAAGAATAATGAGAAAAAGTTGAGCATGTTGGAAAGAGGACAATTTGGATAAATTAACACTTAAATATGGTTTAAAGAATTCTGTCTTCTTCCTGGAGAAAGCTTAAGGACTTGGGTTATTAAAAATGTCTAACAATAGGACAAATTGTTATTAGACCAAAGGAAAAATACATACATATACACATACACATATACATATACATACACACATAGATAGATAGATGATAGATAGATAGAAGATAGATAGATAGATAGATAGATAGATAGATAGATAGATAGATAGATAGATGGATGGATATATAGAAAGATAGATGAGTTTCTAAGGGAAGCTGTTGAATCTTTGTTGAAAATCACAGAATTGAAAAAGACCTTTAAACACATCTAGCCTACAAAATATCCCTATCCACTGATCCAGAGATCCCACCACTAGGTATATGTAGTAAGGAGGACAAGGGTAGCAAGAAAGGTCCAACCTCTGTGAAGATAATTGCCAGATTTATATGCCCATCCCTAGTATTTTTGCTGAGCTATACTCAAACATTTCCAAGTGCCTCTTGGACACCCTAAAATGGATGTCCTATAGGTATCTCAAACTTAATATGTTCGAAATAGACATGTCAATAGAACAATTAGGGAGAACTCATTTTCTGTCCCACCCTAACCAATACCTCCTCCCTTCTGAGCCTCCTTATTACTGCAGAGGAAACCATGATCCTCCCAGGCACCCAGGCTTATAATCTCACTGCCGTCCTTGACTCTTTACTTACACTCAGATTAAGTCAACAAACATTTATTAAGCACCTACTATGTGCCAGGCACTATGCTAAGTGTTAGGGATACAGAGTAAGATAAAGACAGTTCCTCCCTTCATGGAGCTCACAATCGAGTGGGGAAAACAACAGGCAAACAGCCGGGTACAGACAAGATGTAGGCAGGATAAGTGTGAGATAATCTCAGAGGGAATACGCTAGCATGAAGGTTGATAGGGAAAATTATTTTTGCACAAGGTAGGATTTTATTCAGGAGCTGAAAGAAATCAAAGAAACCAGGGGATGGAGATGAGGAAGGAAAGAATTCCAGGCACATTGTTTGGAGGACAGGTATCAGGAAATGGAGTGTGTTGTATGGAGAATAGCAAGGAAGCCAGTGTCACTGGATTGTAGAGTGTGTGGAGAGGAATAAAGATATAGGAAGACTAGGAAGGTAGGAAGGGCTAGGTTATCACAGGCTTTAAAAACCAAACACAGGATTCGAGATTTGATTCTGGAGGCAATATGGAACCACTGGAATTTATTAATTTTGTTGTTCAATCACTTCTGACTTTGACCGCATTTGGGGTTTTCTTGGCAAAGATACTGTAAAGGTTTGCCATTTCCTTTTCATTTTACAGATAAGGAAGCTGAAGCAAACAGGGTTAAGTGACTTGTTCAGGGTCACACAACTAGTTTAGTGTCACAGGTGAGATTTGAACTCAGGAAAAGAAATCTTCCTGACTTCAGGCCCAGTGCTCTGTCTTAACTACACCTAATTTATTAATTGGGATGGTGGTGATATGGCTAGAATTGAACTTCAAGAACATCAATTTAATAGCTTATCTCTCATGTGTTATCTGTTCCCAAACTTTGACATTTCTACCTTCATAATATTTCTCATATCCTTTATTCCATTCACTTAATGACCACCATTTTGGAGACTCTTAATCACTTCTCACCCAGATTAGTGCAATAGACTTCTGGTTGGTTCTACAGAAGTAGAAGAGATTAAAAAGAGGTGGTAAGAGTATACAAAAGAACTATAGAAGAAGGATCTTAACATCACCATTAATCATGATGGTATGGTTACTGATCTAGAACCACAGATCCTAGACAATGAAGTCAAGTGAGCTTTAGGAAGCATTGCTAATAATAAGGCTAGTTGAGGTGGCAGAATTCCATCTAAGCTATTTACAATACTAAAAGATGAGGCTGTCAAAGTGCTACATTCAATATACTAGCAAATTTGGAAAACTCAAGAGTGGTCACTGGATTGGAAAAGTTCAGTTTATGCCCTAATCCTAAAGAAGGGCAATGTCAAAGATGTTCAAATTACCAAACAATTGCACTCATTTCACATAGCAGCAAAGTTATGCTTAAGAATTGTACAAGTTAGGTTTCCCCAATATGTGAACCTAGAATTACCAGAAGAGCAGGCTGGTTTTCAAAGAGGCAGAGGAACTAGAGACCAAATTGCCAATATTCACAGAATATGGAGAAAGCAAAGGAATTCCAAAAAAACCCATATACTTCTGCTTCATTGTCTGCACTAAAGCCTTTGACAGTGTGGATCAGTACAAAATATAGCAACTCCTCAAAGAGACAGGAGTGCCAGATGATTATCTTATTTGTCTCCTGAGGAACCTGTATGAGGGTCAAGAAACAACAGTTAGAACCAAAGATGGAACAAAGATGTTTGGTTTAAGATTGGGAAAGGAATATGATAAAGCTGTCTATTGTCACCTTATTTATTTAAGTTTTATGCAGAGTACATGACAGGAAATGCAAGGCTGGATGAATCAAAAGCTGGAACTAAAGTTACCAGGAGAAATATCAACAATCTCAGATATGCAGATTATACCCACTCTGATAGCAGAAAGTGAAGAATTAAGATGCTTTTTGGAAAATGTGAAAGAGGAGAGTGTAAAAGCTGGTTTGAAGCTTAACATTAAACCCAAAACAAAACTAAGATCATGGCAACTAGTCCCACCAATAGAGGGAGAAGAAATGGAAGCAGTATCAGATTTTATATTCTTGGGCTCAAAGATGACTGCAGATGGCAACTACAGCCATGAATTTAAGAAAATACTTGCTCCTTGGAAGGAAAGCTATGGTAAATCTGGACAGTGTACTAAAAAGCAAAGGCATTACCTTGCCAACTAAGTTGTGTATAATCAAAGCTATGGTTTTTCCAGGAGTAATGTATTACTGTAACAATTGTTCTACAAGGAAGGCTGCGTGCCACAGAATCAATGCTTTCAAATTGTTGTGCCGTAGAAGACTTTTGAGAGTCCCTTGGACAATAAGGAGATCAAATCAGTCAATACTTAAATTAATTCAGACTATTCATTGGAAGGACAAATACTATAGCTGAAGCTTATGTGCTTTGGCTACATGATGAGAAAACAGGACCATTGGAGAAGTCCCTGATTACGGGAAGGATAAAAGGCAAAAGGGGAAGGGAAGGAAAAAAGAGCAGAGGATAAGTCAGAAAAGTAGTGTCATGGAAGCAATAAACATAAGCTTGGACCAACTTTGGGAGATACTGGAGGACAGAGGAGTCTGGTGTGGTATGGTCCATGGTGTCACAAAGAGACAAGACTTAATGACTTTGCAATAACAACAAAAAACATGCCAGACACTGTTCTAAGCGCTTCGCAAATAATTTCTTATTCGAGACTTACAACAACCCTGTGAGGTAAGTGCTATTATCATCCCCACTTAAAGTTGAGGAAATTGAGACAAAGACAGAGGTTAAGTGACTTGCCCAGGGTCGTGACATTAGTGACTGACTGAGGATGATTTGATCTTAGTTATTTATCATTCAGGTCCAGTGCCCTTTAGCTGACTCTGAGAGCTTGCTTTCCATAGAGTGCCTATGATATGGACAACAGTGGGTGTGAACACCAACGTACCCCCATTCTCTCAGGAAATGAAGAAAACAATACTCTTTCCTGACTTCATTCATGTTAGCCACTTAGCTGTGTGTATTCTCTGTTTGGGGACTGACAAAATGGACAGGCTCACTATGAGAAAAACAAACTGAAATGAAGCTTCATCTGAAGGAAAGTTTTGATTTCATAGTCCCCTCCATTTTGCCTTTTGAAATACAGTTCTTTCTTCTTCAAAAAATGAGGATACTAGGCAATTGCAGACCCAGTGATCTTTAAAAATATAAATGAACTCCAAAAGGAAAGGTCCCAATAGGGAAATTAGTTTCTTAACAGCTCAGTCAGTAAACCTGTTAGTTAATCAGAGTTGGATGACTTCCTACACTGGCTAATGGTCCTGTTAGTTAGCCTTTTTTCTGGCTGCTCAACCCACCTGTCATCCACTTCCAGGTCAGCATCCCTAAAGAGAGGATCCAAAGTCCCTCTCAAACATGACTACACTCTTGACTTTGTTCCCTTGGTAAGTTTAATTGCAAATCCAAACCAGTTCTAGGGGAAGAGATTTTTATTTTGCCAGAAATTCACCTTCCTCAGTTTTCCCTTTTGAATTTTTGATATCCAGCTATAAAAAGACCTTAATTATTTTCTATTCTTTACCAACCTAATAAAGACCAATAAATAATTGATGTGATTTATTGACAAGGTGACAGCAGGAGGAGGGCAGGGAGCTTACCCTCTGCAGATGTGTTCTGGCCAGTCATCAAGGAGATGGTAGTCAAGACACACAAACCCAAAACTATACCTGATAAGAGAGAGCAAGGTAACTGTGGAGGGCATCTAAGTTTTCGATAAATTCCATCAAATTTCCTCCCAGGGTGCGTAACATCCTATCATAACCAGACATCTTGCAGAACTTAAAAAAGTATTCTCCAAACATCTTCAGAATAGCTTCCATGGAGACACCTGAGTGGGAAAAGTACAAACCAAGTTATCACTGAGTACTGTGGACATTATTGGGATAGTCCATTTTCAGTGAGGGCCTGATGCACTACTTGAAACCTATATTTTGACTTTCCTGGGAGGAATGTTTGTGTCCTCGGGGAAGGGAGATATTTTTATGGGTTCTATTTTGTAATTCACTATTCTAGGAGAGTGGTCATGATTATAGAAGAAATGTTGCCAGCATAATCCTATTTTTCCAAAAACATTTAATTTTTTATCATTCTGAACTTGATAAACACCAACCAACACAAACATTTCCATATGCAAAGAACAGAAAAAGGGTATTGTTTATGAAATCATTACATCTTCACTACACACAGATTGGTTTTTTTTTTAAGTATGTGCTAAATTCAGCACATTAGTTCCTAAACTGCCTTTGTCTCAACTTTCCACTAAATTTCCTATTTTCTTCTGTACATTTAAAAATGTTCCCTTCTTCTCTTTCCTTTTTTTTGCTCTGCATCACTACCACTATAGTCCTTCTTCCCCTAAAATCCCCTCCCTTCTAACAACAATTCTAGATATTGAGCATGTTCAAAAATATCTGTCTCATTTTTCACCTCCTCTCCATCATCCATCTCTTTGTCAATTTCTGGGAAACATGTTTCCTCAGTGGTCCTCTGGGGTCAGTGTTAGTCATTGCATTGACCTAGCCATATAATTATTAGGCATATCCTTAGAGATGAAACAGAGTGGAATATATATATATATATACAAATATATATATATATATATGTATATATATACAAATAAAAATACAAAATATATACAAAAATATGTATAGCAACACTTTTCATTATAAGGAAGAATTAGTAACTAAAGAGGTGTCCCAAATTTGGGAATGGTTGAATAAGTTATCTTGAATGAACGGAGTGAAATGCTATTATATTATAAGAAATTCCAAAAGGGTTGGATTCCAGGAAACCTAGAAAGATTTGTATGAATTGATTTCAAACTTAAATGAACAGAACTAGAAAATGATATTTTACAATGACTACAACAATGTAAAGAAAAGCAATTTTAAAAGACTTACATATATTCCATGAAATAACCGATCATGACTCCAGAAGATTGATGCTAAAGAATGCTTCACACAAAGAGATTATGGACTCAAGATGCAGAATGAGATGTATTTTTCAAGATGGACAATGCAAGAATTTCTTTACTTGACTGTATACATTTATTACAAAGGTTTTCTATTTTCTTTTGTTGTTTGTTGGTGGGTAAAGTGGAAGGGAGAGAAAATAAATGCTTGTCAATTTTTAAAATTATAATTAAAAAATATATCAGTTTAGTGAGGTTTTTAGGCATAGTTCCAAATTGCTTCCCAGAATGACTGGAAATAAATATATTCTCAGAACCTTAATATCTCTGAGAGTCAGAAAAAAATGATAGAAGGTCTATAGGTAGTTTTATTCTATTTTATTTGTGGGAAAAACCAAAAGGGTGAAGGAAAGGGGAATATGCTGGGGAAGAAAGGAAGAAGAAGAGGGAAATCAATATTACATAAATAAGATGATGTGATTATAGTCCCAAGGGGTAGGAGGAACAGGCATATCATGAAGCTCACTTTCATCTGATAAAGGAAGGATAAAGGATAAAGGAAAATTGAATACAATTATGTCTCTCTTCACACACACACAAGATTGTGATTTCAGATAAGGCTATGATAAATACAAACAAAATAAGATGACATAAGCAGAGAAATTGTATCATGTTTAAAGGTTATAGATAACAAATCAATATAATTATTTTCTATGTGTGAATACCTAATAATATTAGATGCATAGCATCTAAGTATTTAAAGAAAACGTTAATCATTGGAGGGAGAAATATATAACTACAATAATGGAAGACTTTAATGTAATATCTTTCAGACCTAGACAAATCTAACCAAAATATCAACAAGAAAGACATTAGGGACCTTTATAGAACTATAGAAAAATAAGAGATGATAGATCTCTGGCAATCATTGAATGGGCAAAGAAATAAATTTATGTACTCTTAACTATGTATCGTACCCTTCCTTACAAAAACTTACCATGTATTGAGGCACAAAGACCTTGCCAAAAATGCAAAAAACAGAAATACTGAACATATCAATTGCAAGGCAATGAAAAATTGTATTCTATAAAGGGTACTTAAAGAATTTTAATAAAATTGAAAGCAAAAGAGACCATTGATTTGATAAATGAAGCTAGGAACTGCTTCTAAAAAACTAATAAAGTAGATAAACACCTAATCTGATTTTTAGAAAAGAGAGAAAAGCCAAGTTGTCTATATTAAAAATTAAAAGGAAAACTTCCATCAATTCAAGATGAAATAAAGGAAATTATCAGAAACTAATTTACCCAATTGCCAAGTTAATTAGCTGAACAGATAAAGTGCATAACATATAGAAGCAGACACAGTAGTATAAGATTTATAAACCCCAAGACCCTAAATATTGGAGGAAAGATTCACTATTTGACAAAAAATTTGCTGGGAAAACTGGACACTCTAGTATGTCTAGTACAGTCACCAAAATGATTTTCCTAAATTGCAGGTTTCACCTCATATAGAGAGAAAGGGGGTGGGGCTGGGGGGCTAAAATTCAACGGCTCCTTATCACCTCCAGAATTAAATATAAAATTCTGTCTGACGTTCAAAGCCTTTCATAATCCAGCCCCCCTTTCTCCCTTTCCCATTTTCTCATATCTTACACCCCCTACCTACTCTTTGTTCCAGTGACACTGACCTCCTTGCTGTTCCTTGAATAAGATGCTCCATTGTCCTACCCCAGGCGTGTTCACTGGCTACCCCTTAAGTGTGGAATGCGCTCCCATCTCATCTCTGTCTCTTGGCTCCCTTTACTTCCTTCAGGTCCCAGCTGAAATTCCACCTTCTACAGGAAGTAAAATCTCTCTTCATTCTAGTATCTTCTCTCTGTCAATCATTTCTTATCTATCTTGTGTATAGCTTTTGGGGTAAATAGTTGTTTGCATGTCATCGCCTTGCACTTGGGGTCAAGGACAGTCTTTTTACCTTTCTTTGTATTCCTAGCACTTAGTGCAGTGACATACAGTAGGCACTTAATCATTGTTTATTGATTGCTTGACTAACCACCATAATAAAAATTACTCTAAATACTTTTACACAAATAAATGCTTCTCCTTTTTCTTTGATTTCTTTGGGGTATAGTTCCAGTTATGGTATAACAGAGTATTTTGTGATATCTTTCTCTTATTGGGTAATGGCTAACCAAATGGTGGTATATGAATATAATGAAATACTATTTTGCTATAAGAAATAATGAAATGGTCAATTTCAGAGGAAACTAGGAAAACCACTGTGAACTGGTGCAGAGCTAAGTGAACAGAACTGGGAGAATAATTTATACGATCATAACAACACTAGAGAAAAATAATTTTGAAAGACTTCAGAATTCTGATAAGTGAAATGCGAAACCACAAGTCCAAGAGAATGATGATTGAGACATGTCACTCACCTTACAGACAAGTGATGAATTTAAGATGTAGTAAGAGATATATTTTCAAATACGACCAGTGTGGACATTTGTTTTGCTCAACTATGCATCTATATATTGAAGGCAGGGGAGGATAGTGGTAGGGGCAAAGAAATTTTAAAAAGAAAATAATAGCAATGAATATTTATGCTATGATACACAATATTAATTTCAATATAATTTATTATTGTGTGGTGGAATTGCTCTGAATTAGAATCCATGTACTGAGCCATAATACCAAAGAGGGATGATGAAAATATACTCATTGGTGTTATGGTTCATTGCTTGAATCTTAGATATCAGAAATTTATTAGAGAAATTTCTTTATTAAAGAAATTGAGAGAACTATCAAAGAATTTATTAGAGAAACAATGAATATTTTTATTTGTCAATTTTTCCCCATTTAATTTTAATTACATTGGGGTTTTTGTGTGTGTGTGTGTATTCAAAAGCTTTTCAATATTATATAATAAAAATTGTGCATTTTATCTCCTCTGATCCTCTCTATCCTTTGTATGGTCATGAACTCTTCCCCTATTGTTAGCTATGAAAGATACCTCTTTTCTTGCTCTTTTAATTTGTTTATTTTGCCATCTTTTCTATCAAGGTCATATATCACCTTTTGGATCTTATTGTATCATATGGTGTGAGATGGTGGTATAGATAGATCTACTTTCTTCCAAACTATTTGTCAGTTTTTCCAGCAAATTGAATTGAGTAGTTAGGGTCTTTAGCTTTTTTTTTTCCTTTTTGGAGAGGGAAAGGTAGGGCAATAGGGGTTAAGTGACTTGCCTAAGGTCACACGGCTAGTTTTGTGTTAAGTGTCTGAGGCCGGATTTGAACTCAGGTCCTCCTGACTCCAGGGCTGGTTCTCTATTCACTGTGCCACCTGGCTGCCCAGGGTCTTTAGCTTTACTAAACACTATGCTATTATGTTCATTTTTCCCTCATCTGTCCCACTTATTAGTTTTTCTATTGTTTGATCAATATCCAACAATTTTGATGATTACTGCTTTTGAGTAGAATTTGAGATCCAGTACTAACCTTGTCCCACTCCACCCCCAGAACATTCCCATTAGGTCACCATTCCAGGCTTCTGGCCACCCCAGGGCTTCCTGATCATGGAGGGGCTATAAACATCTAACAAGTTGACCTGAGCTCTGCTGGTTTCAGGCTATCTTTTTGTGAAGTCCTAATCTGTATGTGTAAGTTTACTAATGTATCTCTTTGAATTTCTTGATCATTATTTAACATCGTACCCCTTTTAAATCATTGCTACAGTTAGTATATAAGATTCAAAAAAGCATTTAGGGACTAATTTATTAAATGTCACTTTCAGAAGTGAAATTTAACAAGGATCTATAGATATAGATACATATGTAGATATAGATATGCATATACATATATCTGTATATATGTATGTGTGTACACATACACACACACACACACACACATATATATATATAAATGTCTGCTTTTAGACACATGAGAAAATTTTCTCAGGTGGGCAAACCTTAAAAGATGGTTTGTAAATGCGTGACTGATGATTCTGGAGTGATTCCTAAAATCCCATTGGAAAGACCCCAGTTAAAACGTAATAAAATGTCAGATAAACTGTAATCTATGATTTCATTGGTACCATACAATAAATAATCTGGCCCCTTGTCTATATCTGGTAACCCAAAAGCAACTCTGGGAATTCCAAGGATAGCCCTAGATCTATTGACCTGGGCAGTGAGAGGGATCAAACCTAAGAGCCTATTAGAAGAACTTGACTGCGGCTAGCTGGGTGGGCTCACCTCACCTTGAGTTCCAAGACACTTTAGGTTGGAGTCAGGTGTGCCACAGACGTTTCCTCCTTACCAAAGAACTCCCCTAGATTTCTTTTTTGGAGGATGCAGAGCTAACACAGATCAGAAGGAAACCCTTACATGGTCCTCACCAGGGGAAATCCCAAACCTGGACCCTCAAGAGGTTTAACCTCACTAGCTGGTTGGTGAGGGTCACAGCACAGTCAAGCCTTTCTTATTCAATAACTTTGGCCATGGTGCCCCCTACTGGCTTGTTCCATCCAGCAGAAAGCCATTGATCATGTATTGGGTTCCCATTTCTTATAATACCAAGCAACTGGGGGTCCTCTCAGCTCTAAAAGGGAGGCATCCGAATAATCAGTCTATTTTTGTCAGAGGTGAGTTACATTTTCTAAAAAGTACTAGTTAAATATTACAAACGAAAGCAGTCAATATAGGGAAGATATAAAGAGAACGCAATTGCCTCAATTCCTATTTGACTGTTGGAGGCTCAGGCAGATGCAGACAGGAGACTAATAGTTCTCCTATGCTACCTGACGACACTCCTAGGAGAATCGAATGGGCTTATATTAAATTCCTATTCAAATCCCAGTCAGTGCTTATGAATCCCTGGATGGGAGAACTCTTGAAAAGTGGTTTGTTTCTTCCTTCCTCCCTTTCCCCTACCCTCCCTCCTTCCCTCTGTCCCCAGCTTGTCCAGGCTGAGAGAAAACAGCTGTGCTTCCTGCTGGACTGTGCTGCTCTGAACAGGTGCACCTCATTACCTGCCAAGGAAAGCATATAGAAGGAGGGAGGCCTCCCAGGCTCCCTAGGACCTGTCTCATGAGGTGTTTGCTGACTGGAAGCCAAGCTAGTTTAAAGCAGCAAAGCTGGTCTGTGAATATAGAACTTTTTGCTTGGTTTTTCCACCTAAAAATCTATTTGTCATTCAGTCATTTCAGTCATGTGTGACTCTTTGTGACCCCATTTAAGGTTTTCTTGGTAGAGATACTCGAGTGATTTGCCATTTCCATCTGCAGCTCATTTTACAGATGAAGAGACTGAGGTTTATTTTTGATTCCACTATTTCTGGCAGTGATCTCACTATTTAGGTAATCTGCTGTCTTCAAAACTTTTGTTTTGACTCTTCTCCTATACCTCTAAAATCCAACCAGTTACCAACTCCTGTCTCCTGTACCTCTTTGTCAATGAACAGGACTCTCCTCTGCCCTGGAACTCCCCATGGCAAATCACAACTCCCCTACAATTTAATAGATGCTCTTCAAGACTGACCATGACCAAAAAAGGGAAATTAACATTCTGTAATGAATGTGGCCATGAGCATCTCTCAGTAGTCTGGTCCACAGAATACTGCCATCCAGTCTATCATTGGAACCAAACTTGAAGCCTTCCAAGTTGAAGATGTGACAGAGGAGAAAAAGGACTTTAGGGGGATTTAGGAAGAAAAAAGGGACTTTGAGGATGGAAGTAGTTGTTTCAACTGAAGGATTAGAAAAGACCTCATGCATTTAACCTTAAAGGAAAAGGATTTCAAAAGTAAAAAATGAGGAGGGTGTATATTCCAAGGATGGGAGAATCCAGAACAATATCAGAGAGTACTAAAAAGTCATATTTCACTGAAATTTAGATTCTGTGAACCAGGGTAGCAGAAAATGATACTAGAAAGATAGGCTAGAATCAGAGTGTTAAAGGTCTTTTATTAGGCTTTGGAGTTTGTATTTTTTTCTACAGGTAAAAGGGAGACAGTGAAGGCTTTTGCTGTCTAGATAGGGGAATGATACAGTTAAACCTTCATATTAGGAAGATTATCTTAGCACCTGTGTGGAGGGAGGATGGATTAGAGAGTTGAGAAACTGGAAATAGAGAGACCATTTAGAAGGTTATTATAAAAACCTAGGGGCTAAGCGATGAAGGCCTGAATTAGTGTTATGAACATGAAAGCAGGGAGAAGAGAAGGATATTGATGGGGGGGATACTGATGTGGTAGAACCAACAGGAAATGGAAACTAAATAGATAATGGTAGATGAAAGATGGGATGGTGCTGGTATTTCAAGCCTGAATGACTGGGAAAACAAAAATGTTGTGAATGGAAATAGGAAAATTTGGAGGAGGGAAGGGTTTAAGAGGGAATGATAAGTTCAGTTTGGGACATGATGAGTTTGACATTCTATCAGACTAGATGGCAAGTAGAGATGACTAGCACGTAGTTGGAGGTACAGCCTTGGAAGATAGGGGACTGATATGGAAGTCATCTACACAGAGATGGTGATTGAATGTATGAGAATGAAAGATCCCTGTGGAAAAGAGTTTAGAAAGTGAAGAGGAAAAAATTGGCATCTAGAGAAAGAACTGATAAACAGAAGAATGAATAGAATGCTTTTGCATATGTCTGTATGTATCTAATGGTAGCCATCTCTAGGGTAGGAGGTGGGGAGGGAAGAAAAAAAGAGAGAGAAAAGAAATTTACATGATAACTTTCTTATATATTTGAAAGGAATAGCAAATTATATGTAATAGACTTGCAGTTTCATATGCAATCATCTTTTAAAAATTATACTGTTATAAAAATGCTTGTTTTATTCCATAAATTAAAAATAAATAAATATTTTTTTAATTACAAAAAAGAGAACGTGGAGGACCTGGACAGATACTGTGGGAATACCCAAACTGAGGAGCGGTCGGTAGACCAATAAAACAGTAAGGAAGGTTGAAAAGGATCAACCAGCCAGGTAGAAGAAAAACTACATGAGAAAAAAAAAGAAAAAAAAACATGAAGGGCAAAGGAGGAGAGAATATCAAGAAGGAGGTTGTCAAGTGTCAAATACTTCATTACCAATGTTGCAAAATAACAGAGAAAATAGAATAGGGGGTGACGTGGACAGTGTCAAGGACACAAGAGGAGAGGTTAACTTTGGCAAAACATTGGGCCATCACATTCTCTGTAGATATTACAGAGACTGTAGCAAAGAAGGAAAGGATGAGGGATGTCCTGGGGAGGTTCTGGAATATGCAAGATAGGAGGTAAGGGACCTTAGTCTTCTTGGCCAAGAAGATGAACCCTGCCTTTCATAGACAAGATTCTCTGGGGAATGAAGGAAAATCAGAAGTTGATATTTACACTGTGAGATTATTTCAACACTTTAAAGGATCTGTGATTTCATTAGTTTGGAATAACAACCCATTTTCCCCTTTTCCTTAATTTATCTATAATCTAGTCAATAGGTCTTAAACTCATTGTGAATAGTGACTATTTTTTAAAAATAGTCCTTAGCAACTAGCATAGGGCTTAGCACATGGTAGGCCCTTAAATACTTGTTCATTATTTGGAGAGTTGCTGTAATCTGAAAGAGGTGACTTGCCTACAGTCAAGCAGATAGTATCTGCCAGAGTCTGGATCTGAACCCAAGATGCATTGACTTCAAGTTTCAACTCTATGTGCTATGCCACAATGTTGGGCGTGGAATCAGACACATCTAGGTTCAAATCTCACCTCTAAAACCTAGATGTATGACCATAGGCAAGTCACTTAACTCTTTGAGTCACAGGCAACTTAAAAGTTATAAAAATAGAACTCTGAGTAGGAAGCCATGGTTGTGGTGAGTTAGAGAGATGAAGTCTGGAGGAAGTTTGGTTGTGTCTTTTGGAAATAACAGAATGTAAGTTTTCATTTTGACCACTGTTAGTATGTTGGGCAACTTTGGATGGAGACATGTCATCCTTGGGAACATACAGCAAGTGTTTCTGCCACATGTTTTGTCTCTTTGGACAACTGAGGGGCACTTGAAAACCCCCAAAAGCAGAAGGAAAATTTTCTTTCATTGGAAGTGACAACAAGTTGGCTGTGTCTTTGTTCTTTGCCCTTGAGAGAAACTTCCTGTCTGCTGTGTGGGTTGCAAGGAGCATAAAGTTGTACCTGAGGCTTTCTGCCTATCCTATGGGCAAGCAGCAATTCATTTTGAGAATTGGATTCCTGGGTTGCCATGTGAGTGACAGTGATAAAGGAACCACTACAATTTGGCTAAGACTTTGGGATTGGAGATTGTCGGCATTAGAGGCTGTCGTAGCCAGAAGCTGCATCTGTGGTGACTGAGACCCATGAGTCTAGACCAGTACTGTGGAGGTGATACCAACCCAGGAGAAGACACACCAGAGTTCAAAGAGATCCTAGGTGATGGAAATAACCAATCCTCTATGGGCAAAGTCTGGTGGATTGATGAGCCATTTGTGGGGAGACTAAGCACCACTCTTTGGCTTTTCCTGTCCTCCCTTCATTGCGTGCAGCTCAAGTCCCAGACATACACATCTTTCTTCCTTATTTTCTATCTACAATCTCTAAGTGAGTGCAGTCCAGAAATTTCCCAGTTGTACCCCAAGAACAAGGAAGGTAACTGGTAGGAGTTTCAGAAAAGAGTTGAGGCAAAGTATTCCATGTGTAAGTGCTTAATATTTTCCTTTTATTTCTGCTAGGTTCAGTCAACCAACAAGTATGTCTTAAGTGTTGACTGTCTATCAGGTTCTAGGGTTTCAAAAAGAAATACACAACAATCCCTGAATTCAAGGAGCTTTACATGACCACTTTATGTTGATTACTATTACTGTGAGTTTAGGGGTAGGTGGGATCTGGATAATTCAATAGCAGAAGAAAATTCCGGAGAGATGAAGTGGGGAGGAGTCATTGATTCCTTGTTTGTTTTTAAATATTTTGAACAACTTTTCAAATCATTCTCTAAATAAATTCAAAACCTGAACAGTGTAGATTTTTAACTACTCTGCATGGGGGCTCAGAACCACGAAGCATACTGTTTTAGAGACTACCTTGTACATGCAACAGAGAGCCTTCAGTGAGTCCTCTGAGCTAGTGACTTGAGTAGAGCTCCACCTGGTAAGAACTGAGATATTATATTCTCCCACTAGATGATTAACAGTGGTCTACTTTAGATTTAAAGAAAGCCTTTTTTTAGGTTTAAGGAAGACAGCATATGGGCCATTAGGGGCTGCTTACACTAATGCAGTGTCCCAGGGGTCACATAGTTTATATACAAAGTACCAAGTGTCATAAATGATATCACCAAGTCTTTCCTAATTTTATTGATCTGTGCATACTTAGGTAAGCTTCCTTAGAGTTGCTGATGTTATCTTTGGTTTGGTTTTGTTGTCCTTGAGACTATCTTATCAGAACTAGAAGGGCAGAACCTCCTTCATAGGACGGATCCCACCACTAGTCTCCACAAACATTTTTACCTGCTCCATTCCTGACCAGGGGCCAGTTTGCCCCTCATTAGGCAGCCTGATGGCTCCTTGGTTGTCAGAGGCTCACCATATTGTTGTTGGACTCTGTAAGCAGTAGCCCCACCAAAGCTAAAAATTCCAGAGCTCTAGAGATCTATCAGCCTCAGCTTCCCTGGTAGCAGCATTTACAGAATGATGCACCATGACAGGGTACTAATGTTATCTTACATTTAAGACAGAAACTTCAAGAACCAGAGGTCATTTGCCTGACAAAAATTTCCTTGACCCTTCTGACTATCTTACTGGGCACTCATATCAGAGAGCATTTCCACTGCCAGCCAAGCATGCTGTATTCATCCACAAACACAAATTCCCATGGAAATGTAATTCAAATAGCCCAGTTGTTTTCTTTTACGATATGTTCATGCTGTCGTTTCTCCAGTGTTCCAATGAAAGAAATAACTGATGGTTCACTGCTATTTGTTCCCTCTGACAGTTGTCATTTCCCATACAGAAATGGTTAGGTTTATGGCTCGAAAGCACTTGACTATTAGATTCTTAGCAGTTATAGTATGGGTTGCCATAGCTATGGCAAATTACTGTGTGTGTATACGCGTGTTTTGTGTGTATTTTACCACTTCAGTTCACTAATAACCTACTTATGTGCTAAGTAGGCATTTATTCATATACAGAGTAATTACTTATGAAATGCTCAAAGTGCCATCTGGTCCTGTCTTGAACTATGCTAATCAGAAAGCATCCTGTTGCAGTGGCCTTGAAAAACCTCAACAGCTGCTTAAAAGTAACTGTAGATTCAGGTCCCAGAGCTTTTTTTTGTACCAGCAGAGAAGACAATGAAACTTAATTGTAATAATAATGATCCTTATAGCAGCTCTCTCTGTTGATCTTAATATTCTTTATAGTTAAGTGCATTGTTAACGGGTTTGAAAACCCCAGAAATCAGATCTGTTTGATATTCATCTATCCTCTTTGTGGGGTTTAAATCTTTGAAAAAAACACACATATAGACTGCTTTACATATACCATTCACGACAACTCTATGAGATCAGTGGAATGCAGTTCATAACCCATCTCGGATTTAATAATTAATCCTGAGAAGTTATCGGAAGTACACGGAGGTTAAGAAACTTGCTACAGTTAATAAGAGTCAGAAGAAGAATTTGAACGTAGGCCTTCCTGATGCCAAACCTCATACTCCATCTATCATCCTTCCTTTTGTAGATGAGGTCATTGAGCCCCAGGGAAATGATGGGATGTGCAAGTGGTCACATGGGCTGTTTAAGTGTGAAAGATAGGATTTAAACCCAGAATGCCACAGACTCCAGCTTTAGCATTTTTCTACTACACAATATTACAATTCTCTTGAATCTTGGTCACTTTAAGATCAGTGGAAAGCAAGAGTTTGCTTAAGTTTTACAGAAATCAATACTAGACAGACAAAACAGTGAAACATCAGTAGTATCTCTCGGTAGACAGCTGTGAACAGAAGCCAGGTCTTCTCCTGGTTTAATGATCTGCCCCCTAAAGCCTCCTGCTTCAATAATCCTCTCTAATAAAAGTGTTTTCAAAGATGTCACCACTCAGGTTGAGCCCTGAATTTTATTCTCCAAGTTCTATTAAAATCCCTTTTTTCCCCATCTATGTTCAAGTGTGGTTATCTCCCAAATCCCTATTTCACACTTAATGATTTTTATCCTAGACATAAAACCTTTATTTCAGGATTATGAGCTTTTATTCTAGATTTTAAAAAATCACATCTTTAGTACTAACTACAGCAATTTTTTTAAAACCTTGGAAATTTGGAACCTCCCTTCTATTACCACCAGCTCCCCACCTGGGAATGATTCCTCTTTCCTCAAATCTCTCAGGCCACTTTTAACTCTTCCATGCATTTCATTATTCTATCTTATATTATAATTCTTTGTGCACATATCTCATCCCTCCGTCTTTCTAACCTCTCTAATAGCTGGGACAATATAGGTTTGGTTTTTAAAAAAAATATTGTCAAGCACATGGTGCTGTAACCTACATTTATCTTTGGTTTACACATAGTTAACAAGCAACCAATGCCAGGAAGTTGATGCCAGGGCATCAACACACCTTAATTTAGGCAGGTAGGAGAGGTCTTTCCACCTGGGTTGACTATTCATCCATATGTAAGAGCTGAAGAGGTTTTTAGGTGAAAAAACTGCAAGGAAGGGGGCCTCTGAACCCCAGAGTGCATTGGTAGTTATTAGGTAAATAACATAAGGATAAACACCAGGGGTAATCTAGTCTTCAGAGATGACAATCTGAAGTATACAGAAAACTCACCGTAAATTACACTGAGGTCACTTCTGGAAACCTAAATCCAATGACCAGCAAGCTTAGTACAAAGAAAAGATTAAGCCTGTGAACATTAACTGTCTCTTCTTTTGTGATCTAAGCTTGGTGCCTAGGACAAAGATCTGCTGGGGGACAGAAGAGTTCTCTAACCAAGATGCTGGGAAGGAAGAAAAAGGCTGCTCTATTAAGGAAAAAACAAAGTAAAACTGACAAAGATTACCTCTCCCACCTCCACAGTTTGAACTGTTGCTTGTCTTAAGGCTGAAAGAATGACAACTGCTTTTCTCTGGCTTTTGAATGAAAAGAGCATGGCAGAGGCCATCTCCTTATGAGGAAACTATCAGACTATATAGGCAAGGATTTCGATTGAAGGCAGAAACTGAAGAAGCAGAGTTTAAAAGCTCCACATCCCTGTTCCCAGTCGGACTGTGCTTGGAGGCCTCCAGAAGAGCCCACACGTTCTGGAAGAGACCACAGAGTTGCAGAACCAGGGAGAGAAGCATGATGGCATCAGTAGAAGACATCAGTGGCTCCACTGCCGTGGAAGCATGAGTTGTATTTCACATATGTGCCCTGGCCATACCTGTCCCCTGAATGTGTGCAGATAGCCTGGCCACACATTTTCCATGTACTTCCCTACATGCATGAACTATGGCTACATATCTTCCTTTATTTGTCCCTCCATGTGTATGTCTTGACCACACATGATCTCCACAAACACATCCTCAACTCCTGTTTGTGTCCATTCTTCCCACGAATGCTTTTGATATGGCCTTTTTTAAACTTTGTTACAAGGGAAGTCTTGAAGGGAGAGGGAGGAAATGACATAATCAGAAATGAATGTGATTTTAAAACAAAAGACATCAATTTAAAAAGAAAGAAAGGTCTTCCCTTCCTTGGGTATAGCGGGAAGAGGGAGGAGAAAGTGAGGCTGGTGACTTTGTACAGCCCTCCCTCCGAGTCACTTGCATATCATGGCAACACTTCCTGATGTCGTGGCCCTTTTGAGAACGAAGAAAAAACAACAAAAACAACCACCAGGACGAACTTCCTCAGCTAATTCTTTAAAAAAAACCTTGTTATATTGCCAGTGCATCATCTCTATAAGCCCCGTGCATAGCTTTACATGTAGTAGGAATAATATTCGCCCTGGAGTTAAAAAGCCTGAACCTGAGTCCCAGCTCTGCCACTTATTAGCCATGTAACCATGAACAACTCCATTAGCCTCTGTTCCTCCTTCTTCTGGGCAGCTGTAGTGGCCAGCACCCCAGCGTCCCCAGGATGGCTGCCAACACAGGTTCTTAGACCTGCTTCTCTAAAGGAAAACAACTCACAATGGGTTAACAATCTTGCTTTAATCAATCAAACATATAATATACCTAGTTCAGGGGGAAAAGTCAGCACCCCGAACTTCAGAGTATACAGACAGAAGTTACAAGAAGACAGAGAAACATTTCAAGCAGACAGGCCTCCAACTGTCCAACCATTACATCCATACCTACTAAAGTTACCAGAGAGGGACACATCAACATCTGGGTTTTCAAAGCCAGATGGCTCAACGGCTGCCCAGAGTCTCGTCTGGTCAAATCACACAACACTTCTCAAAGTGAGCCCCAAAACAAAGCCTCATGTCAGGGTTTATATAGCCTTCTCCTGGCTCAGAGAATGTAACAACCCTCTTGACCCACTGCCCAATCAAAAAGTATCTCCTGAAAAACAAGCCTCCTGCCACAGGCTCCAGGTTCACTTAAGCCTATCAAAGGTTCTAGGGGCAGGGAAGATCTTAAATTTACATTGCCATTATAGCAACCAGATGGCACAGCAGAGCTAGGTGGTGCAATGATCTGAGCCCCAGGCCTGGAATCAGGAAGACTTTTCTTCATGATTTTGAATCATTTATTAGTTATGTGACCATGTTTGCCTCAGTTTCCTCATCTGTAAAATGAGCTGGAGAAGGAAATGTCAAATCACTCCAGTATCTTTGCCAAGAAAACCCCAAATGGGTTCATGAAGAGTTGGACACCACTGAAAAATGACTGAAAAACAACAGGAAACAAGACTACATTTGTGCTACATCTCACAGGGTGGTTATGAAGAAAGTGTTTTTCATCGAAGCACTAAAAAAGTGTGAGTTCCTGTTGTGTGCTAGTGATGGTGAGAAGCATTTCTCCTATCCCCAATTTCACAGACAAAGTGGGCATTGGCCCTGCTTCCAGACAACCATGTCTAAAACTCGGTTTTGAGCATGTCAGAAGCAGGCAAGGAACACCTATACATGTTTTATAGGGAGAAATGTCCCTTCACACCATTTTAAACTGTTTCTTAAAATTCTGATCCTCAAACAATCCTCCCTTTTCCAAATAAGCCATCCATAAGCACTTGTGGTAGGAACCACAGTCTACCTAGTGAATCTTAAAGGGGTGCAAAGAGAAAGGATGGAAAAAATAAGTACAATCCTCCAAGCTCTTTCTCCTCATTCTCCCTAAAATTTCTCTTTGCTATCTCTAGACCTTCTCCTCCACCTTCACCACTGAAGAACACACATATAACATAAGCATCCCTGCTGTACGTAAGAATCTTCATTCTTGTTCAATAATGCTTAAGGTTCACAAAGTATTTTCTAGAGCACATATTCTTAACCTTTTTGTGTCATAGACCTCTTTGGCAGGCTGGTTTCCAAAATAGTGGGAGGGTTATTTTTATTATTTTTTTTGTTTTCTAATAATGGAAGGAAAGGCTAAATCTCAGTTAGAAGTTAGTGAAAATTATGATGTCATTTTTTCCCATTCAAATTGGGACGGACCACTGAACAGAACCACTGAAATTGCTGTAGAAACTGCAGGCCACTGAACTAGTGGATCCCAGTTTAAGAACTCCTGTGATAGAGACAAAAAATGGCTCATTTTTGAGTTTCACTGTCCCTCCAAAGAAGTGTCCCATTCTTTAGAAGATGAGAGAGCTGCACTTCTCCTGGACACCCCTATGATTCTCAGTAATTGAAGTAAACATCCCACATGAATGCTTTATTCTCTGAGCCATGACTCCCATCTTAGCCACAATTCACTTTTGAATTGCCAGGGTTCTGGTGCCAAACGAACAGGGGTGAACACATTTCTAGATGAAAATGATTTTCCATGACCGTTCTGTCCCCTGGATTTCTCCCAGTCGGAAGTCTCCTTCCTTCTGTCAGCCTTCATTTAAGATGGCATTGCACAGCTCTGCCCAGCTCCACTCCATTCGGAGTGCCTAACACAGCCAGACAAGAGCTCCTTAATTAACACACTGATGGTGGCAACAGGTTGAACTAAAGCTGGTGTTGACAATGGTGGCAGACCATTAATGACACATGCTTTGGTTTTGAAAGATTCAATTTCTTCATCCCCACCCCATGTAAGTTTCCAGAAGTCATTTGGCCTCTCTCTTACACAGATTCTCTGTTGATTTTCTTTATCCACAGGAAAAAGTCCAGGAAACTAGCAGAGAGAGAGATGCATGGAAGTAACCTATAGAATAGATGAAAAAGGAACCTGTTCGATCCAGAAGCACTGAGTTAATGTTATTTATTGCTTTAACAAAACAACAAAAAGATCAGTGGGCTTAAAAAAATCAGATGAAACTGAAATATGTTCAGTGCCTTCCCCAAGCATCAAGGGTGACTACTGCCTTCTGGGAGAGCCACCTGTCTCTGTGAGACTCAGTGTAGCTGGCCGACCGAATGTGTTAGCAGGAACTCATGCTTGATTAATGATTATCCTTCCTGGGGCCAACTTCAAGATTCAGTTCGAGTGCTACTTCCTACACAAAGCCTTTCTGAATCTCAGTTGTTAAAAGTGCCATCATTCCAAAATGACTGTGTAGCTGCTTCGCATATATTTTTGTATTTACTTATCTGTTTACATGTTATTTTGACTCTATAAAATATCTTGCAGTCAGAGATGGTTTCATTTTTCGTCCTTTTACTCCCATTGCCCAACACAATCTGTTGCACATAGTAGGTGCCCAATAAACGCTTGTTTAATGAATGGGTAAATAACCTTTAACTAACCCAAGAGGAAAATTTAAAAACTTAGGGCCTCTGTTGGCTTCCCAGAGGCATGACATCAAACCAACCACTGCAGGTGTTAGAAAAAAAAAAAGGGCTCTCTCCTCCCTTCTTCTAGAACTTGACTAGCAAATACTTGAGTTTAACAGAAGCATAATGCCTGAGGCTTCTGACCCTTCCCACTCCCTACAGGGGACCCTAGTATTGGTCACATGCATTGCCTTGTTTTCTTTGCCTTTTGTAGGCCTTTCCATGGCCTTATGGTTCCTGCAAGTGTAACTATGGAAAGTTGTATAGCCTACAAGATGGAGAAGTAAGCATTTTCTTCAGTCCCCAATAACTCTCAAATGGCAACAGCAATAAACAAACAAACAAAAAGAATTATAGGTCAAAGACAGAAGAATTATAGCTATTTCCACAGAGTAAGAAAGCAAGAAAGTCAACAAGGTAATAACCTTGTGATTAAGAGCAAAGAATCCTTAACATGCTCACTCAGTACCTCTTCCCCACCAGCAGCAATGCTTAGACAAGGTCTACAAATGAAACCATAGTCTTGTGCTTTGGAATCCACTCATGGATTTCCCTCTTGTTACAGTCTCTTCCTCTGGAATCCTGCTGCAATCAGTGGTAGATATTAACTCTGTTCAGTCAAGTGTGGAGGAGGGGGAGGCATATGAGTGTGAGACTACATTTCCTTTCTTCCTGGGGCAGCACAAATGTAAGGTAGCCTCAAAGCCTATAGGGGCTTTGCCTAATATACTTATATCCTCCCTAAGCCTGGAATCCACCTGTATCTACCCTAAGCACGACTGTGCTATAAGAAATAATGAGCTTGAGGGTGGCTAGACAGTACAGAGAATAGAGCACCGTCCCTGGAATCAAGAGTGACTGAGTTCAAATCGGGCCTCAGACACTTAACACTTACTAGCTATGTGACCTTGAGCAAGTCACAACCTCAATTGCCCTGCCTTCCCCCCTCCAAAAAGCAAAATAAAAATGATGAGCTCAATAATTTTAGAAGAATGTGGAAAGATTTGCATAAAATAAAGAATGAAATGAGCAGAACCAAGAGAACACTGCATACAGTAACAGTTTTAAGAATGACTTTGAGTGAATAAATTATTTTATTTATTATATAAATATCCAAATTAGCTATAAAGGACATATGAATAAAGATGCTTTCTACATCCAGAGAAAGACCTGATAAATAGAATAGCAAGTTGTGAATAGTAGATTTGCAGTTTCATGTACAATCGTCTTTTTATTATATTCTGTTATGGAAATGCTTGTTTTGTTTGGTTAATTAATTTTTTTAAAGAAAAAAAGCAGTAGACAGATCAGAG
Source organism: Petaurus breviceps papuanus (assembly GCF_028583685.1). Classification (NCBI taxonomy): domain Eukaryota; kingdom Metazoa; phylum Chordata; class Mammalia; order Diprotodontia; family Petauridae; genus Petaurus; species Petaurus breviceps. Next base: position 646,680 of record NW_027187281.1, on the reverse strand, counting down.
AACTAAAGAATGGAGGGAACTGGGTCAGGGGTTATGGTGTGGACATGTACTGGATCTGAAGAAAATGGAACTTAAATCCAGCTAAGACCAGTCTTCTCTTAAGAAGCTACTTGGGGTGGTGAAAAGTAAATTTCCTAACATAGAGAAAGATTGAGATAGTTTTGAGGTCCAGCCCTGGAGATAAGTCCATCATCAAAGGGGGAAGAGTCAGAAAGTTAGTGACAAAGAAAATAAAGAGGAAAAATACTAAAACCGTCAAAGATCTCAAGAAAAATAAAATTTAGTTTAAAACCTAAATTGCATGCATTTACATCAACAGAAAATATACTAAAATTAGAAGGGAAGATAAATACCAAAACATCTAAGAGATCATAAATCTCTTTAAATAAATATCACAAGAAAATAGAAATTGAACCATCACCTGATGAAATACAGAACTCTGAGGAGAATATGGAAACATAGCAGAATATTCCAGAATGACTCAAGAGAGAAATCAGAATATTGAGAAAAGTTAGAAGAGAATAAATAGCAGAATTTGTAGTTTGCACAGCAGAAATAATTAATAGAAGAGAAAGATTTGAATTAGTGGTTTCTGCAATAAATGAAACAACTAATTGAGAATATTATAGTTATGCTGGGTTATATTGGGATCGCTGAAGAATACACTGAAGTGAAGAACAATCTGGAAGAAGAGAAACTAAAAGCAGTAATTAAAAAGAACACATGATCTCCTTGCAAATAAAATTCATTGATTTCAAAGATGATACAAAAAGATCATAGACCTCCCAGGGTTCTCCTGGGACAAAACAAAAAACCTGAACACCAGAATGCAAGAAATAACACAAGAAATTGTTTATAACTTCTGAATATAGAAAACAAAGCGCTAATTGGAAGAATACACAGATCACCTCAAGAAAAATTTTAAAACCCCATGTTTTAAACTTTAAGACATACAGTGGTTCAATTTATCAATTCTAAATACAAAGAATTTTTTTTTCAAATGACCAGGGGAAAGATCTTCTAATATAAAGAGAAAAAAATACAAATGGCACAAGACTATTCTGTACCCACCAGAAACCACAGAAGGGAATGTATTCTAAAAAACACAGGAACTCAAGATGGAATCCAAAATAGCATGCCCTTCACAACTGAGCCTAACCATCAAGGAAATAAGATTTACATCCAATCAAAAACAAAAATTTGAAGCATTTCTCCTCCTCCCGCAAAAAACAAAAAACGTGAATAGATTATTCAACTTGCAAACAACCCCCAGCAACATACGGCTCAGTACATAGAGAGCCTTGAGTCAGGAAAACCTCTCTTCTTGATTCAAACCTGGCCTCAGACACTTACTAGCTGTGTAACCCTGGGAAAATCACTTAAGCCTCTTTTGCCTCAGTTTACACATCTGCAAAATGAACTGGAGAAGGAAATGGTGAACTACTCCAATACCTTTGTGAAGAAAACTCCAAATGGGGTGACAAAGATACATACATGACTAGAAATGACTCAACAACAACAACAAATGTGGAATAAAAGGAAATTGTACACAGAGACAGTTCTGGGTCAAACTATTGAGAAGATAAATTTTGTCTTTAGTGATTGCCTCTGTCCTGCCTTCTCCTCTTATCGTATCCATTGAACCTCCCGTCACCACCCTCTGCCATTTTTACCGTGGTTATCTATTGTTGATGTGCTACCCCCAAAATTTATCAATAGGAACAAGAGGCAAGGAGATAAATGATTTCCCTTCTCCTGGGGTAAGGTGTGGTCTATGGAGATACAGCACTGTCTCAGAGGAGTGGTCCTCCTATGTGCCATCTCCCAATAGATGAGATCCATTCAAAGGTCTCCAACTACAATGAAAGAATATATCTTCCTCTCACTGTAGTCCACTGTGTGAAGATCCCCCCTTTTCTTTATTCTTGTTTCAATTCCGTCCTGCGCTACTATGTGCATTTTCTTGAAATCTCATCTTCTTTCTCTCCTCCCAACCCTCTACTAAAAGTTGGTTACTATGTGGAAAGAGCCCTGATTTTATTCTGGAGTCATTGGACTAATCCTTGCTCTACTGCTTACCACTTGTGTGACCTGGACAAGTCACTTAATTTTCCTGGGGCCCAATTTCTTAATCTGTTAAATGATGGGTTTGGACTAAGTGGTCCCTTCCTGCTCTCTCTATATGATCTCACACTCTATCAGGAGCCTAAATATGTAGTGTATTAGAAAGAACAAGATTTGTGCACAATTATGGATGCCCTACTTACTGGAAGAAGTCTCCCACTCTTAACTGTACTTTTGTATGATAGTGGCCCAGGTCTTTTTGAACCCAAATCCCCTTCACTCATCTATAGGCACAATCATCATTTCAGAATAGTGACATTGACAGCCTAGGAACAATGGAGGTGTGTGTTTCTCCTCTATATAGGTACCCCACCATTTGGATTCCATTAGATAGGTTCTACCCCACTTGTATCATGGTCATTTGTATTTGTTACATATGTGCCCTGATCACACATGATTCCTAGCTCTATGCCTCTCCATTTGTATTCCCTTTATATCTCTGCTTTTCCCCACTGAAAGTTTATGTAATTTTAGGAGATTATACCCCAAGTTTATAGAAGAAATGTTTTAATACTTTTTTTCTCACTGTATCAATTCATTAAATGTCTTTGCTTTAAACTGATCATGTTACTTCCCTGACTAATAAAAGTAAACACGTTAGTGAGAGTTTGTGAGCTATTTTTTATGGAATGAAGCCACATCCACAAAATATCTTGAATATTTTGGATAGCTTATCTAAGGAACTCTCTCTCTCTCTCTCTCTCTCTCTCTCTCTCTCTCTCTCTCTCTCTCTCTCTCTCTCTCTCTCTCTCTCTGTGTTCGAGTGCCAGGGAGAATAGGACAGGACTGCCCCTATATGTGACAAAGATAAGGGATACAATTAAATCAACAATCTTGACTTAAAGGGAAATGATAAGCATAAATGTTCAAATATCAATAATATCATAAGAATGATTGATGTAAACCAATTACCATATCGAGGAGACCAAATTAACCTGGAAACCTCCTCATCATGGAAATGCTTGATCTCCTTGCCAAGTGGAAAGATATGGCAGTCAATGACAGCACCAGTTGATAACATAAAGTCATTTGTAAAATCTTATGGAGAACCATAGTGAAAGATTACAAGTAGTTTCACCTGAAAAGATAGAAGCAGTAGAAGAAAACCAAGCTTAAAAAAAGCTTGGCAAGACACTCAACTAAGTCTAACACCTTCACCCACTAGGACTGGGCAGTTTTCCAAGAAAATATATCTTCATAACACCATTTTGCTGTGTATGCAATCTTGATTTCTGATTGACTGAGAGACCTGTCTGAGCAAGGTCACTGTGGAAAGCACACATTACAGAGAAGAACATTGAAAGAGGTGGTTTTTAGAGATCAGAGTGAACTTTTGAAGGGTTATTGTGACTCTTGGAGCCACTGACGTGTATGGGAAGCTGGTCTCCCAAACTGTTCCTTGACTTATAGTACTTGCAACCCTAGAGACTGCTGAGAGCAGACTTCCCTTGGTAGGATCATTCTGCGTCTCCTGGTAGAGCTGAAGTGTTTTATCTTGCTCCCAGATGGAATCCCTTCACTATTGTACATTTTTGGCCTATTCTAATCTGTATACCTTCACAACTTCCATTTACCATTTTGCTTGGATACATGAGTTTATTTTCTATTCACAATCTGTGAGAGTCTTTTGTGTAAGCATCATTTGGTGAGAGACAGTTAGACTGGTGATTCTAAGCTCTAACTACCTCTTGAGAGTGATCAGAGATAGTACCTTTTTTCCTGAGCCCCTTGTATTCTTATCCTTACACACATTTGAGGTATTATAGACAAATATAATTCTAGCCCAACCTTGGAAGTATGGGAGGGAAAGGTACAAATGTTCAACAATGGCACTACTTCTATTCCCCACAAAAGCAGAAATCAGTCTCCCTTGGTGAAAGGTGGGCCAGATTAGATATCTATCCATGCTACATGTTTATATTTAGACAACATGAACATTTACAGATAATACAAGCAAAGTTATTTCAAGATCATTTGAAACTGAAAGAGGAAGGAAGATAAGTAGTTGAAGATGGGAAATACATATTAAAATTTTTCCAAAAAAGAAAGGAAATAAGCATTTATCAGGAACCTACTGTGTACCAAGAATTAAATATTAGAGCATTAAAGCACTAGGTGTTTTATGAATATCTCATTGATCCTCCCAACCACCTTGGGTGACAGGTGCTATTGTTACCCCCATTTTACAGTTGAGGAAATTGAGGCAAACAGAGGCTAAGTGACCTGCCAAGGGTCATACAATTAGTAAGTTTAGGTTTCCAGATTGGGACTCAGGTCTTCCTGACTCCAGGCCCAGCACTCTGTCCCCTGCACCACCTAGCTGCCTCATGACTGTGATGTAGACAATAAAAAGCATAACTAAAATTTATATTGAACAACAAAAGGTTACATCTTTTTTAAACTTCAATATTCTTTGAGTGATGTTGTATATTTGTGAGTATCTGAAAAATTAAAGGTGAAGATCACACAAACAAAAAGGAGAGGTACATAGTGAATGTGATCAGACTTGAACACATTTCCAACAAGAATCCTTTAAAAGGAAAGGCATGAGAGATGTCATTTAAAAAGTATACATACACATATGCACATATATGTGTATGGATATACATATATGTACATATATACATATACAGAAAGGAGAGGAGGAGAAGAAAAAGAATGGCAAAAGAGAAGAAGAAGAAGAAGAAGAAGAAGAAGAAGAAGAAGAAGAAGAAGA